>NC_139346.1:76715476-77250476 GCF_055883805.1 Amblyomma maculatum
CTTTATTTTTCAATTTTATTTTTTCAACGTGGCCACTGAAACCGTCGCTTCGCATGTAAGACATGATAAAGCAGTAAAAACATGGAGGTCATGATACAAGCCAGAAAGAAATTGAGCACATCTAGTGGTAATTTCATATCAATGGTAATGTTCCGCATAATTTCGGACGGGTGAAGTAGAAGATATGAATACAGGCGGATACAAAATATGTTGATGTTGTTACGCAGAAAGATTTTGTAAAAAACTGCCCGTTCGGGATGTCAGGGGCACCGTGTCAGCTCTGGCTGTGCGCATGCCATTACTCCCTCTTTCTTCTTTCCTAGGGCATCTTCACAATTTTTCGCGGCCCGTTACAATTCCCCCTGCGCCCCACCGGGCTAGTTACGAGGTCTCACGAGGGTGACAGGGCTTGATGCGCGCAACGTGTGACAGTTATGT
This sequence comes from Amblyomma maculatum, assembly GCF_055883805.1. Lineage (NCBI taxonomy): Eukaryota > Metazoa > Arthropoda > Arachnida > Ixodida > Ixodidae > Amblyomma > Amblyomma maculatum. The sequence goes on from NC_139346.1 coordinate 76,715,915, forward strand.
CTTTTTCGGGCGGCGACCTGTGGCAGTGAGGCGTGTGGTCTTGTAGGTCGCGTCACTGATGCGATTAATAACCACGTAATGTCCATCGTGGTGAGTGGACACTTTCTGGTTAAGGCCACGCCTCCGGAGCTGTCGCCAAAGCCGAACAGCATCGCCCAGAGCGTAGGTAACGAGTCAACGGCGCTTATCGTAGCGTAGCTTGAAGCACTATTGCAAAGCAATGGTCCACAGCCGTGCCAGTCGCCGAGCTACTGCAAGGCACATGGTCTCAGTATGCAGGGCTCGTCGCTTGGAGAAAACAGTAATATGTTGTCCAGGGTGTAGCGTGGTGGCCGGGCGTACAGATTAAAGGGCTCGAACCCGTTGTCTCATTGGGCCCTGTATTAAAAGCATATGTGACAAAAGGCAGGATGGTGTCTCAGTTCTTGTGATCAACAACCACGCGCATTGAAATCATATTTGTCAACGTTTAATTTATGCGTTCTTTTAAGCTGTTCGTTTCCAGGCAATAGGGTGTTGAGTACCGACACTTCTTTGCACATATACCCAGCAGCTCCTCGATAACATCCCTAGTAAATTGACAGCACCGATATATATTACAACCCGTGGTGATCCATGGCGTAAGATCCATTAGTGGAGCAGAAACAGCGACACTTGAGGGCTCTAGCGGATGGGACAGCCGCCGTTTCGCAGAAGCGAGTAAGAAAATCGGTGCAAACTACATTCCAGCCGATTCCAAAGCAAGACTTCGGAAATGCAGCCAGCAGATCGGTGCCGACTTATTCAAAGGGCACGCTGGGAGGTGGCACATGGTGTACCAGCCCAGCGGGAGCAACGGTAGGGTGTTTGTGGCGCCTGACATTCTGCGCAACTGGCCACATATCTGTCAATGGTGGATTTTATATTCGGCGAATAAAAGCGTTCTTGTGCACGGCAAGCATCCGAGAGGATCCGAGATGACAAGACGTGGGATTGTCGTGCAGTACGCGCAATACAGACGAGCAGATGCTGCGGGAAACTGCAAGTAGTAAACGCGGGCCCACTGAAAAATTGTTTTTTCCACAAGATACTATCGCGTACGCAAAAACGTCCGCTATTTGACGGGTCTGCGGGGCGTTGTAGACAGTCGTGAGGCCCAGATATATTTGCTGTTCCGATTTAAACGATTGAAGGTTCGCAAACTGTGCAACCACAGCCGAAATGTAGTCATCGAAGTTGTCAGCGTCGCATTCAGTGGTGGCTAGAGTAAGGCGTGATAGACAGTCTACGTCGGCATGGCGTCGTCTGCTCTTATACACCACCTCGAAGGGTTTATCGCAGGAGACGACCATTAGGATCCTGAAGGTGTATAAGCAGCAGTGAGAGTGATGGTAGTTTACAATGCTGAATGGGAGGCCATGTATGACTGAAACAGCTTTTTACTGAATACCGCTGGTAAACATTTCTGCTCAGTAACGTTGTAGTTCCGCTCGGGTTTGCTTAAAGTACGGCCATGCGTATGCAATAGCATTTTCTTGCTCATTGGAGCTCGGACTCAAAACAGCCCCAGTACCAACACCAGTTGCATCAGTGTGAACTTCTGTCAGAGCTGAGGATCGATGTGGCGTAGAACGCCGTGCGATGTCAACAGAAACTTGAGCTATCGAAAGGAGGCTTCACATTCGCAGGTCCATTCGTAAGAAGCGCCTTTGTGTAACAGACTCGTTAGCGGTGCGGTGATGTCAGCAAAACCCCAACAAACGGCGAAGCTTTTCGACAGCCTCAGGTGGCTTAAATGATTCGACAGCCTCCGTTATTTGGGTATCAGGTAACACCCTGTGTTCGTCAACAAGATATCTGAGTACCACTGCCTGCCGCTCGCCATACCGGTATTTCTTAGAATTAAGGACGGCATGACGCAAATAGTCCAGGACAACAGCTATGCGTTCGTTATGTTTCCTGAACGTCTTTCCAAAAAGTAACCATATAGGTAACACACACAAATGTCTCATTTCAAACTACGAAGCACCGTGTCCGTCTCCCTTTCAAAAGTTGAATGCGGTTTAAAAAGTCCGAAGGCAATAAAATTGAACTCAAAAAGTCCGTCTGGCGTGACAAACGTCGTTTTTTCCTTGTGATTTGAGTGTACAGGAATCTGCCAGTAACCGAATATTAAATCGACGTAAGGAAAGTAGGAAGCGGTAGAAAGGCAATTTAGGGCGTAATCTATGCGAGGGAGAGGACACAAGCCTTTTTTCACGATGACATTCCGACGTCAATAATCCACGCTGAACCGCCATGTAGCGTTCTTGCGCATAAGAGTTACAGATGCCGCGCAGGGACTACAAGACTCATTGGATGACCCCCTTGTGGAGCATTGCTCGGACTTGTTCATTGATGATATTGCGCTCTGATGCTGATAATCTAAGTTTTCTGGCTTGGGGGGCGGGAACAACCGGTGTCTTTTGTGTGATGAATTCGAGAATCAGGAATAGAAGCCAGTCGAGACGGCAGGGTCAAGGCAGAAACAGATGCCTATTGCAGTAAGAGGTCCACCAGAGATTGACGTTCAGTGCATGTGTCGATTCTGGTGATGAAGGCGGATAAGAATCGGTTGAAGCGACTCCGACCGATGCGACAGGAGAGGGCATATCATGTCCACAGAAAGCAAGCTTCAATCCAGCTGGCAGAACAGCGAGCTCAGGGGAGGAATTGATCGCCCACAGCCGCGCACAACCGTTTACTACAGAAATAAAACAATGAGACACAAGTACCGTCTGTTGCAGAAGTTTTCAGCCCAATCGCCGGGCGGAGGAACAGTATCGCTGTCGAGAGGCGGCGCTGCGCCCGCCGGCGCTGCCTGGTGACGTAGCTATAAAGAGTGAGGAGGCTTGTTCTCTTCCCCTCATCCAGCGGTTGATATCGCACACCTTTGCTCTCAGCCGAGGGGTGAGGAGAAGAGAACAAGCCTCCTTACTCCTTAGAGCTACGTCACCAGGCAGCGCAGGCGGGCGCAGCGCCGCCTCTCGGGAGCGATACTGCTTCTCCGCCCGGCGCGTTGGGCTGCAAACTTCTGCAACAGACGGTACATTCCGCTTAACACACGCTGAATAAATAGGCTGTACTACAGTTTCAAAGTGTCATCATTACAAAGCGCTGGGTGAACTGGGACGCACACTGCAGTCCACGATGGTAGGACTCTTTCTTCGGAGACGCTGAATACAGTTTCCGCATCGCACGAACTTTCCAAGAGTTTAGGCACTAGTGTGCTCGAAATAAACCGCCCCACTTCGACAGTCAACGGTAGCGCCACACATTTAAAAAAGTCTAAGCCTAAAATCTCCTCATGGGTGGAACGGGCAGTAACAATAAAGTCTACTTGAAATACTGATCCACCCAGTTCGACTTCTACACTACACACTCTCAAAGGCTGCAACGATTCACCGCCCACTCCACAAAAGAAATTGACATAAGGGCATACTGAGAGAAGGGATACTTTACGCCATAACAATTGCTTAAAATCCTAAACTCATGACTGAAACAGTGGCAACTGTATCCACAAGAGCCGATTTGACTACATCTTCCACCGACATGTTAACTTTGTTACTGAGCATGAAAACATGCGGCGGTACGTCGTATACAGCCGAATTTCAGCAGACTTACCTTCATCAGTCGAGGTGAGTAGTTTTCCGGATGAGGTGATGAGCATCGGCAGGGCGGTGGAGAACGGCATGTACGGAATGATGGAGGAGGAGTCACTCTGCGATTCGATGCCGAAGAAGGGGTCCTCATGCTGGCCTCGGAATGATTCGGTGCAGCGAATGACTAGAAAGTAGGACCGTGGGAAGATACTGCTGCTGGTAGTCTGGCTCTGCAGTATAGTTGATGGTACCGTAGCGAGGTGAGGGGCCATAGTGCTGCTGGTAGCCTGGCTCTGCAGCATAGGTACAGTACCGTAGTGAGGCGAGTGGCGACGATGGCGAAACCGCGAGATGCGGCCAGGATTACAACACCATAGCTAATGAAATAAAACAGCGCATTATGCAGTACCAACTAGCCCGGCATCTTGCACTTCTGAACCATAGCTAACTAATGATGGACGGACAGTAGCCCACCTTGGGGAGACATCATCGCTGTCAGGACTATTATGGACGGCATTAGATGTTGCGTGCATCCTCGAAGTTAACTACGGCGGTTCGCTAAAGCACTCGCGTGCTTTGTTGTGCGATTGTTGGGTATAATAAGCTGATAGGGCTTTTTATTTACTTATACATACTGCAGTCCCTGCCGGGGATATTGCAGGAGTGGGGTTAAGAAGAATACATACTAAAGGGGGAAAGTTCAAAACAAACTTAACACGTTAGCACACGCAGTGGATAAAATATGGTACAGACGCTGTGAAATGTAAAAGAAAATGAAGGAACACAGAGTGAACAAAGGGAAAGGGTGTTTTTACTGTGTTTTAACAGAGATAAATAGCCCTCTCTAAGTTGCACGGCGAACCGCACAAGAACACAGCAAGTCTAGGCCTCCACAAGTGAGCTCGAGCAGCGAAGCGGCACTTCGTCGTTCTTATCCTCGTCTTCGAGATGTCCTCGCATAGTTCGTTCTCGTCTTCGTAATTTCCTGGCATAGTTCACTACTATTTCCACCGGAGCGAAAAGGAGCCATCCTGGCGACCTATGGTGAGGGAAAAAGTAGCGGATCGTAGTACGTTTTGAGGCAGCTCAAGTGCACAGTTTCGCGGCCGCGATGACGCATGCCCAAAGAGGGAGTGAGTCGCTCCACAATGTAATTCACAGAGGAGGTTTGGCAGACAATGCGGTAGGGGCCGTGGTACTCGGTTCGAAATTTTGATGTCAATCCCGGTGGGGTGTCAGGAATCCAGAGCCAAACAAGGGATCCTGCAGGAAAAACGTGTGCCGTCTGATCTTTGTCGTGGTGATGCTTTTGGCGGCCTTGAGATTCCGATGTAAAACTCCGGGCCAACTGGCGACATTCCTCCGCATGTTTGGCAACGTCTGAAAGGAGAGTCCCCTCGAAAGAGTCGGGACGATATGGTAAAATAGTATCCTTCGTGGACGACGCTTCACGCCCATAAAGGAGGAAGATAGGGCTAAATCTAGTGGTTGACTGCGTGGTGGTATTATATGCGTCCGTCACGAAATGAAGAACAGCGTCCCAGTCGGTCTGATCAGCGGCAACGTACATTGTGAGCACATCTCAGAGAGTACGATTGAAGCGCTCAGTCAGCCCGTTAGTTTGAGGGTGATAGGCTGTTTGGGTCCGATCTATGATGCGACATTCGGCCAGTAGAGCTTAAACGACGTTGAAAGAAAGACACGTCCTCGGTCACTCAGCAGCTTTCGCGGCGCGCCGTCGCGGAGAACAAAATGATGTAGCAAAAACACGGCAACTTCACGGGCACTAGCGGCGAGTAAAGCGGCGGTCTCGGAATACCGGGTGAGGTGGTCGATGCCGACGATAATCCACCAGTTCCTAGAGACCGTGCAGGGAAGTGGCTCGTAAAGGTCAAGACCAACCTGGTCAAAAGGGCGGGCCGGGCATGGAAGTGGTTGTAAGGGGCCAGAAGCATGAGGTGTGGATGACTTCCGGCGCTGACAGGCGATGCAGGAGCGGACGTATTTTCGAATATAACCGTATATGTCACGCCAATAGAAGCGTTGAGAAATTCTTTGAAACATCATGACCGCACCAGGATGGGCACACTGAGGATCGGCATGGAAAGAGGTGCAAATTTCATGTCGTAAATGGCGGGGAATGACGAGAAGCCACCGTCCACCATCAGGCATATAATTGCAGCGGTAGAGAAGACCGTCTCGTAGGGCGAAGTGTGGTGCCTGACTGCGCAAGTCCAAGAAGCCGCAGCATTCGGAGAACTGGAGACGATGTCGATAAGAGATGCGAGCCGCGGGTCTTTTCACTGCTGTTCAGGCATATCAGCGATGGCTAGAGATGAGAGGACGGGAGCAGCCGCCGAGGAGCAAGAAGCATCGCTAGATAGCGTAGAACGAGACAAAGAGTCGGCATCCATGTGTTTGCGGCCAGAGCGATATATAACGCGAATGTCAAATTCTTAAAGGCGGAGAGCACATCGTGCGAGGCAGCCGGACGGGTCTTTAAGAGAGGACAGCCAATATAACGCGTGGTGATCCGTGACGACGTCAAACTGGCGACCGTACATGTAGGGCCGGAATTTCGTTAATGCCCACGCAATGGCCAAGTACCCCTTTTCCGTAACTGAGTAGTTGCATTCAGCTTTGGAGAGGATGCGACTCGCGTACGCGACGGCGTATTCGTTAAAGCTATTTGTTCGTTGAGCCAAGACCGCTCTGAGGTCAACGCCACTCGCATCAGTATGGACCTCGGTGGGTGCTGCGGGGTCGTAGTGGCCAAGAATTGGTGGCGAAATCAAAAGACGGCGCAGTGCGGTGAACGCTTCGTCGCACTCGATCGACCACGCCATTAAGTGACTGTTTCCCTCGAGTAGCTTCGTCAGGAGTGCAATTATAAAGCAAAATTCTGTTCGAAGCGCCGAAAATAGGAGCATAGACCTATGGAGCTTCGAAGTTGCTTGAGCGAGACAGGCTTAGAAACCTCCGCCACTGCGCGCAGCTTGGCCGGATCAGGACGAACACCTTCCTTAGAGACGATGTGCTCCAAATTGGTCAACTCCCGAGTACCGAAGTGACATTTCTTGATATTCAGTTGTACGCCGGCGTCAGTAAGACAAACCAAAACTTGCCGCGAGCGCTTTAGGTGCGTGGCGAATTCGGTGGAAAAGACAACAATGTCGTCCAGGTAGCAAAGGCAGATGTGCCACTTGAACCTCTGCAAGATGTTATCCATCATCCTCTCGAATGTGGCGGGCGCGTTGCACAAACCGAAGGGCATTACGTTAAATTCGTAGAGGCCATCCGGGTTCAAAAATCCGGTTTTCTGTCTGTCACAGGTGGCCATTGGTACTTGCCAGTAACCGGAATGCAAATAAAGAGACGAAAAGTAGTTGGCACCTTAAAGGCAATCAAGAGCGTCGTCTATACGCGGAAGGGGGTAATTGTTCTTGTGGGTAATTTTGTTCAGGTGCCGGTAATCGACACAAAAGCAAATTGAGCCCCCTTTCTTCTTTACTAGCAACGCTGGTGAAGACCAGGGGCTCTGAGACGGGCGGATTACACCACGTTGCAGCATGTCCTCACTTGCTCACTGATGACGCGACGTTCTGCCGCTGACACACGGTATGGTCGCTGTAGTAAAGCCGAGTTAGAGCCGGTCTGAATGTGATGCGCGACTGTGGAAGTGCGGCCAAGAGGTGTGTGGGCGGCGTCGAAAGCGGAGCGAAACGTCTGTAAAAGGGCCACAAGCTGCGTGTGGTACATGGTAGGAAGAGCGTCTTCTATGGCGGTTCGGAAGAAGTCGTCTGGCGGTTGCGGATCAGTCGTCGCGTTGGACTGCAGGGAATCGATGTAGTTACTACGGTAGGTCACGGAGGCGTCCAGGTCGGATAGAAGGTGGGCTGGTTGAACAGAACCGGGAGGTTCACCTCGTAGAAGAGTAAGCGGGCGCGAAGACGGATTGTAGATGTGTAGTTGGGTGAAGCCACCGTGAACATGGAGAACAGCAGACGGCAGCGGTAGGTGCTTGCGGTGGATGAAGGATGCAGACGGCGTAAATAAAACATTAACAGTTGACACGACAAAACACGAAAGAGGCACAAGGGCACAAGCCTCTGGCGGTACGTTGACGTCTTCAGCGATGGTTAGCTTTTGAGGGCACACTGAACGGTTGTCGTCGTCGGGCAGTGCGTAGCAGATTGCAGAAAATTTCCCTTCAGCTCGGGCTCAATCGATCACGGCGTTATTTTTGGACAAGAAATCCCATCCGAGAATCACGTCGTAGGAACAAGAAGATAAATCTATGAACTCGACACTGTACAAAACACTTTCAATAACGACACGCACTGGACATGCTGCAAAAGGTGCGATGCTCTCTTCACTAGCAGTGCGGAGCGACAAACCGGGAAATGACGTCGTAACTTTTCGTAATCGTCGGCAGAGTCGCTCATGAATCAGACACTGCAGCACCCGTATGGACCACCGATAGAGATCACTATAACGTTCTTGGGCAAAATATGAGGCCTTGAGCTTTTCGCAGAGCACGAAGTTCTTGCCTCAGGAACCGCGGAGCTTAGCTTCCCTCGTCAGCAGGTGTTGGTCGCCGGCGCATTGGTGACAGTGGCCGGCGACGCGGAGAATGAGAACGATGGGTTGTATACGAACGCTGTTCTGTGGCATACGCAGGCGGAGAGTGGGCAGAACAAAGCAGTGATGGGGAATAATCAGAAGACGCAGGCTCGTGAGGCGCGACCATGCGATGACGACATCGACGTGCCACATGTCCAGCGACACCAGAGTAGTAGCAAATTGGGCGATTGTCCGAAGTACGCCAAGCCGAAGCATCCAGCACCTCCACCAAGTGAAAGGGGGTTTTTACTGTGTTTTAACTGGGATAAATAGCCCTCTCTAAGTTACTCGGCGAACCACATAAGAACGCAGCCAGTATAGACCTCCACAAGCGAGCTCGAGTAGCGAAGCGGCACTTCGTCGTTCTTATCCTCGTCTTCGTGATATCCTCGCCTAGTTCATCCTCGTCTTCTTAATATCCTCGCATAGTTCACTACAAAAGTAATTATTAAAAACATCATGTGGCATTAATGGCTGTTAAAAATGTGCGTAATGAAGGAGATCGCTTTGTGGCAGGAATTTAGTTCCCGTGTTCAGTTGTCCGGGGGAAAAGCTGTGTTTGGAATTATCAGTACGGGCGAAGTAGGGCTTTAGATTTAGGCTATGATGACTCCTGGTTTGTTGGGTAATATCTTGGGTGAGGTGCACATTTGGTGTTACTTGATATACTGAAGGGCTTCGAAGCGACGCATTACAAGGGAGAATGCGTTTTGGTTATGCGAAATTCACTTGTTAATGCTGTGAAACAAGTGTGACCGCGTCGTCGGCTTGCTCACAAGCCCTGTTTCTTCGTTTACTCCCTGGCCTGTGCTTTGTCGTGTGTTCTTTCAGGGCATAGGTCCTGTCATGCAAACAAAATAGTACTCTAACCTTAGAATGAAACGCGGTGGCTGTCACGTTTACTATTGCGCTGAGCGGATTGCCTCTATTACATGCAGAAATCTGCTAGCCTGGGCAGCCTAATCATGCAGTGCATGAAGTCTGGCTAGTCACGTCAAGCTGTTTATTAAGATGTTTATTATTCGATTTTATAGCGCAGGTTGTTTAAGCATAGCCTGTCCATATCACGCAGTAACCGATCCCAGGCGTACGGCAACGGCTTTGATCTGCCATCAGTGCGTGATTACGTCATTCACGCTCTTTGAGCTTCTTGCCTCTTTCCACATTTGCCGTTGTTGGCCGGTCGCAAGAAGGTACCCTCAGAGACCGATCTTGTTGGCAAATGCTCCCCGAAAAATGGCGTGAAAGTGTTTCACGAACGCAGCCTGATATTTAATTCAATTCAGTTGATTTAGCAGTAAATCTGGAAGCCTTTCAGGGCTAAACTCTGCTGCTCTGGGTAGCTTGAGGTGGCCACTGAAACCTTGACTTCGCATTAAAAATACATTAGAAAACAGTAACAAACGTAATAGTTATGATAGAAACAAAAAACGAAACCGTGCACCCCTATTGGTAATTTCATATGAATGGTAATGTGTCGGATAATTTTAGACGAGTAAAGAAGTAGAGTACAGACACGATAAAAACATATGTACAATACTGCATAAATGAGGATACCCAACACTGTATCACAATTTGTAAGAAAAACACACTAAGAGGGCAAGATTCACCTGGAGCAAAGAAATAAAAGTATTTGCACCTCATTCAACTCGACATTCACTAGCCCATAAACGGCAGAAAATATGGCACAGATATTGTGACTTACGTAAATACTTAAAAATACCGTCGCTGCTGTTTTACAGTTCGCAGCCCTTCGCCCAGAGAGTCTGATAAAGTGTCATGAATTGTCTTTATTAGTGGCCTCACAGAGCACGTCCTGAATTGCGAGCGATTGGACCCCTTTGAGCATCAAAGGCCTTCACGTTTACAATTGCATTGCAAAGGGCTTGAAGTTCGAGTGTCAGAGGGGTGCAGGTATCCGCGGTATATATCAGGTGAGAGTGCGAATTAGAGGGACTATACACAGAAGTAACTCCTCGCTCTGCTTTATGTGATGGATCGGTATACAATATCACCTTACAGACCGATTTGCGGATGATACCGACGGAGAAGCAGTGGGGCGATTGTCCGTTAGCTTACGTGAGCTGACAGTATGACCACGGAGGTAGTGGTTTTAGACGATGAAGTTGTAAAGACTGTTCCGAGATCTGTTTGCCATCCACTGATCAATGAGTTCACTGAGTTCGGCGTACTTCTGAAGTACGGCTATGGGTGTTAGACGAGGCGAGATGTTATGGCAGGCATAGCCTCACGATTGAAAGCCTCAAGGGAGTCCCACAGTTTGCGGGTAAAGCGTTGAAATTGTGCCTGGTAGATTATTCTTGTCTGGAGGACACAGCGAACAAGCTGGCAGACCGTGTGAGCACGCGTGCCGCCAGGGTGCATAGCTATGCGACGAATCAGACCTAGAGTAGCGTGAGTGGATTTACAGTTGGCTGTTAGTACGAGGAGCCAGTCGCAGTGGAATGAAAGAGATCAAAAATGCGACATCGGTGGCGTGACGACCAAACCGAAAATAAAGTGTCCGTTGCTTTGTACACTGGAAACGTTAGCTGAGGTGCCTGAATCCATTACCCTTGGTCATTACAAGGTTTCGTTTGAAAAACGTGTGAAAACTCTTGGCATTATATTCAATGAACATATGTCATGGAACCGGCAAGTTCACTCATTATTGGGTAAAATACGTAAAACTGTAGGCAAAATACCGCGGCACCGGCATACTATCCTGACAACAATTAAGAAATTGCTGTACGATATCCTTTTCTGCTCTTATTTATGTTATTGTGCGCTGGTGATGAAAACTTGCACAAACTGTCATTACTGCAAAAAAAAAAAAAGGTGGCACGTGTGTTATCAGATGTTTCTTATTGAGAACATGCAGACCATTTTTTGAGAAATACAGAATCATTAGAGTTTAGGACTTGTACAATCACACGCTCTTGTCTTCTTATAATAAAGCTGTTCAGGGCAGATTGAATGTGTTCATCGACCTTGAACATCTCGAACATGACACACCATATCCTTTCCGTCACCAAACTCTTCGGCATGTTTGCTTTTCCCTCACAAAATACGGCAAACAAAGAATGTCGCACGGATTGCTAGCAGCTTCAAACTACTACAACTCACTAATTATTGACATTACTGCGTTTACAAAAAAAGACCTGACAAGCCTGTTTTTGTCTGAAAGTTAGGGAACACTTTGTGTACAAGCATGTAGGTTTTTTTTTTTTTTCATGCGCTACCACTCAAAGGTTTCTTTTCGGTCCTTATAACTTGTATTTTTGAGGCATATTTTTGCTATGAATTTTGTGTCTAATTTATTCATTTCTGTACGCATCGCTGTTGCACCTTACGTAGAGAGCAGTTTATAAAAATTCTTGTCACCTTACAATCATATTGTATGAGCTAACTTTTGACTATATTATTTTTATGACTAGTGTGTTACGAGTATTTTACGTTTTCTATTCAAACGGCACTGTGTTTTTCATTTATGCATGTTATATGCTCTTCTACTCGTACCTGATGTATAATAAATTTCCTTTTGTTATAATTTATTCGATATAGAGCTTATAATAAACCTGAATGTAATACGTTTCCACTGCTGATAGTTGGCTGGAATGCAGTTAAGCTGCAGTGATGCAGCTTTTATTCCAGGCACCATTTTCGCCTTGAAATGTTGCGAAATAAAGGGTACTTTGATTGATTGGTGTTCCCTGCTAGCTACCATCTTCCCATGGCCATGACCTTGATTTTTCGCTGACAACGCCGATGCCGATGCCGCATTTGATAAGGAACGGAATCTTCAGAGCTACTATGTTAAAAGCTGGTACAAACACTGTCAAGAAAAAGCAGTGACCATATACGGTGTAAAATACCAATATTTGTAAATTCCAAATTACGGTATCGCGGTTAACAAGAGTACATTAATGTGTTTGCACTGGCTCCATTGTTGCTGCTTTTATAACATCGTCAGAGAAGCATTGTAGTTGTGGCACGACATATATACTGGGCATCACGGTTTGATAAGGACACCTCTGCACTTTATATCGCTGTTCTAGGTGTTGATTGGAACAATTCCCTTCTGACAGACGTATTAAATTCATAATACGGCGTCTCGTATGGTGACGCTTCCAACTTTTGCCTGTTCCCTGCGCAGTCGAGGAAACAATTATTCTCAGCCGGTATCTCTCGGAATACAGCAGTACAGGTATACCGTACACCTCAAGCAAATGCGACTTTGGGTGGGAACTCTGTGAACAAGAGTAAATCTTACTTGGCACAGGCATGAACTTTTTATTTGGCGGACGTCCGCTTGCAAAGAATTGAACAACGAGGTTAAAGCAGCATGCAAGCCCGGCGGTCGTCTACGGAAACAGTCAATGGCAATTGATGCAGAGCTTTTTTTATGAGGTAGCATGGAAAGTTCAAGATAGGAGACATAGAACAACGACAGCCATCCCCCAAAACGCGATAAGCAGATGTTTAGCTTGTGATAAAGAAAACATTGCTTTACAGTGGTACTACCAATATTCTCGATATGCATGCAAGGGACAAGAGTGCCTACTCCTCTCCGTCTACTTCTGTGCGGGCAGGCGCTGCAGAAAGTACCAAGAAAGCAACTGTTTTTGGATGTTCACCTCTTTGTACATTACCGCATTTTCTAAGATGCACAAGGACGACGCCATTGTCCGAGACCAAACACTTGCACTTTGACAATTGACAATTCTAATAGCATCTGCATGTTCGATGTATATGTCACATGCAGATGAATATATTACATATAGGCAATAAAAATGACAGAGTGGAACATACAATGCGAATAGGGTGTTTAGCAATCTTAGAGCTTAGATCATTATGTCGAAAACAGACTGATGTATTTTCTTTTCAAACAATGAGATTGCAGGCATGTCCGCCGCAAATATATATAAAGCTCCACATTTAGCCTGGCGGGTTGCTCTTGAAGAAAACGACACTGGGTCGAAGATTAATTGTCTTTTCACGCAGCGTCAGCATGGGAGATGGTTTTTTGCTGTTCTTTGTTCAAATGACACTCGCTATCCTCATTACCTTGTAAGTAGTCGGTTTCTCATCGATTTCTGTATGCCGTATATTGCGCTATAGAATATGGTATTTGTGATTCTTCTAATTGGGGCTTCTTTCTTTGAACTCATATGGACATAGACGAAGTTATTAGTATAGGTGGCATGAAATACTAATAATGGAATCGCTAAGTAAGTACCACAGGCTTACTCCAAATTAACAACTTGTTTATCTCTGCCAATGGCTTCCCTCCGAATTCAGGAAAAGTTGACGAAAGTGAATTTGATTTGGAGGCGGCTGGTTAACGATGGAGATGATTAGGAAGGCACTCATGTGCTACGCGATATTAGTACATGATAAAGAATCCGAGGTGGTGGAAATGACTTTCGGTGTTGATTGGTTTGTTTTTGATGTAGACAGAATAGAAGGAACTCGCGTGCTGTACAATATCATTGACTGTAAAGAACCCCAGGGGGTCGAAATTTTCCGAGTCATGCACTAGGCACTTCTCATAGACTGAGTCGCTTTGGGACGTTAAACCACAAAACTTAAACCAATTCATTTTGGTGAAACGCGAAACTAGATTTCTTCTTGGTGCAACTGATGCATTTTAAATAGAATAAATAACATTGAATGTTTAAATGCTTGACGGAGCGGATTATTTCCCATAGTATCTGTTAGGTCAAGTTAATGAACTCATTTGACTTGCAAACAGCTTACATTAATTCTTTGCAAAACCTGAGAGTAAACCTGTCATAATATATCCAAACAAGCTGTACAAGCTGATATCAATCAAACGATTGTGTGGATAGCGAAGGGTGGCTATGCTTTGTTTGTGCCTTGTGTTTGATCTTTCTTGTGTCTCTGCGTCCTGTTTTTTGCGCTGTTCCTTAATTATGCAAAACAAACTAGCTCGCCAACTTGCTCTTATTATGGCTATGCTCGGCCCAATGTGGCAGCCAGCCGACAGATGCGTACGCGCCGCAGGGCAGCCTTTGAGCATTCTCTAGATTGCGCTGAAAAACTTTTCTTTGTCCACATGCTGGCATGTATGTTGCCATTACATTGCTTTCCTTCTGCACCTATGATGACAGAAGAATAATTATAACACTGTTTATGTATAGGTTTTATGCGTATGTACAGCCTGCAGTATTGTATAAAGTAGGTGAGTTGAAAGAGCTGCATGCCAGCGTTTACAGGCACGGCAAGTGTTATTTATGCCTATGCACAGAATGTCACCGTGTATGCTTACCGTCTTGCCCGAGAACGTTCGTCAGATATGCGCCGTTGTCACGAACTGAACAGTGTTGTAGCGCGAGTAGAAAATAGGATGAAGAAGTGTTGGGGAGAGGAGGAAGAAATGGAGTTTGCAGCGCGTTCGCCTGCGCTTCGAGTATATTTGGCTCGGTGGTTGGTTCTTATTAGTCACCCCGGTGTCCAAGCATCAAAGCCTTAGGAGCGGACCTCCTCGTTGCCGCCACTCGTCCGCACCACGCCTACAACAGCGTTTGCGCAGTTTACATCACGGCACCGGTTCCGCCCACGTGTACCGAGAGGAGAGTAGAACCCTTTCATCTGCCCTCGTAGCACGTTTAATGCGATCCTGGGCCCTCAATTCTATAACGGCCGTTTTTACTAAAAAGTAATCATAGCCGTTGGCGGGGCCTGCACGCGTTTTCGCACGACGCAACTTATAATTCGGTACACAGACCACACTCTGACGGCTAACACAGGCAAATACGTGCATGAAACGTAGCAGGCAGTCGGGGTGTACTAAAATGCGCGAAATGATAAAAGCGCGAGTAGGTATGGTGAAAGCCGCCATTTGTGAACAAAGGCAGTGCGAAAAAGAAAGTTCAAAGGTGACGCAGTCGCTGTGACGGGTTGTAGACGGGTTTCATGCGCGGCCGACTGACATCAGGCCTTGTTGGAAGTCTGGATGTCGTCCACAGGCTGGTAAGCCCACCGTCCGATGATTGCTAGCGATATATAGACCATGCCAGGGGCAGCACTATCACGAATGTCAGGTGGCGACAAGGCGTTGAAGATCATTTTCCCGGCGCGTGAATCACAGGACGGCAGATGGCAGTGAATAATCAGAGCTCAGGTTATGTTGACGCTTTGAGAAGCGAGGGTATTAGGCATGTGATGCGCAATGTAGGTGGGAGGACAAAAGCGGAGGGCTATGGTAGAACTGCGGGATCAACGACAGGCTGTTCGGGACACTCAGGAGTCCCACGCTGCCGCTTAGATTTCGGCACTGAGCTCTGTACAAGCTTCGGTGTGCGCTATGAGCTTCACACAGCGTCATGACGATGATAGGTGCGAAGGTGGAACGGTTGTGGAATAGAGATTCAGGACTCTGGAGAGCACTCACTGCTGCGTAGCAGAACCGTAGTCGATGTTTTGGCTGGAGCGAGCCAGGAAATATTTTCAAGGTGGCACAGCTGGTGCCTGAAAAGCAGCAGGTAACGCGTCTGCACTGGCGGAACTAAAAAGAAAATGCTGCGGCGTAAATGACGTCATAAGGGGGAAATTGCAAAGCTTACCCTGGCTGGGCACGATGACAAAAACGGCTATTGCGCGGGGAGATACCGTCCAGTCGCTTAAGGACACAGTGGAAGGTGGGCGATGAGAGGATAGATTAGAGCGCTTAAAAACAACATGGCAGAGAGGTCTAAGAGAGATAGTGTGAGATGAAATGTCAGCGGAGAGTATGAAAATAAATATAAGAAAAGTGGGACAAGAATTAGGCGAGCGTTGATAGAAACATAGAGCTGTAGGTTGCGTTCGACACGGGAGACGAGGTGGATTATTTGCTTGCCATAAGAATCCGGAATATCTGCACTCAGCACATCTGGAGAGATGTCCATACTTTTTAGGTTCTTTTCCACTCAACTACTGATGCATAAGGCGAATCTCAAGCGCACGGCCACATTAGTTCTCCAGAAAGAATAAGCGCTAAGGCAGCCAGAACAATTTCTCCTCGCGCTCTCATAAGTGCTGCTAACGCAAGACGTGCTGGCCATCAATTGGAGACGAAAACGTAACCCAATTAAGCTGGCCTCATAATTTAGGACCTAATGAAACCAGAGTGAATAAAATGAAAAAAAAAACAGGAACAAATGAGAAACGGAATGGTCCTAATCAAGATTTGAGCAAATGCAGTTATTAGGGATAATAAAGTGAGCACTTTCACACTCCACATATTAGGGCATCCATATATTGGGGATGAGGACGCTTCAAGTCGGCTATTGGCAGCTTCTTTCTCTAGTCCTTCGTGCGTTGATAACAAGGTGGAAATAAGGACTTGATTGAAGTGGACTTCTCGGTTTTGATCCGGACATCTTCTCCCCTTTTTAAACACATACGTGTCACTTCCTTCAAAGCACGTACGCAGTGCGTGCATCGGTACTAATGCATCAGATTTTGCTAGCTCTCCTGATTTGTGTAATGTTTTAGTGTGTATTTGAGCGACTCAAGCTATATCGAAGGTCGGGGAGGCCGGCTTAGGAACAATGTGCATGACATTGAACAGTACATGCGACCTTCGTTTTCGTCTGCATCGAAAAGCGCCCGCCGCGGCTGGGATTTGTTCACGGATTTTTGGGGTTCAGCAATCCAATGCTGTAACCGGTGAGCCACCGCGGCGGGACAAATGAAGGTTTGAAAGCTCATAATGTCAGCCGTTAACAAGAGAAGGAACATGGCAAGACGACAGAAACAGGACAACGTGGCGAAGTGATGATGAGGTATGTTTTAATAGCCGGTGGGCCGGCGCGAGAACTACGCCCGTGCCACTTCCAACTTTGTCGTCTCCTTATTCATGGTATGAACGAGGACCCTCGAGAGATCGTCCAGACTAATTGCTAGAAATAAGACGTATGACATGAATGTGAGCAGGGTCTTGACGAATAGAACTCATGCTTGTGACCGCGATGTAACGGATCACTGATGAATGCCCCCAACCCGGAGTTTTAGCAGAAGTGGTAACATGTCACCGCAGGGCAAGTCCATGGTCATGCTTGGCGGCTTCACCGGGGGCTGACAGTGGGGTCTCCTGGTAGTGGGGTCAGGACTTCTACATAGTGTCCCTAATGTAGGTTGACAGCTGCTCCTGGTAATATTTTTGTGTTCAGGGCTGGGCAGAGTGGCAGTTCCCATCGGATCGAGTTTCCTCGGTTGTCACCCGTTAATAATTAGGGGGATTATTAACGATGCGCCTTTAACGGTGCGCACAGTCCTGAAACCCTTAGAGTGAGTGGGGATAGCTGTTCCGGTCGCAAAGGAGATGCCCTCGACCTGCGTGGCTAGCTCAGCCGGAATTCAACTACCTTGTAGTGACAGAAAGGGGTGGCCGTTCGGTGCCCAGCTGTCGCCGGTTCAAGCCAGAGTAACGTTCGGAGTCAGAGGTAACATACAAAACAAATTTTATACGCAGCAAGAGACGATACAGAGGAATACACAAACACTAAAATTGCACAGACGAGAGGTTCACAGAAAAACAAACGCTAAGCTTACAACTAGAGAAGTATTCAATAACACAGAGTCTTTACAACACAGATCAAACACGAGAAGGTCACATAAACAAACACCAAATTGTTCACCGGGCACTGTTGCAGTCCGACGCCTCGAGAGTCACGATTTGGCTGCCATACAAGAAGCGCCGCTCCCTCGCAGGTCTGTGGGCTTGCCAGCAGAGGGTGATCCCCAGGAGTCCAGTTGTCGCACTTGCGAACACGTCGCAAACACTGGCTGTCTGACTGACTGACTGCACAAGCGGCGCGGCCTCAATAAATAGGGCGCGCCACGTCTGTCTGTTAAGGCGCGCAAAGGCTAGCGCGCGCACACACTTAGCTTCGCTGGTTAGAGCGCTCCCTTTTCCTCTCGTCGAGCCGCGCGTCGTTATTGGCCACGACCTGTAGAACATTCTGGAAGGCTCTGGCGTGTTCCAGACTGATGATTCACCGTCATCCCCGGGCAATGGGAAGGAGGGTGACGGCGACGCATACAAAGTTACGCGCTCTCTCGCGCGGGGAAGGAGGCCTTTTCTCGAACTTTGTGGACGAATCAATGCAGCGCCGCGGGGGCCTCGCGCCGCGCCGGCTTGATAAAAATGTGCGCCGATTTCGTGACATCGGTGCAGACCCGGTGGTCAGTATTCTAGCAGATGCGGCCATTTACCAAGGAAAGCGAATTGCTGCTCTTGGCTGAGAATGAGGAGGGAAGCCACCACTACAAATAAGATGCTCCGAGGTGGCAAGGCAATGTACAAGGCCAAATAGAGACAAAAACAGGGCGCCATGATGGTATGACGACATGGCAATGAGATTTGCGTTAATGGCCAGCGGGTCTGGGGCGAGCGCTACTTCCACTAACCGCTGCGTCGTTAACATACTCGTAACAGTATTATGGCTGGTTTTTGCGGCATTCTGAGAATTCGACAGATAAAATATATATGGTTCATAGAATATATAATGCCGGCTCTGTCAGATAAAATGACATACTGCAATAAAGATGTAATACTCAATTTGTTTAAACTGAGCCAGTAAAGAGCTGCAAGCTCTACTGAAATTATAAGGCTTTTTTTTTCAAATCTAGAGGATTTGACTCATTTTCCTTGAACTGTTGCGCCTGGCTACAGTATATCAAATGACAATTCCTTGCGAGTCAGCCATTACTTGTTCTCATGGCACCTTTGGCGATTGCGACATGCCCCTGATAAAGTGTCATAGGTGAGTAGTTCTTGATGACTAAGTGCAGATAGTACCGCCACTCTATATAATGGCTTGCGCAATCTCCAGTGTTCCAAACTGTGCCATACAGCTGTCAAAACTGCCAGTGAAGAATTCTGAAGCACTGTTGTTGTCAAGGTTGTGGCAACAATGTGTTCAAGAAGGTAGCATTTTCACGTCGTAATAAAGATTACTAGGCTCCGAAGGATGTAGACCCTCAAAATAACTTCTTGAGGGGCTAGTTGGTGCTGCATAATACCCAGAAATGGTGCGCAACAAACACAAGCACAAGCACTTGTGTTGTGTCTCTTCACTTGTGTTTGTTGCGCCGCATTTCCGGGTAATATGTAGACCCCCGCAACTCCTGAGTTAAGGTAATATGGGGCTCCTCGCATTTCGTTCTCAAGACTTAACGCAATAGCGCCTCCATGACGAGCCTCGAAGCACAACTCGAATCATTATCCTCTTCAGCAGCCTAACAAAACTTGCTGCAGGACAGAAACGTCCCCTGTATCCCTGCTGTCAATCCTGTCATGGGCACCCTGCAGCTATTGTATCTTCTACGGCTTCGTAAGCTCGCCCTCCTGCCTGGGGATCCGAACGCAGCCGTCTGTCGGAACCCAGTGCTTTACCATAGTGAACCACCGATTACCTCGCCTTCGCACTAAATGCCCTGATAGAGTGCTAACCCTGTATCTGTCTATTCTATGCGCCTGTGCGATGCTCAGGGGGAAAATGCCTAGGCATTTATCGATTGAACGTTCAATACCTGTGCGTCTAATGGGCGCCTCCTTCTGGAACGTGTTGACTGTTCAACAGCGCGGAAAACGTCGTTCAAGAGACGACAGCAGAATGAGCAACACTCGTGTGTGTTCTTACCAAGTGAGGAAATTTATATGGGTCTTATTAATTAGGCCTGCAAAGAGTTGAAAATGGCAGGAGAGGTTACATCTACTTTTCAAGTAATACTTGGTTATTTTACATCTTGCATCTAAAAAAAGAAGTAAATCACATAGAATAACCCGAGCTTTCAGTTAATCAGAAAACGCAGTGGGTGATCCAGTTAGTCTACGGTGTTTAACGACATGTAGCGACTCAAGCTTTGAGAGACGCATGAGAACTCAACGATATAAAGAAGAGCGATCACGCAAAAAGGTAAACACGCAGCGGAAACACAATTGCTGGAAGCATTCATGTCGTATTTTCTACTGCTCTGCCTATGTGTAGAGCAATAGAAGAAAACAGAGTGCTGAAGGCAAAGGAAAAAGTATATAGATGTTGAGGCCAACGTTAGGGTGAAATGCGGTTAGATTAAAAGTTATGCTGCGGCTCTAGGTTTCTATCTGGCGCCAGACGTTGTTTTATGCAGCCAGTTCTATATGTCTTTTTAGATATTTTAGCACTAATATGAGGCTATAGATTCAGCCAACCTAACACCATCACTCAGGGTACCTGCGGACGTGACCATGTGGCGTGGCAACATCACGCAGATCTTCTGCAACTCAGCCATGCCATTTGGCCTCGTGCCATTGCAAAGCCCGTCGGCCACAACAGTCAGCCTTGTCAGATGCCAGACACGTACAATTGAGAATACGGACACGCAGCATGTTCTCGTGACCTTCGTAGCCAACCAACGGATGGCCTCTCACCTTCAATATTCGAAAACACCATGCCATAAAATTATTCGGTTTTAACTCGTTGGTCGACTGGAATCACTCAACCTCACACGCTTCACCGACCCATCAGCACTTGAACATGCGGTGGATCCCATTACGGTACGAAGGCCTCTGGGACATCGAACACCCAACCTATTTACAAGCGGTCTTTAACGTCTAAAGCCAATAGCCACAAGCCTGAATATCTGCGTTAGCAACTGCCGCTAGGCCATACGATTATCTGATTTGTCGACATGCCCATGACGGCATGTTGTCTCGCGATGACACATAGCTGTATGATTAATAAACGCTGAGCAATAAGGTGACATCGAGGTCAGATAGAATCACCTTTTAGTTTATGGTTACTAAGTGTAGAGTTGGACACGGTGCTTGAAGACCACACAGGCGCATATGTACGGCTTGGCGAAAGCGGGGCTTTGTATCTATGTCGGGCGGCTTTTCATGCAATCCGGTAGCTTAATATATCTAAACCACTATTTGGAATGAAGCTGTAATCACACTTGTAAGCTTATTAGAACCTGTGAGATAATATAGGCACGAAGAAAATGTTAGTGATACATAATTAGCAAATGTTCAGCGAGTAGGTGAAAGAGGACACATAAGGGCAGCCATGATCACGCCAATAACAGTACAGGTTAACTGTTTTCATTATTTTATATTTATTATTGGTGGAAAACTTGTACCTGTTAATTATACTGCATGTTGTTAGTACTATCGCGTTTAGGTCAGAGGGTTTTTGCCCCCGGTTTAAATATCTTACCATAATAACTTCAACATCGGCTCCTCCAACTAGCCTCAATTCTGCTAGCGCAATAGAAGGTTATTGTGGAGCCGTCTGTTATTGCCATAGAGAGAAGGGCGGAATGCCCCTGATTGCATCTTTGTTTGTATAGAAACGATGATGACCTTGCGCAATGACGCTGCTTAAGTTACAAAACTATTTCGGTTAGAACGAAAGGAAGAAGATGGTTTGCACGGTATGAAAAAGAATTGAACAAGGGTAAATGGGGTACGCCTCAGTTCGCAGATGAGCCAACGTTTTGATAAGTGGACTTGTCTTCGTCTACTTCGAAAATTATTTCGAAACTAATTTTCGAAACTATTTCGGAAACCTCACGAGAAAAATTCAGAATTAAGAAAAATGGTCTTAAACGTCTTAAAAAATGGTCTTAATTTTTAATCTGCGAGCCCCTTTCATTGCCCACGGTCTCTAGTGAGTTCGTTGATTTTACAGAGCGTGGGCATTGTTCCAGGTGTTGGAATGTTTCTAGAATTACAATATAGATATCACCTTAGCCTTAGTGAGCGACGTGATAAGCTTCATAATTCTGGAGTCGGGCTTCAAAGACACGCCCTTTCCTCGAGACCGACGTGGCGGATCGGTTTCATGAGGGGCGCTACGAAGGAGACAGATTGCACGAACATATATGTGGCCTTTTTTGTAATGAGGCCGCATATTTTGTGTCGCTAATGAAGAGCGCTGCTTATTAATAGCCAATTTGTGTGGTGCTCGAGAGTGTTTCAGTGCCGTGTGCAATCACGCCACTTTATTCGTCCTTTTGCCATCCGCATCTAATACCTTGGAGCATACAGGACATTTGCAGGGCCACCTAATGACGTGGAATCACAAGAGGCTTACAAGAAAGGTAAAAAAGAAATAAATTATGTTCATACCACTTAGTTTAATAATTTTTTTTTAGAAGCTGTTTTACATTTAAAATTGAAAAGTTCCGACTCACATTTATTATGACCACGCGCACTTTCATTCCTTTTCCTTGCTTTAGAAACATCACAATAAAAAGCTTAAAATTTGCAGACATTTTTATTTGCTGGTTTTTGGTGCAGGAAGGTCGTTAAAGA
Source organism: Amblyomma maculatum (assembly GCF_055883805.1). Taxonomy (NCBI): domain Eukaryota; kingdom Metazoa; phylum Arthropoda; class Arachnida; order Ixodida; family Ixodidae; genus Amblyomma; species Amblyomma maculatum. The sequence continues at coordinate 76,738,469 of NC_139346.1, forward strand.
TATGCAATAAACAATATGCAAAAGTGCTAGGTGATATGACAACACTGCGGCCGTAGCTTGCGCTTGCGATTTTGGCTTGGTCGAGCGGTCGCCTCGTCGGCATGTCTATGTATGCTTTCTTGATACCGGGAAAACTGTCACGAATATTTCGAAAATAATTTTAAGAGCCACATTTTAGCTGCAGAATGGTTTGTAGTGCTTATCTTTCGCCGATTGTAAATTCGTTCTTGTCGTTTATTGAGCGCTTGCATGCTTTCTACTGCGACTTCTGCTCCGCTTGATGTTTCGCGTTGACGATGGCAGGAATGAATACGCTGTGTGCGTAAAAGGTAATTCTGCTTCGTTGTCGTTTTAAGGCGCGCATTTAGACACTGGCTTAATATTCGCGTATTATCATGAGTGTTTATTCTCAAGTGGACCTATATTCTGGGAAGGTAGTGAGTGGTTATTCTATGCGCTTGTACATGTGTTGGGCGGTGTAAGGTTCTGGCACTGGGTACTCTCGTGTGCAAAGCGCGTGCACTGGAGTACGACTGCTCGCCAGCCTCGATCAGTTACGTGGTGTTAAAATCCCTTCTCTGCTACCATGAAAAACGCACAGAATAAGAAGTAGCCAACGGCAGAATGCTGTTTGGGCTAAGGCAAGTTGTACTTTTTGAAGAGGTTTCCATACTATTTTTCCAAATGCGTTTTAGAGTCCTGCTCGATAAAATAACTTATTATCCATTTTTGTACGAATTTGAACCGAGTGAATAGTGATTGCAGAAGACCTTAGAAAATGAAACGACGCATATCATTTCCTTTGCACTGAACACGTGGCGAGGTAAGCAAGTGTATAGGCACGTATATGAGCGCACCTAATAGCTTACGACATGATCAATCGAGGTTTGTCCCTGGAGCTCATTAAGAGCATACGGGCCCGATTTGCCAGAAAATTACTGAAAACTTTCAGCCGGACTGCAACTTTGAGCAAGCACCGGCATCGGCGTACACCGGTGCCTGTATCAGTATGTTTACATTTGATCGGGTAAATATTTCTGCCAGATAATGCAGTTCAGTTCAGTCGTTCAGTCGTGTCCGACTGTTCGTGACACTATGGACCATATCATGCCACGCTTTCCGGTCTCTCACTATCCTCCTAACATCACATAACTTCATCTGCAGCGCCTCGAGGATGTGGGATAATTAGTTAACCTGCAATTAGGCTTCCTGTTTGTTTGCAGATAGCAGACATATTCTGCACCGTATATTTAAAGCGAACAACGGGCAAACATTTCTGGAAAATCCGCGCAGGAAGTAACCACGGGATAGAGCGCAGTGCGTTTGGTGAACATTCGCGCTTAGTAAAAAGCATTAACATAAGGTTGATACGGGGCTGGTCCCCACATGCATCGTAGCGTTCTGACATAGTGCTTAGCGCAACGCTACACTGCATCTACGTTTTTCACACGAAGAGTAGCTGTGTTAACGCAACGCATGGCGTTGGTTTCGTTTTGTCGACCGAGCGAAAATGGCGGGCGTAGTTTTCGGCGCGCTAAGAGATGGCGCTCCGCTTTTCGCATGTCTATTGTGAGGAAAAGTATTGCCATATTTAATAAGGCTTTGCTTTGACCTATTATATGTACTTTCCTAGCAATGAATTCAATATACACGCGATATAAATCGGCCAAAAATCGTTAGGTGTACAAAGGCTCGTAAAGTGTACAGCTGAACAAAAAACTAAATGGAACACTCGAGCAGTGGCCGAACTTACCAAACATAGTATGCGTTAGCGTGCTCTATAAACAGGCAAGGAACAGAGAATGACTATGCCGCTGCATATGTGGCTGACCCATTTGAATACTGTGATCTTGCCCTATCGTTACCCCGAGCGAAAATGCTCTTCTGCAGTGATTTAATCACGTTACGTGGCGGCATGGATCTGTCTGCTTCGTCATGAAAGCAACCCTTTCTTGGTATGATAGCCGTAGTTCAGGCTTCTCTGGGCGGTGATTCGTTGTACTGTATTGACCGTCGACGGCTCATAAGGAATTATTTTCACTGATGAATACATTTTCTCATAAAAGAGCGACTGTAAAGTATTTTGTTCAGTTTTATCTTTCCATTGATGCACGTTTCTCTGCCTTTTAGCAAGGCATGAACAATCGCGGACGGCTCAAGAGAGATAGCTTTGTTTTCTATGGGACACTGTTTAAGTCTATTTCTTACGTGTTAAACAGATAGTGTTTGTTGAATTAAGTGACGTTTAATTCTCATATTTAGGCAAAGACGGTCAGAAATATTGTTAAAATGTAAAAAAAAAATGACTAGTAGACGTATGAGTTATTTGAACACAGCAATATTTCTCAGTAGACCTTCGAGCGTTTTGTAATCGGTGGTTCAGCAACCTGGCCGCCGAGCGAACCGCCATCCACAGCTGTGACGCTGACTGAAGGCTGTGTGGCATTCGTAACAAAGCAGAAAGCCTCACGCTGCACCGCAGCGCAACCGAACCAGCCTAACATGTGAATATCGAGGTGTGTCAGCCATATGTGCCAACGGTGTCTCGTTTCCTGCTGCGGCTGTGCTCGTACTCGAGCGCTGGTTCTCCCACTTCGGCCACCTTTCACGTACTCCGCTTTAGCTTTTGTGCGGGTGCGCTTTGAGATGACTAAGAACAAGAAAAATATCAAAACAGTTTGATTTGGTGCGTAGGGTTAAATTTGCGAAAAATGACTCGGGCTGTGAAGGAGGCCTTATTGAAAGGTTGTGTATAGTCATATTATGTTGATGCTGAGCAAACCCTGAAGGCCTTCATAAAATGTTGGGGGATCTGCATTAGTGGAATGTGAATAATATATGAAAAGCGCTTCAAGCAATGAGGACGAAGAGACACGGACAAGAACGGGAGGTCCTTCTAACTGTCAGCAGTAGAGCAAAACATCCCATCCGGGCGACCTCGGCACAGCTCACGAAGACTTCATGCCTTTCTCCGGGCACTCTGGAAGGATCTACAAGACCTTGTGTTTTGAATGTTACCGAGTATTCGCCTTCATATAAGCCCCGTTGCCACGCGACATAACCCCACCATTTAGCATGTTCTAAGCTCCTGCTTGGTAGAGAGCACCTGGTTGCAGCAGCTGAAGTTTATGTGGTCTCCAATAGCTTCTCGAAGACAAGTGAGGGGCACTCTACAAAATGCACTCTGAAATAGAGTTGTTTCTTATTTGTATATCCCTTCTCCTTCGACCTTTCTAGCGCCAGCGATATATCATCCTGACATCAGTAATGAATGCATCGCAATGGGCGTTTCACATATCGTCTACCTGAAACGTGGTATTCTTGTTCTTCCTTCATTTTGAAGGTAGCGCGAAAAACGAGGACCAAGAGTAGAAGGGCACAACACGAGCGCTTCAACCGAACCTTCAAAATGAACCAGATTCAACTCGCCCAACTTTCAACCTTACTACTTGTTCTTCCTGTGCTGCTGATACAGCTATAGAATTACGTATTAGTAGCGGCGCGAACATATACTTTGATAATAAACGTCTTTTAGAAGACATATGGGTAGCGGTTGGAGTACTCACTGCAGAACCTTGATTGCATATGCTATGTTGCCTATGTGGTGGTGATAAATACAGGCGCATGTAGCATTTGGCACTAAGCCTAGTATTGTAGTCTGTTGACTGGTTGACGTATCAAGTGGTCGGAGGAGATTGTGTTTGTCCTGGTCGGCTAGTGTGGCGTAGAGCGCGACCACCAGCACTGTTGTTTTCTTTAAACTTCAAGTGTGTAGGCGTACATCTGATTAAGTAATTATCATGAGTGTTTTATTATAGCGGCTTTGAACAATGTGAAAAATACCTCTTTTTTCTGCCTACAAGAAAGAGCCGGGAAGCCACATGAATGAGGGTGAAAATATGGAGGGTTCATTTAGCAGCAATATGCTGTATGGCGAACGCTTCAACATCTAACTCAGCTTCGAGGGAGGGGCGCTTTTCTATGGTTATACCTCGAATTTCTTGAAGACTGAATCCACCCACAACCAGCCCATTGTGGAATCATACACCCTGTTCTGCCGCTTTATTCCACAGAAGTCCTTATGTAGTTCCTTGTGGCTGTTCTGCGTTCGCGTGAGTGGGAGGAGGGGTTGTTTGGAATGGGGGCTACGTGTTGTCATTGTCTGTGTCCGGCTTGGATAAAGTTTATAGTCTTGAGCAAGCACTTCCGCTGCGAAATGCGCTACTTCATGAATTTGTAAGGATGTGCTGTGTATGCGCATCGCTTCAAGCATCTTGTTGGCAGTATATGTTGCGAGGCCTAGTGTATTTTTCATAGTTGTCCCAATGATAACATTAATTTTGGGTCGTGCTGCTTTAAGGAGTTTAAGATAGGGAATCCGTAGGATACCTGGCTAATGATTTGCGCTCGTATCAATCTTATTGTGGTTTCTTGCCCTATTGTTTTACAGGTTCTTACAACACGCCATGTTATAAACAATGCTTGTATGGCTGATCTGCTGAGTAGTTTGATGGCGAGTTTTGCGTTACTAGAGGATTGTAGTGAAACTACAAGTGTTCGGTTGAGACGCTTCTCTGATGGGTTCTCCTTGAAGTAGAATATGAATGGTGTCTTGGGTTTTGTAATTGTAGCCCTTGATAAGAATTTCTTCAGATTTCGGTGGATAGCATTTTAGGCCACACTTATGTTCTTTGGGTTAACCACAAGCGACTGCTTGTCTGAGATATTTATTCTACTCAAAGAGGCAGCCACTCCTGTCCACAATGTGATATGGTAGTATACAGCTTTTCAGCACCCTAGCGATTCTTATTGGGGATGCTAAATAGATCGAGTGAGATTATTGAACTCTGCAGGGTGGCATTGTCATGCATAGCCCGTGGGCCAAATCGTGTTTCCCCCATGGCAATGCTGGCGGTGCAGTTAGACAGAAATATTTCGAAATGACCACATACCACTCGCTGTAGTTGTCAGCTCCTCGTGTGTGGCCTATCGTGTGTGGCTTATATATATACATCGAAGATGCCTGTGAGATTCAGTGTCATGATTAGATGTTCTCCGCCACTTGGTATGCTGGTGATGACCTCGGCTCCTATGAGATGGAAGGCGTCTTGGGAGGATAACCCTATTCTGAAGCCCATCGTAATTGCGTGAAAGGGTCTTGAACGTAGGTTTGTCGCGGCTTCGGTACTATTCTTTCCTATAGTTTGCCCAGATACGATATTGCCAGGGGGCGCTCGGAGCGAAAGACGTTGAAGTGGCGCTCGGGGAAAAAGAACGAAGTGAATCTGCTCCGGACTAGAAGGACGTACCTAAAGCTTGGACAGATTTGTCACGATGTTGGCGACTAGGGCTAGGTTATCAGAGCCGGTGCAGGTGGAATTACACGGTCCAAGCTTTAGGTACGTCCTTCTAGTCCGGAGCCGATTCACTTCGTTCTTTTTTCCCGAGCGCCACTTCAACGTCTTTCGCTACGAGCGCCCCCTGGCAATATTATGGACTACGATTTCGGCGTGCTTACTCTCGGTTGATACGATGGTCGTTTGCAACGGAGTCGTTTATGTATTATTACACTATCTCTTTGATTAGCTGCTTGGTGAAGTTGGGACCATGACGTTGTTCTTTGAGTGCCAGATGCAGTGCTGACGGTCTTGCAGGCTCGGGCGGCTGCTTATACTCTGGATGCGGTTATAGAGCCAACAAGCGCTTTGGTGCTCATTTTGTGGACTGGCATGTGCACGGAGGCATGGTCTGTTACATGGTGCCGATGTTTTCATTGTTTATGTACCTCTTATAGAGCTCCGTTATCTCTTGTAAAGGTGCGAACATCTAATTTGAAACCTCTTTGAGCTAAATGTTGGACTTTGGGGTTGAGTTAAATTCTAAAGGATACTTCATGTTTTTGAGTTTCCTGATTTTTTATTATAAAATTCAGAAAAGTGTTACAAAATTTGATATATAAATACCGTGGCATAGATTGGCGCCTCTTCCGGAATTTTTAGAAATCGCAGGTGTAATTACCTATTTCGTTTTTGGCGCTTCCACCTTCGCACCAGGCATCGCCGCTGCTTCCAGAGCTGAATGTGGTGTTTGGCGACTTTTGGGTTTCTCGAGTAGGTTGTATAGTGTCCATTCTCTCTGTGCGTGACTTGCAGATACTGTCATTACAACCTGTGATAGGTCTGATATATTAAGTAATGTGAGTGGAGGTTGTATAAATTGAGTCCAATCAGTGATTCGTAACATGTATAGATTTCCTCTGACTTTAGTAGCTCATGAGATGCTAATAATGCAGTGGCTGCTTCCAAGTCTCTCTACCAAGTTGGACCACAGCCTCTAAATTTCGTGGCAAGCGTCGCGGGTTATGCTCTTTCCCTCCCTTTAGGGGATAGTGATTGGTGAAGAGTCCATATTCAACATGGTAACTGCATTAAGTATGGAATCATCTATGCGCGAATTAGAACCGCACCTTACATACGTGAGGAGTGGTTTGTTTGCGGGAGCTTGCAAGCTGCCATGAATATATTGCTGACAACTAGATTTATATGTTCCGATCGTTTGAAGAAGTTCGTTTGAAGATCTCGACAACCAAGTGTTAGCTCTCTGAGTCTGGGATGGTATGTTTAATAGCTTTATTGTCCCTTGTTTAAAGGAAGGCTGCCGGAGAGTACGCGGTTTACTGATTGTATGATTTCTGGATAAGAATGTGTCTTCTCGGCTACTAACTATTGCAAGCATATTACGTCCATCTGACGTGCGTATTGGCTCTGAACGGCCTTATTGGGCCTTGTTGCGTTTGTATCCCCTACAGATACATTATGAAAGAGCACTGAAGAACCCTTCTTCAGTGCTCTTTCATAATGCATCTGTAGGGGATACAAACGCAACAAGGCATTGATGGCTCGGCTTGCAAACTGAGGCTCCCACACAATAGTCGGGAGCCTCAGTTCGCAAGCCGAGCCATCATTTCGGCAAGAGGAAATGTCCTCGTTTGGGCAGCGCGAACATCCCTGGTGAGGCTTTAATTCCGCTTTTGCTTCCAAAGAAGAAAATACAGGCAAGGGGAGGGAGAAGGGTGAGAGAGAATGAAGCAGGGCTGAGTGAAATGATGTTTCCTGGGGATGTATTTCTTAGCCTGGAAATGAGTGTATCCGTAGCCTAAAAATAAAGTCGAACGTGGCAGCAGCAGGACAAACAACAATGCTGGGAGCATGATGAGAGAGCACCAAAATTAGGTTCGGGGTTGACAGGCCATTCTTTAAAGGAGACAGGCATTCCGAAGGGTCCTGATAAAAAATTCTAGAGGGCGCTTTGTACCACAAAAGTGGGATGCGGCAAAATACATTATAGCGCGGTGTATCGTAGCCCTCCACTATGGCGCCACTATTTCCCTTTCTTCTTTCACTCGCACTTTGTGGTACATGTGTCCGCGGAAAATAGTGACAGATACTGCGCTTTTTATATTCTGTAAATCATTTCGAAATGCCGCTGATGCCTGCTGTATTATCGCTTCCTAGACATCTGGGTCTGCTTCTGTTTTCTGTGTGGTGCGGCGGTCGAGGAAGTGCCAAATGAAAGGCGCCACACGTACGCCTGGATCGGACATCCGCTGGGGCAGCTTCGTCTATGCATGATTCGCCCGGCGGTGTCATGACCAGTCGTGACGGTACATAGCGCGCCCCTTGTCGAACAGAACCAGCATTCCATTGAAAGCATCAACGTTCACCGGCGTTATATATTTCGCTTGCAGGAAATTAAAGGCCTCAGTATCTGTCACTCGCGGAATGCCACTATCCTAACGGTAGAGAAGGGGAATTATGCTGAACGTTTCACGATCCGGGGCGTGGCGCACTAGGTAAAGCGCTCGGCTGGGGATCCAAGTGATGAAGGCTCGATTCCCGGTGGAGACAAGGTTTATTTATTTATTTATATCTATCTTGATCGAGAGTATGTCGCCATCTGTCGACAGCTGCTGCTGACGACGATGAGGCATTAAAGGCTTTGGCCTTAATAAAGCTGCAGGGGAACAGTTATCAAAAGCTTTCCTTATCAAAAGAAGGGTAAACAAACAGATTAACAAATCATATGAAAAACAGTTGCCTAACCCATAATTTGAAGAAAGAATTCAACGGGAACCAAAGGAGTATTAAGGAGGAAACACATTTAGAAAACCACTTGCAGTGTACGCTATTGCGGAGGGGGAATGAAGTGATCACGTGCCGTTAACAAACTGTACATTTATTGCTATATGGGATCTTTTTCTTGAGTAGATATAGCGCAGGGGGAATATATTTATCAGGTTGTATTGTTTCTCTGGAAATATTTATTTCTATTGGTTCCCATCTTAAGTTTATGAATTCGATGTGCCTTTCAGTATTTTCTGTCCCTTGAAGATTTAAAGCTTGACTTCAGAATAAATAATATAATTTCTCCGAGCCTATGGTCTATCTCACTTTATTGCTGCAAAATTGCTTTCGGGAGCTTTTTGCTTGTGTCTGCCCGATGACCATTTAGCCTTATATTCATTAGTTGCCCCGTTTTTTCGATGTCCTGCTTATGACAAAAAGAGCATTCTGAATAGTAGATAACGTTGGCTAATTGCAACTAACGCCTGGGTTTATGTGAGAAGTGTAATCGCCTGCAGTGCTTTCAAACATGGTATCTTTTTGTAAATGATTGCATGTCTTACATCAGTGTCGAGAGCAAGGATGCGGTTGTGTTCGATGCAACCGTTAGATGCAACTAGATTCTCCTGCAGCTCTGTTCCTTATCAGGATCATTTGAAATGCCTGTCCCGTTTCTAGAAAGTTCTGAAAGCATCTAACCTGCTTTGGGTGCCGACTCGTTCTTTATCCCGCATTGTAGTTGGTCCTACTGTCGCCGTTTCTTATTTTCTTTTCCAAGCCGCGGGATCAGCGGTTCCAGTCTGAGTAATGCATACCGAAGAAACATTGTTTCACTCTTTGCCCTATGCATTTCTCCCTGGCCCTACACTCTTAGAAAAAACCGGTTGAGGTGGGGAGTAACGTCCACTTTGGTCCTCAAATGTAGCCGTTACTCCGCGAGAGGTGCAACTGCGACAAGAAGCATGCGGTGACAAATTTTAGAGATTTAATGTTTAGTCCTGGCTCGAAAAGGACTAACAAGAGGAGGAACCGGAAGATGAGTTGTTCACTTAATCCCTAGCTTCCGTTCTCGCCTCTCTCGTCGCGGGTTTCAGGTGCAGAGAATGTGTTTCCGGCTCGAGGGACGACACATGCATACTATGTTGCTGGAATTGCATACTACTTAGCTGGAATCCACGATGCACTGGGAGAAGTGCTGTATGTGCGCTGGGGCCGCACTGGTCCAAGTATCTCTTTAGGAATTGTAGGAAGTCCGGAAACTGGAAGGCGAAAAATAATGCGCATATGAAAAATATGGTTGAAGTAAGCACTTTTTTGCTACGAAGTCGCTTACGCACCTGTAAGAAAGCACCTCTTTTTTCTAGAGGTTCCATGTTTCGATAGGTCGTTTCGAGTGTTCCGAGAGAGACCACGATTGCCGTGCCTTTGATATATCATGACACACTGACGATTAACGTACAACAAAATCCGGAATTTGAATGATGTGGGTTACCATGCTAAGAAAACTGCACAGCTGGTCTTGAGGGTACTCTAATACAATTATTACTGCCAGAATGTTTAATGCGGGCTCAATCGCAGGCTCCAAACAGGGTCTACGCATTAGCGAGCGTAGCCTGCACCGCGGCCCAGTATAAACAGCAGAAGCAAAAATATAAAACGAGGAAGACAGTAGTTTACCGAGCGAAGGGCTCATGAAGGAGAAAAAAAACAGCGCTGGTAATGCGTAATATGTTGCGTATTGCTCAAGCTTTTGCGCTCCTTGCTCTGCGTATACGCCAGCCGAGCCCTCGGTCATCGCAACGCTTCCCGAAATGTTTACAAGCAAAAAACATTTAGTTACAGTTGCATCTTATCTTTACTCACCTATGGGGCTGAAACGTGGAGGCTAACCAAGAGGGTTCTGCTTAAGTTGAGAGAGAGAGATATATATTTTAATGGCAACAGAAGATGTCTGCCTGGTGGTAAGCCTAGCATGCTACTCCTGATGAGGGTTGAGGGATGAGGGTGACAGATTGTGGGAGGGGAAGGGGAAATAAATGAGAAAAAAAAAGAGAATCGGTGTCGCACACTTTCACACGCACATAAGCACACACAGATGAGTTTTAAAGGGTATTGATCAACCCTGTGTCCTTAAGAAAAGTTAACTTTCACACGCACATAATCACACACAGATGAGTTTTAAAGGGTATTAATCAACCCTGTGTCCTTCAGAAAAGTTAGTAAGGCCTTGGTAGCCCTCGCAGCAGACGATCCGTCGCACCAAGGACCCAGGACATGTTCAAGGCGCAAGGTTGTTTCTTTAGGTAAGCTTAAATTATTGCGCAGTGTCCTGCGATGTGCAGTAAACCGTTGACAGGAGGTTACCAAATGTTCAAAATTTTCACACACATCACATGTAGAGCACAGAGGCCTGCTCGCTATGCCTATTTTATGTAGGAAGTAGTTTGTGTATGACACATTTAAGCGGATTCTGTGTAGACAGTTTCGATGCCACCTGTTCAAATTGTGAGGAATTCGAAAGACGCAAGTGGGATCTATTCGGTGTAGAGGTCGATATTGATGGTTCGGGTCACACCACAGAGAGCGTTGCAATCGCCACGATTCAGTTGCTACAAGTCTTGCTGCATCTCTTCGTGAGAATGGTATTGAAATTGTCCTTGTGGAATCTTTTAGTTCTTTTGCAGCGGCGTCTGCGAGGTCGTTGCCCGCGATGCCGCAGTGAGCAGGTAACCACTGTAGCACAATGCTGTGACTCAGGTCATAAGCCTCTGTGTGTAGCTTATTTATGTCAATGACGAGCTCTTCCTGAATTCTTGATGATTTAAGCAATTGTAGTGCAGCGCGACAATCGCTGAAGATAACCCATGCTGCAGGGCGTTGTTGTAGAATATATATAATTGCTTCTCTCAGAGCTGTTAACTCAGTAGCCACAGCTGAAGTGCGATGACTGAGTGTTGCCGAGATTGTGGTGTGCATTGATGGTATCCACACGCCGATGGATGAAGAAATAGCTGTGACAGAGCCATCAGTATAGATGTGGCAATGATGACTGTAGCGTGCACAGATGTGCTCAAGGGCGAAGTATTTAAGTGCGGGTCCTGGGGTGTGGGCTTTTCTTTTGATGCCAGGTATAGTTGTCGAAATTTGCCATGAAGCAAACCTCCATGGTTGGAAAGATGACAGTACTGCACGTTGATATTGCGCAGGCAGTAGATTGGAGAGTGATGTCATGCTTTGCTCTGAAAACGGGTGGGTAGGTTCACGTGCAAAGCGCAGCTGGGCGCGAAGCAGCTCCTGCGGTATCAGCACGGTTACAGATAGACGTCTGCTCTCCGCCAGAGTGCCCACTGTGGAAGTGTTTTTTGGAAGACCAAGGCACACTCTTAAAGCTTTGGCCTGCATGGCTTCAAGTAGTTTAATGCTTGACTGCGAGAGGCCTTGAAGAACAGGGAGGCTATAACGCAGAAGACCTTCACAAAGTGCTCCATAAAGCCGTAATAAGGAATCGGTAGAGCAGCCTCTTCTGGTCGTTGAGAATATACGGAATATAGATACGTATGAAGAGAGTTTGGTCTTAAGTTGTTGAACGTGCGGTGACCATGAAAGGGACCTATCAAAGGTCACACCTAGAAATTTTTGATGGTTGACATACGGTATAGGAGTGCCAGCAACTTTCAGTACATAACGGGAGAGATCACGTCGTGAAAATGAAATTGCTCCGCACTTTTCTGGAGATATAACAAGACCTCGCTTGTTTAAAAATAATGCAATGCAAACTATTGCTTTTTGTAGCCGAGCATGCACAATGCGCCTGTTTCTTCCGGAGCACCATATGCAGATGTCATCTGCGTAGAGGGAGATTTGAACAGTAGGTGGCAAGGACCTGTCCAAACCAAGAAGAGATATATTGAAGAGGGTTGGACTTAAAATCCCTCCCTGAGGAACGCCACGAGACACATGATGTAAGGACGTGTCACCTTGATCCGTTGACATGTAAATGGTCCTATCCCGAAGATAGTCAGAAAGCCAGTTATACATTCGTCCAGCAATGCCAATTGAACGCAAGGCTGAATGAATCGCCTCGTGCGTGACATTATCAAATGCTCCTTTAACGTCAAGAAAAACAGCAATAATTAGAGACCGCTCAGCTTTGCTGCGCCTGACACAGTTGGCAAGAGCAATAACATTATCAATACTGCTTCGGCCTTTTCGGAAGCCAGACATTGATGGAGGGTAAATTCCCCTATTCGTCAAGTCCCAAGTAAGGCGTGAATGAACCATTTTTTCCATCAATTTCCCAACACAGCTTAGCAGTGCAATAGGACGATAAGCGTTTAGATCAATTGATGGCTTACCAGGTTTAAGAACGGGTATTACGCGCGCAGTCTTCCAGCTCTCTACAAGGCTGCCAGCTATCCAAGAGTTGTTATAGATGGTAAGCAGCTGAGTTTTGGCTTTTCTTCCAAGACGCGACAGCGAAGTGTAGCTAACATGGTCAGGCCCTGGGCAAGATCTTTTGTTGGTAACTACTAGCGCAGCTTGAAGTTCTTCCATAGTGAACAGTTCATCTAGGAAAGAAGTGTTGGGCGACGGGACAAAGGTGGGGAGCACATTTTGCAGTGAAGGAGCTGCTAATGGAGCAATCATCTTTGAACAGAAAGTCTCTGCTACATGAAGACAAGTAGTATTGGCATTTAGAGCCACGCACTCGAAAGGATGTAGTTGTGAAGGCTGACTTCTTAAGCTTCGCACAATACTCCACACTTTAGATAGTGGCTTTCTAGGATCTAAATTTGCACAAAAAGATGTCCATTTTCTTCTTTCTAGCTTGTCCAAATGGCGTTGAACGTGTTTTTGTGCTCGCCTAGAAGTCCGGATATCGTCTCTAGAAAGTGTCTTGCGCGCTCGTCTTTCTGCTCTGCGACGTATTGCTCGAAGTTTTTCATATTCGGCGTCAACAGCTGAGTACACCTTTGGCAGGTGGAGGACTCTCGTGTGCAATGTTTGAGCTTGTGCTACTGCAGCAATGAAGGAGTCATAACTTAAGTTCGACAGATCCTGCTTTTCTACGGCATCAGCGAAAGCTTCCCAGTTCGTGTAGCGAACTTTATGCCGCTGAGAGGCGAGAGAAAAGCCACAAACCTCAATATATGTAGGTAGGTGATCGCTGCCATGAGTCTCGATGTCCACAGACCAGGTTGTTGAAGCTGACAGATCAGCAGAGATCATGGAGATGTCAAGAGCACTGGACCGTGCTCCTTGATAGTAAGTTGCTTGGCCGTCGTTGAGAAATAATAAATTGTTGGAAAGTGCGAAGTCGAATAGCTGCCGGCCTCTGGCTGTCGATCTGACGCCTCCCCAAGCAGGATGATGTGCGTTGAAATCTCCCGTTATAATGTGTGGCACAGGGGTACTTCGCATGATATCTTGTAGGCGTTCAATATTGAAATTAGCACGAGGTGGTATGTAGGCAGCAATTACTGTAAACTGCATGTTCATGCACTTTAAAGTGGCTGCAACGTACTCATTATGTGGATCAGTTGGTATGGGATGCTGGATGAAGTTGACGTCTTTCCGGATAGCCAGAAGAACTTTACTGAGGTCTGTACCAGTTGTTGATTGCAGTACTGTGTAGCCTGAGAGACGAATTGTAGTATTAAGCCGAGATTCTGATATAGCAATTATAGGGAAACGATGCTTGAAGACGAAGTGTCGAAAGTCAGAGAGACGGGGGCGGAGGCTGCAGGCATTCCATTGAAAGATGGTGGCCTTATTTCGGATGGCTTGCACGCTGGGTGGAGCAGACGACTGATTGTCTGCTACCGCCATTGTGCCAGGAGAGGAGATATGAAATCAAGAATTGTAAGGATGGCTTTCGCCACCGGCGAGGAGAGTGGTATAAGAAAAGCACGAACAGCCTCAACAAGTGAGCACAGTTGGGAACTAGAAATGTCAGAGTTTCTGCGAATAGAGGTTACGCATGAGCGGTTCCGGGATGCACTCCTCGAATGAGGCTGCTGTACAGTAATTTTTTGTGGGCTTGGTACAGATGGTTGTTGAACTTCTGATTGTTGTGGAAGAGGAGGAAATTCAACCACGTCATCAATTCTCGGATGACAAGCATCATCTTTCTGTGACTGTCCTTGTGATTTCTTTCCCGTCAATGGTTTTTTTCTGTGATGACTACTCCTGATTTGATTTTGGTCAATTAAAGCAGCTTTTGCTGACTTGTAGTCGGTATTGTTGGATATCTTGTACTTATAGATTAGTTTCTCCTTTTGGTAGGCAGTGCAGCTGGAAAACGTTGCCTCATGCTGCTTTCCGCAGTTGGGACAAATGGGGATGTCACTTGGGCACGTGGTACGGTCATGATTTCCCCGACAGCGTGGGCAGCGCAAGGCTAGTCGGCAAGCTGTAGTCACATGGCCGAAGCGCTGACATCTACCACATTGTCGTGGTTTTTGGATGTATTCATGCACACGGTATCTTGTATATCCAAGAATAACGTATTCTGGCGCAGATTCTGTCACAAATACAATGCGGATATTTTCGGAATTTCCCAGACGGCGCACCGATTTTATTGGAACTCTCTCTAATAGTGCCGAGTAGATATCTTCTTGAGAAAGATCCAGGGGCACACCCTTGATTACTCCTACGCCACAGTTGTTTGGTCGGGGCTCGTATGCTTGCACTGCAATTCCTGCTATTGATCGTATTTGTAAAAGGCGTTCAGTAGCGACCGCGGTTCGGGTGTCAACTGCCAGAAGATTAAGCCGCTCGTTGGGGCGAACTTGAAGGACGGCATCTGGACCCAGAGATTCAAATGCTTGCCTCATTGCCAGCGGATTAAAGCGAGTAATACGATATCCGGTATCTACTGGTTTTATGATTACTGTGAGGTTGCACTTGGGCGCTTTAGAAGCGTTAGTTGCGTCGACACTGAAATTCGACCGCCTCGAGCTGCGGCGACGCTTCGATGGCACTTGAATAAATTTGTCTGGCTCTTGAGCAGACTTCGCCGCAGCATCTATACAGGTAATGGCAGACGAAGTATCTGAGCTATCAGGAAAATCATCCTGACCTGTAGGCATCAGCCGATCCCAGCTTGCGGTGGAAGGACCAGATGCGTGTTGTAGATGAGCATCAGAGGGTGAGAGTCCTGAAGTACCTGGTGATGACAGGTGACCGCATGATACACAGGTTGGGATGACGGGTGATGATTGCAGAGCTGGCACAGTCTGCTGAGGTAGGCCTGACGCGATGCCAGAAGAACACTCAGGTGATGATCCAGGGTGCGGCATCGGTGGAGCCGCACCCGCCGCTGATAACATGTCAGGATCTTGCAATATAGGCTATTTGGGATATATATATCGAGTATTAAATGGAAAATCAAACAGATTTCGCAGAGACGAGCAGGCAGCCTGACAGCTCCCTGACTTCTTCGTCTTCCTCTGCTTAAGTTGAGGACAACGCAGAGGGCTATGGAACGAAAAATGGTAGGGGTAACATTAAGAGATAGGAAGCGTGCAGAGTGGGTCAGAAAAATAACTCAAGTTACTGACATTCTAGTGCAAGTCAAGAAGAAGAAATGGGCAGGGGCAGGACATGTAGTGGGAAGAGAGGATAACCGATGGTCGCTCAGGGTAACAAACTGGATTCCAAGGGAAGGAAAGCGTAGCATGGGGCTTCAGAAAATTAGGTGGGCGAATTAGGTTAAGAAATTCGCAGGGGTCAAGTGGTTGCAGCTAGCACTGAACCGGGTTAATTGGAGAAATATGGGAGGGGCCCCAAGTGGTCGAAATTTCCGGAGTCCTCCACTACGGCGTCTCTCATAGCCCGAGTTGCTTTGGGACGTTAAACCCTACAAACCAACCAACCAACCTTAGCCCTGCGGTTGGTATAGTCAGGCTGATGATGATGATGAACATAGTGTCGTCGCTGCTTCGCTTGCTGATACTGCAGCTTGGTCGCACTCTTTTCTTTGAAGGTTTGTGCTACGGCTCCGTGTGCAGCGAAAATTATGCCCAGGGTAGCAGTTTGGGTAGCAGAGCATCACCAAAGAACCGGCGCTGCTAAATTTGCCAGCGATGTGAAATTGCGCATGTTAAAATGACTCCAGTGCAGAAAATAGTGTGCATGGGCATCCAGAACATTAGCTGCAAGTCGTGTGAGCAGGCAGCAAGCTCCAATTGGCAAGACCTTGAAATTGTTAGAGCGACAGCAATGATCTCTGCACTTCGAAACATGAAGTCCCAACTTTATAAACGCATTCATGACATAGCAGGCAAAAATATTTAAAAGTATCCCAGTTCTCGGGTTGGCCACCACGTTCAGCGAAGTCTCTGTTCAGAGAACAATGTGCTATGCTGCGTGAGCCATATGCTGCGCAGGATCGACCTCCTGCCTAGTTACATTTACTTGAAGCATATACATGTCTCCCGGAATTTCGATGTGTGATCAAATTGAGAGCTCGTTGCTGGTGTAACTTTTTATTGACAGGTTGTGGAATGTGACCTGGTTAAAGTGTTCCAAGCACTTCCACGCAATTAAGAAAAAAATTCTCGGCTTGGCCGAGTGGTTAGCGTAGCAAGCTACTGCATATACGGTACGAAGTTCGAAGCGCGCTTGTGCCGACGTTTTGTTTCTTGTTTTATATTTTTTTAATTTTTTAGCTCCTTTAATGTACTTGAGGTGGTGCGTTACTCTTTAGCTTTTACTTTTTATCTGAAGCCTTTTTCCTTCCGGGTGAACAGTGCCACCAGTGCGGGGCGTCTCAGTATGCCCAGTCTCCAGCGTCATACTGGCCCATAATCAGGTATTGCGGTGGGGCCATGTTAAGGAAAAATAGCAGCATCTTGGGGAGCATCTGCAAGGAGCAACCGTCCCTCCTCCTGCCGTTCATCTTTTGGAAACTAAGTGTTTATCCCCTTGCAGTTGGTCCCCAAAAGGAATAATGGTTGTGGAAAACCAGTTCGTATCAAAAGGACTAACCTCCCTACGTCTTTTAGTCCTTTTTTTCTTAGAGTGTACTCCTCACAGGCTTTTCTTCTTCGTAAGCAAAACTAAAACCCCCGCCAGTGGTAATCGCGCAGCCCAGATAAGGCAAGTCCATTTGTCGACACTTCAGCTTGGCATAGGAACTGAAACTATCCCTCAGCCTTTGTTTTATGCCTCATTCATAGTGTGTAGCCATCTTTTTGTCATTCTATATCAGTCCATTGCCTTGCTTGGCGATGCCGTCTCGCCATATGAATTACTTAGAAAAGGGCTTGCGAAACTGGCCTCGTTAATGATCGAATCTCCGTGGATTGTTTTGGAGGATCCTGCTTCCAATTGGGCGCAATTCTACGTTTTGGGTTACAGTTTAGGTCATGAATAACTTTTTTTGATGTTTTTAAAAAACTATTATACTAATGTCAAGATGGCTGCAGAACATCTTCAAACTGCTATTGCAGTAATTCAAAACTGCAGATTTCACTGCAATATCACAGTTATCGCTCCATTGTGCAGACTGCGGGGCGTGTGACACAAGCGTGTTTTGTGTTCGGGCGACAATATTGTATGAAAAGGATGGGCAGTGCTGGCGTGAATGGTACTCTAGTGATCTTTCGTCTGAGGTTTCTGCTTTGGTCGACAATTATGCCTCGGATTTGTGGCATTTCGGCTTCAGGCCTTAGAATTGTTGATGTTGCTTAGTCTTCTGCCCTGCAAAGCTTTCTTTTGCTTTGCAAATATCAGAGGCAGATCGTAGCTTAAGGTCTGATAAAATACCTTGAGGTTTGCTATGACTTTCACTTTGAGTGAAGTACCGTTATACACGACTAGACGTAAGTCGTCTTGCGAACATGGGCAGTTTGGAAAATTTTCATCTAAGTATCTTTCAGGCATTATGGTCACAATGGCTCCTGTCTCTAATTCCATTGTAATCTTCTTGCCATTTATTCTTACTTAAAGCACAATAGGCGGTGAGCCATGACCTTCGTTTGTCGTACAAACTGTAAGCAAGTCGGTTTCCGCTAAGGGCTCTTCAACATTGACCTCGACCTTAGTTTTGCACATTTTCGCTACGAGGCCTGGCTTCCAGCATTTGAAACACGTACTTTTGAGGAAAGGACTACTAACTGACGTATGCAGTCCACCGCATCTATTACAGACGCTAAGAGTGCATTTCCCACGTTGCTTCCTTGGGCTGTTTTGAGCAGCACGCTGCTCCTTGCTAGAGGCCTTCCCTTTCGTCGCGTGTCGCCGGCCTTGGGTGGTGGATTCCTGATGTTTGCAGATGTCCGCCGGACTGGTGGATAACCCTTCAGGTATCATTTTTCTGTGGCCTTTCTGAGCGGTTTCAAAAGCGGTGGCAATTCTGCAAACTCGCTCCCAGGTGACTTCGTCATCCGACAGGGCAAAAACGACGACATCGGAGAGAATCCGCTCTCATTCCAGAAATTATTCCATCCCGGAGCGCTTCATCCAAAAAACTTCCAAACGAGCACGTGGCAGCCAGTCTCCTCAGCTCGACAATGAACTGTGGCAGACCTTCGTTCGACGCTTGCTTGCACTGGTAGAAGTGATACCGTTCGGTAACCACTGACCGTTTTGTGCATATAGTGCTGTCGTAGAACATTTGTAGCGTCTTCGTACTGGATTTTGGTCGGAATTTTTGGCAGCAGAAGGTTACGCAGAGTCACGTAAGCCATTTTGAGCAAGGACAGTTAAGAAGGCTTGCAAATTCCTAATTGCGTCTAATCCGTTGGCGGTTGAATAAAGGTCGAACCTTTTTACGTAGACGTCGAAATTTCCATAGTCCGGGCAGAACTCGCCCAACGATTTCAGGGTGGTGATCATCACTGATGTCCCCGCTTACCGTAGGCGTCGTCGTCGTTTCTTCAGGCTTGGTCAATGCCTCTTCCTGAACGATTCCATCCTCGTCGCCATGTTATTCAGAGACGCCGAGAAGGCAAGACTTTATTCGGACAGCAACAAGAACATACAGACAATAAGGATAAAGTGGCTTTGGTTTATAAAGGAAGCCTGAGACTAGCCTGATTGACAGACTGTGACTTTCTGACCTCCTCTCCTCTTCTACCCTCTCCCTTTAAACCCCCATTCCCTTTTCCTAGTGCAAGTAGCCAACCGGAATTCCTTCTTTCTGGTTAACATCCCTGCCTTCCGTCCTCATTTCTTTTCCTCCTCCTCCTAGGTACAACCGAGGCATGCTTTTGGCTAGAGCTACAGTCGCACACGTGATCCGTGTCCGCATACATCAGATAGCGGCACGCAGTAGCCAAGCGGCGCACAGTAGCAAAGTGGCAACAGGCTTGATAAGCATTGCGCCGATATAATAGGTAACACTGGATGAATTTTGTTGGCGATTTGGAGGTAGTAATCTGACTCAATGTCCCTACCACTTCATTGAATTGAGTACTATTTAGGAGCTCAGCAATAGTGCGTAGATCTATTTCCCTTGAATGAGTTTCACTGAGGGCAGGAGTGCGTATAGGCTTCGGCGGTGATGTGTATTGGAACTTCTCGAATACTTAATCGTCTTGATATCTAAAGCTCGATTTTGATGTCTCATTTAGGCAACGGAGGGAGTGTCAAACCGCGAGGTGGGCCTTTTAATGCGGAAGTATTAGGTGCCTATGCTCAAAGGAGCTTGTCCCAAGAGATTGTCATCAGGATTTCGGGAAATGGAGAAGATTTGGACGAAAACGAACAACTGTTTACAAAAGAGGACGCGAGAATATCGCCAGGGAATTTGTGTGGTGAAAATGATATTGTTAGTTAATGATATTGTTAGTTAGTTAAGAAGCCAAACAAATGTCGAAATAGCTAAGAAAGCTAATGTCGATGACCAAACGGGCGTGCCGTCATGCAACCAGAAGACTAAGTGTTTCTCGACGTAGGAGTTAAAAAGTACTAATAAATTGTCGATATCGACCAAAACGTGATTGATGAATGTGTAAAAAGTTAAAAGAAAATATATTTAGGCAAAAGAGGGCGATGAGGAGTAACGAAAAGTATCAATAGAGAATGGTATGGGAAGACGTACCCTCGGCAACGTTGCCATTAGACCACCACCAGCGAAGCTATGGCGCCTTTAGCAATCACGTGCCGCCATGACACGCCCTTAGCAACAGTGACGTTATGAAGATCCGCCGGCGCATCATGTCAGGGTTCATTTGGAGAGGAGGAGTGCCGGTACAAAAAGGCTCCATAGACGCCCATACGTACAAAACATGGCGGTTCATGGGACTCCAGCACCCAATGAAAACGGGGGGTGCCATGACGCTGAATGATGCCATGAATGCGTTTACTTTCGCGAGAATTATAAACAAGCATTTGTAACTCGAGGTTCTGTTTTTTTTTTCCGCCCTTGTTTACAACCAGTTGCTCCAGCACAGTGAAAGAGGTTGGCAAAAGTGGCAGCATAGAAAGGCAGAAACATTTCCAAGCATAGACCAAGCATGCAAATTTATACTGCAAATGCTGCTGCAAGTCATGCATGTATTTTGGCTATGTAATTTGTCCTTCAACACAGTAGGGTTTGGTTCAGAAACACTGGTGTAATCGGGCAGTCGTGCCCTGCTCGCAACAGAGTGTACCAAGAGAACAATTATGGTTTTCATATTCATGATTTTTTGCATAAACCAAGCAACTACAGCAATAAAGCACAACAAAATTGCATGTCACATACAGCACAAAGAATAGCGCTGTTTAGGTAGGCTAATCATTTTAATGATCGCAGCCGAGTCATGGAAAAGGCTTGAAGTGCCTGCCACAAAACATCAGCAGATAAGAAACATGTACAGGAAACAGTTATAACAGTTGCAATTGAAAGAGAAAATGTCATGAAAGTAGGTGCATCAAGACAGACGTGGATCATAGAGCACTGGGCTTACTCTTTATATTTAGATTATTCGGTTGCAAAAATACAGAAGTTTTCAAGGCAATTTCAAGATTGCACCAGTCCGGATAGCTTTAGCATCCACAAACCTGCTTAACACAGGAGCATTAGAGCACACATTCAGTCTGTGTGCAGCTCCAAATCTGCTCACTGGTGAACGTCAGCCGGGAAGCGGGGTAATAAGACATTGATGGTTGAGGCCACTGTGCAGCAATGTGCCACAGAGCATCGCTTCTTCATTTTGTGCGGGCTTATCTTGAGATAAAGCACTAAGCGCTTAATACGAAGACCAACAAGCGCAATACATTGCTGCAAAAAGACTTCGCACTGGTCGCACGTCGAAGCAAAAAAAAAAAGAAAAACACGGCTTCAGGGGAATATTAAATCCCACCAGACGGCGACAGAGCAGCGACCAGCAAGGACGTTGAAATCTTCTCAAAAGGAATATTTTCGGATTTGCGAACTAAATTTATTCGCTTTTGCGGGTGCACCAATGCCCGCACCACTGCAGACAGCGGTAAGAAACCGTTACCTTCGTTGGCTTGGTTACCTCTGGTTGCCTGCTTCGCAAGAACCTAACAAGGCCTGAAAAGTTTGGTCAAGACCAACTCAACTGCAAGGGGGCGCGATAAGAGTGTTGCAAGATTTAAAGAAAACTAAGAATGTCTTAATAAAATACTTTTGCTCATTCACAAGCGAAGTTATCAAAATGTCTATTCTGCATATGCTATTTGATACTTTTGATTTTTAGTATAATTTTTTAATCTGAGTGATTGACCTGTGGCTATGATGCGGTATCGCTAAACCGCTTTTGGGCCCAGCCTTCGCCACCACTCTACTTCCGCCATGCAAAAACTTTCTCGGTGTGGCCTAGTGTAGTGCAACGTTAACCACTGTGCAGCTTGATACACAATATTGTCAACGACGCAGCTGCTATCATAGTTTCTCATTGTGAAATTTCTACAAGGGGCATGCGATATATCCAAAGTAGATTCTGCAGTGGTTTGGGAAGTTTTTTTACGAGTTTGTACGAAGGAGTAGTGCAACATCTGGGCATTCACGGGTTGGTTGGCGTCTGTGCTGTTCTATTATTTATGGGCCGCTCATGGAAGATTCTTCGCCTGGGTTCCGCTAGTGGCATCTTCCCATGCAAGGCCGCTAGGAAGGAGATGAGCAATTCCCTCGGCTGAAGACATGACTCCATGCACACCGTTACAGCGTCAGGTTTTTGGCTTTAAAGTCATAATACCCAGGAAGGCGTGCATCCGCGAGCGCTTGATGTGAATCGTCATTGGAAGCGGTGGCTTCACGCATTGTTGTTTCTGTAGCCACGGCTTTAGTGTTTGCAATCCCGATAGCCGTTCAATACTCTGCAACGCCTAGCAGCACGGGCGGAATGCCAGCTGTCTCGGAGACTAGACTTACGTCGTCTTTGGAGGAGCCGATCAGCCAGACTGTAAAGCAGTCGAGAGCTGACTATTTTGACTGTCCAAATTAAAGTCACATTCGCCACAGCTCGCGCACAGCGCGTAACGTCGCCCACGCGAACTATGATGCCATTCAGTCGGAGTGGCCCTCGTGGTGGCTTCAGGGTGCAATACGGCTGCTTGGCGACGAAGGAAAAGGAACGCAGAACTCTGGCAAAGCCTTTGTAGTAACTCTATCGGAGACAACCATCTTGCGTTCACTCAGTAGAGACAAGAAACATAATTCCGCAGGATAAATCCGTCTGCCAAATTGGTCACCGCTCACCACTTTTACTCTTTCTTTAGGCTTTGTAATATGGAACACGCTAACAATTTCAGAAATTATTCCCAGGACAGGTGTTGTTCGGAGCTGCCTAGTTCAGCAACCACCGTGATCAGAGCAGTTGTTGCGTGCGCTTGCCTATGCAGCGATTAGGCAGTGCAAATTTTAACAGGTTGCGCAAAGTATTAAACAATCTGAAGGGGCGTGAAATGAACTGATCGATAGTGATCCAGGTCGTCAAAAGAGCCAAAATGTGTACATAGCTGATATTGGGAATGAGAGCAGCATTTGTATTGAACCACACTGCAGGTATTTAATTATTTCTGCTATCGAACACAGATGAGTGTTATAAAGGTGGAGAATATAATAAATGAACTCCGAAAGTAACGAAACGAGCTGAAAGGAAATTATATGGCCGGAAAACGCAGTAGAAGAAATGTGAATCCTAGGAGGAAAGCCTGAATATTTCTGGCTAGAGACACTCACAATGAAAGACTATTGCGACTGAATTTGATTATGCCCTGGAAGCAGCATTCCGAACATTATGATTATAAAATTGCATGAAGCAATGGTTACATTGCCGTATGTGAGAAACGACCAATTCATTGTTACCTTCTATATACCTTCTTAGAATTTGCAGTTGCTTAGCTTTACACGAGCACATCAATATAACGGTATGCGAAAATGCCAGAAATGGTATTTAATGAGAGTAATTTACATTTAATTCAAAACTTTTAATATTCGGATCACAAAAACTGTCGGCGCACGCAAATACACATCCGACTTTTTTCTGCTGTATGAGCTCGTTATATTTTAGGAAACGCTCTATATGGTGCTACATGGCATGCTTATACGTCCTTAACGACATCGTGCAATCATTAATTGTGGAAATTTGTCTAATCAGCCACAAAGACATTGTTACTTTAAGATTTTGCTCCAAAATTACTTTTTCCATTTCGTTCTGACCAGCTTTATAGTACTTTTAGGCTTCACTGCAATAGCTAGTGTGCCAATCGTGTAAGTTAACCAGATGCGTGTCTGCCGGTCTTGTCAGTGCATAGCCGTTCTTCGGCTGCTTTAAATTTTTTCACCTATGAGGTCCGTGATTTTTAGGTTTGTTTGAAATGCATGAAACAAATATTCAAAATAGTACCTCAAAAATAAATTGCAGTCGGCTAAAATGCATTTCCTGAAATACTATGTGATTTTGTGGGCTAAGTGCAGTGACAGATGATGCAAACTGTGAAATGAGCATCTTAACATCCACTTCGGCACGAAACAGCCCAATTGGAAAGGGGTTAATAAACTTACAAAAATTGTATAGAAAACAAACGTGAAATTGATATATCGCGCATCATCAAAAGAAACCTATCTTGAGCATGTTTATTCGAGAACAGCAGGTCCGTTTCTTCGATATCTGACTTGCACTCATGCTACTATAATTTGTTCACAATATTGCATGCTTTCGCGATTATTGAGACTGCTGTACTGCCTGCATCGTCAGACTGCATAAAAGGACTAAATCGAGTCGTCTAAACGAACAACTGCCGGTATCAATGGCTGTTAAACGGACACTGTGCGTTATGCTGACATATTTCTTTGGCTCTCAAGAATCGTTGATAGCTTCGAGTGGTCATTGGTGATGAAATCGAAGTAATATTATAGACTGCGCTTATGCTGAGTAAAATAGAAAAGGCGAAGCCCATTCCATCAGGCGTATAATACTGACAGTACGAGAAAGGATAATGTGTTTAGGGATGAGTATTAAGTGTCGGCGCTAGATCAAATTACCAGATTTAGGTCAGGTCGACGCCAACTTACGCTGTGTAGAACACTGACCGTATGCGCTAACATTTTTGCGCTAAAAATGTAAAAGGTTTTCATTTGCAGCGTGGTTAAGTTTTAAGTACAATATTCAATATTACTACCTTTTACACCCCATTCAACGTGTATATATTCTCACCCCATACATATACAAAGCCTGAAATCTCGGCTCGTGGGCCGCACCGCCTCCTTCGCCACCTACGCCGAACTTGAGGACTGCACATCAAACTTCGCCATACGGTTCGCCTAATAGGCAAGCATCCAGGCATCCTTCACCACCGCCTCCATTTGCCGGGCTCCTTAAATGTCAACGCCAACAACTGAGCACTGCACCCAAATCTTTGCCATCCGATCCACTTGCGAGCCAGCATCCCGGCCTCCTTCCCCACCACCTCCATTTGTGGGGCCCTTTCAAGGTCAACGCCATCAATTGAGGACTACACCTCATTCTTCGCTATCCGGTTCACCTCCGAGTCTAGCATCCTGGCCTCCTACACCACCGCCTCCATTTGTGGTTCCCCTTAAATATCAACGCAAACAATTGAGGACTACACCTCAATCTTCGCTAACTGGTTCACATCCGAGTCCAGCAACCCAGCATCCTTCACCACCGCTTCGATTTGTGGGGCCGCTTAAAGTTCAACGCCAACGATTGAGGACAACACCCTCATCTTCGATATCCGGTCCACATCCGAGTGCAGCAACCCAGCCTCCTCCTCCCCCTCCCCCGCCTGCATCTGTGGGGGCCCTTAAACGTCAACGCAAACCATTAAGTTCAGTTCAGTCGTTCAGTCGTGTTGGACGCTTCGTGACCCTATGGACCATGTCACGCCACGCTTTCCGGTCTAAACCATTAAGGACTACACCGTAATTTGCTATCCGGTTCACCTCCGAGTCCAGCATCCCGACCTCCTTCACCACCACCTCCATTTGTGGGGCCTTTTAAACGTCAACACCAACCATTCAGCACTACACCCTAATCGTGCCACCCGGCTCACCTGCAAATCCAGCATGCTGGCCTCCTTCACCATCACCTCCATTTCTGGGGCCAGTGATGTTTATGCTATCTTCGGCAGGTAAGAAGCAGAAGACGATGATCTGATGATGGTCAGGAGGAGATGTATATTTACAGAAGCAAAATAGTATATGTAGGCAAAGTTACAGCAACAAGTCACACAGGCAACTTTAACTTAAAAGATAATGAAGACTCTCACACAGAGAAGTCATTTTACAGACCCTTACTTTCCTACCGAGCATTTCGGCTAAAGCCTAGAGGGTGTAAATACGTGCTAAGCACGGAGCCTCAATCTTGACTGTCGAACATGGTCCGAGGACCGCTTTTTGATACCAGACATCAACAAAGACCCAAGGGCGGTCACCTTAGGTGATCCGCCCCGAAAATGAAGCAGCCAATCAAATTATTTAAAAACATGCCACAACCCCAGTGGGTTCAGAATAATCTCGGACCCAGGTCCTTAATTAGGTCAAATAAAAATACAACATTCAAAACACACACTCTCTCCAATCGCTGGTCCCCAAACCCTCTCACACAGCGCCTGTCTTTGCCTCCCCTCCTCAGCGTGTTTGCGACGCGACCTTGCAGCTGGCGCCTTTGTGAAAGAAACGCCGCGGGGGATCTGGTGACTAGGCCACCCAGCCGTCCCGTTCGAGGAAAAGGGGGGGGGGGCACTGTCCCAGAGCAGTGTACAGTCGCCGTTGGGCTGATTGCCTACTAGGGAGGGCCAAGGGTCGCGCCTATTGTCGCCTTCTGCAGGACATTTAGTGAGCGCTTGTGGCAGTGCAAAAAGCTTCATTAACGGCGTCTCCCTGCACCCATGCTTGGCGCCACGGCGGGACATCGCTGGACGAGCTGGCCGTAAAGTGGTTCGCAGAAGCGTGCTGCTGTTGTTCCCGGCCGTTAAGGATGCGTCTGCCGTTCGCTTCTTGGCGACGCCTCGGGGCGAAGGGGCGAAACAAATCAAGCCTCCCGCGCGCCCGCGCGCCCGCGCCCAAGAAAAGGGGAGAAAAGGAGAAAACAAAAACAACAGCGCTCGCTCCTTGGCCTCGGCGCGCGGGGGGTTTGACCGCCAGCTCGACTCCACGTGCGAGTCGCTTTTCACTGCGGCCTTACAGGGCCCCTTCAAATTCAACGCCACTCATTGAAGACCATACCCTAATCTTCGTCATTCGGTTCACCCGCGAGTCCAGCACTCCGGCCTTCTTCACCACCGCCATGATTTGTGGGCCCCACTCAACAATAACGCAAACATACACCCAAATTTTACCTATCCTGTTCACCTGTGAGTCCAGCATCAAGGCTTCCTTCCCCACCGCCTCCATTTGTGGGGCCCCTAAAACATCAACGCCAATCATGGCCGCCAATGGCTCCGCACCAGGAAGCGTACTCCAAGTGTATTGCTCCAGCATGATTGCACTCCCCGATTTAGTACCAGCCTTTTTCGCCTCCTCTTCCGTACCAAGCAAATGTATCCGGGCCTCCTTTTCCATTACCGCAAGTCCCGAGGCATGCGTCGTGGCCTTCGCAACTGCCGCTATACCCGGGCTATGAACGGCGACATTTGCTACCCCCTCCATACACGGGAACTAGGCGGCAGTTTTCATTTCCCCCTCCAAAAGGGGGACCTGCGCACGAACATCTTGAATCGTTACCAGTACACTCTCAGGAACTGTCCCCTCCTATGCTTTCGCAATCTGATTCAGTAAATGTAACTATTCCTAGAGTATCCTCGAGTACTGCACAGGGGCACACTTGAGATTCGCATCCTCCAATGGCATCGCGACCACCAGGTAATCATGGACAACGATGGTCCGCTACCCAGCAACGAATCCAACGGCGACAGGTTATGCAGGCGAGCACGCAAATACCCGAGAAATATTATTGTATCTAAGCCAAAGTGCTATAAAAACTTGGCACTCTATACTTGCTGGCAATGTTGTTTAATGAATGCTTCTTGCTGAGGCCAAATGAATATAACGAGGTGACCACGTAATCTTCATTTTTATCCTCGCTGTCCCTCTTTGTGAAACGGGAATCCTGGACCAATGCTTAAGAACTGTTATTAACGGGTGCGCCTTAAGTGCTACTCTGACATTGATTTCATTGTAATTTCTTCAGTGTAAGCGCTCGTGAATAATATAAACGGTGTTTTGAGGAATTCTGTAAAACACGGCCGCACTTTCACGCTAATAAATAAATTTGTGCGATATTTTCATTGTTGATGTATAAAATGACCTATGGAGGGGTGCATGATAAGCATATATCATTTATACCTCGCTGTCGGCAAAGCTCCGTAAGTCTGTCTTTGATATCGATATGTTGTCGAAATTAGAGATCCATACACTGCTTTTTACAGAATATGTGTTGCCAGGGCTGACTAGCAAAGTAACAAGGAGAATCATCTTCGCAATATTTTTGGAGCAAGAAGCATCAGTCAGATCTTGCCAACCTCAAAAAGGGGGCAACTTGACAACTAAAGCAGCTAATGGCCGTTCACTAGGAACACGGGACACCATTACTCTAGTATATGAATATTCCAAAAGTGAAGTAATTTTTTAGAGAAAAGAAATGCGTCTTAGTAACTTTTTGTTGATTTCATATTTAAAGAAATGCACAAATACACTATGCATTGAGGCGATCATGGTTAAAAAAACAAATTGGGGTGGTTGGCCCAATGTTAAAATATATTAAAACAATCAAAACAGCGTGTCGTCAGTAGGCTTGCTTGAAGCCAGTATTTGTTATCTCCAAATCATTCTAAGCGAAAATATAAAATTATTTGTTGCGTCAATTTCTTTTGTCGAGAACAGTTATGTTATTTATCTAAAACTGTTTACCTAAATGTGTTAGCGCACCTCAAATGCAACCCTGTTATTGCTTGAGCTTCCAACTCACTCAACGTCCTCCCCGGCACGAAATATACTACGATCGGCTAACCTTGCTTGCAATAGTTTGCAATGCTGAGTATGTCTGTGCCACAACGAAGAGTAGTGAATTAAGTGAATCTGTCTGTTAATCATGGTAGCCATTTAATTTCGATTGTGCCTGGAAATCATAACAGGAGGCGAAGAGTGTTTATTGGTCAATATTATTGCGCAGGTTGACTGAGCATAGCCTGCCCGCTTCCCGTAGTAACTGATCCGAGACGCACAGCAAAGGCTTGGATCTGCCATCGGTGTGTAATCATGTCATTTACGCTGCTCGAGCGTTTTGCCTTTTTCCGCGTCTGCCGTGTTTGGGTGGTCGCAAGAAGGTACCCTCCGAGGCCGGGCTCGTTTGCAACTGCTCCCCGAAAAATGGCTATAAAATGTGCTATGGAAACATCCTGATATTCGATTCAATTCAGTTGATTTAGCAGTAAATCTGGAAGCCTTTCAGGGCTAAAGCTGCTCTCAGCAGCTTGGAGTGGCCACTGAAATATCTATTTCGCATTAAAAACATAACGCAGTAAAAAACCTAATAGGCATGATACAAAGACCAAAAACTGAGCACACTTAGTGGTAATTTCATATGAATGGTAACGTGTCGCATAATTTCAGACGAGTTAAAGAGAAGAATAATAGAGACGCGATACAAAACATATTGTTACATATATGCCTGCGCGTTGCTGGATGTTGAAGAAGAGGACGATAAACGCGAAACGTAGTGACGCGAAAGGAAGACGGAGCTGAAGAAACCGTTGGGACTTGCCTGAACACTTGCTGTGTTCTGCTCTACTCTGCTGTGAACGCTTGCCCATCACCTGCTGTGATTTCCTGTGCTAGCCTTCTGCCCCGTATCATCTTGGTGGAGGTGCGGGGTAGAAGGCTAGCACAGGAAGGCTTGCGCTGCCAAAACCTGGATTTGCGCAGTGCCCGTCATCTACCTGGGCTTTCAACGACGTCAACAACTACCACTATGACCTACGAGGCAGCCCCTACCACCGCGGCAACTTCGGCTCAACCAGTCGTGCTCACAAAAATCCGCCACCCTCCCATATTTAATGGCGAAGACAAGACAGACGTGGAAGATTGGCTGGATGAGTACGAGCGTTGCAGCAAGAACAACCACTGGGACGCGACCATTATGCTGGCCAACATGATTTTCTATTTGGCGGGAACCGCTCGCACCTGTTTCCAAAATCACGAACAAGAGCTGGTGACGTGGGCAATCTGTAAGCAAAAGCTTCAGGACATGTTCGGGAAGCCGATTGGTCGAGCTGTCGCAGCAAAAACAGAACTTTCATCTCGCATCCAATCCTCCACAGAGTCCTACCTTGCGTATATTCAAGACGTGTTTGTGTTGTGTCACCAGGTCAACTGCTCAATGACGGAAAATGACAAGGTAGGCCATATCCTCAAGGGTATTGCGGATGATGCGTTCAACATCCTGTTCTGCATGGATTGCACCACCGTCGACTCAGTGCTTCAAGTCTGTCGAAAATTCGAGCAGGCTAGTCAACGATGCCTCGTACATCGCTTTGAGCGCCTTCCAAACACCGCAGCTACATCATCCTGCGATGATCTGGCCCCTTTGCAACAGCCTTCTCATCCCACGAACATGGCTCGTATCGTCCGGAGAGAACTCGAGGCCTCAGCTCCTACACCCCTCATGTCTCCGCTACCCGACACCGTGACCATGATACAGGCTGTAGTTCGCCAAGAACTTGCAAACGTCGGCCTGTCCAGCCTCGTGTCGCCCACGCCACCATCCCACTCTGTTCCTGTAGTGGCTGTTGCTACTGCCAGCCCACCTTCCCCACGTCGCTACCTTAGTCGCAATCCTGCAGAGTGGCGCACCTCAGAAGACAGGCCAATTTGCTTCATTTGTTGTCGCGCCGGTCACACATCGCGTTATTGCCGTAGCCGTACCTTCTTCGCTCCTCGCTCCTATTACAACGCCGACCGCCGATACTACCAAGGACCTCGACGCTTCCCTGTCCAACCAGAGGAGCTCCGTCCCGTCTACGATGGACCACGACATTATCTTTCTCAACAAGATGAGACTCGAAACGAAACCGCCCTCCCTGCCCGTCGCACCAGCCGATCTCTATCCCCACTGGCTCGTTGATCCCGTTCACCGGTGTCTCGCCGCAACTTCTCCCCATCACACGCCAGTACCTACTCGGGAAACTAGCGAGTGCAGCGCCCTGGAGTGACGCTGCATTCCCGACCCGGACTGTCAACTCCGAACTGACCCCCGCACCTAGACGAAACCTCATTGAGATTCTTGTAAACGGAGTCTCCGTTTCTGCCCTTATTGATACTGGAGCCCACATTTCTGTTCTCAGCTCCTCGCTCCGTCGACGCCTCAACAAAGTCCTCACACCTGCTTCCTCGTCTACCGTTCGTGTTTCTGATGGCAACACAACTACTGTCATTGGTATTTGTACTGCGAGAGTTACTATTGCCGACCACCACATCCCTGTCCTATTTACAGTCCTCACCAGTTGCCCTCATGAAGTTATATTAGGACTCGACTTTTTAACAGAACACTCCGCTCTCATTGACTGTTCTGGACTGATTCATCTAGACCTGCCGCTCTGCACCGACTAAAAACTCCTGAAACTTCAACGCTCCGTCTTCTCTCCGCTACATTTAGTCGCCTACCACCAGAAGCCGCAGTGTATGTGCTGATGTCGCCTTTACCCTCCGTTCCGGATGACGACTACGTTGTTTGCCCCATAACTGAAATGACACTTGAGCGTAGCATCGCTCTACCTCACAATATAGTGCATGTAGCGAATAACAGCACTTGTACTCCAGTCCTTAACTTCTTAACTTCAGCTCTTTTGTGCAAGTTCTTCCTGAGGGCATTTCTCTCGCTACACTGACAACATTGTCGGAGTTTATTGTGGCTGCTCTTTTACGTGACCCTATTTCCGCAGTGCCGACACGACCTGCACCGTTCCCACCTCAGGAGGTCCGTATATCCTGCATGATTGCTCCTGACTTGCACATGATCGTGCTAAAGCACTTACGACCCTACTGACATCGTACAGTGATATTTTAGATTTTGGTGGCCGACTCTTGGGTAAAACGTCCCTCGTTACACATCGCATCGATACCGGAGACGCCAGCCCAATTCACAGACGACCTTACCGAGTCGCCATTTCTGAACGTCGCCTCATACCAGATGAAGTCGACAAGATGTTGGCAAGGAAAATTATAGAGCCTTCTAGCAGTCCCTGGGCATCACCTGTAGTGCTTGTTAAAAAAAGGACAATACCTGGAGGTTCTGCGTTGATTACCGACATCTCAACAAAATTACAAAGAAGGACGTTTACCCGCTCCCCAGGATAGATGATGCCCTTGACTGCTTGCACGGTGCCAGCTATTTTTCTTCGATTGATCTCCATTCTGGTTATTGGCAGATCGCTGCTGACGAACAGGATCGAGAGAAGACCGCTTTCGTCACGCCTGATGGCCTGTACCAATTCAAGGTGATGCCATTTGGTCTGTGTAATGCGCCCGCAACATTCGAGCGCATGATGGATTCTCTTTCGCGCGGTTTCAAATGGACGACGTGTTTATGTTATCTCGATGACGTTGTTGTCTTTTCCTCGACCTTCGAGAGCCATCTCCATCGCCTTGAGGCCATTCTTGGAGTCTTCCGAAGAGCTGGCCTTCAGCTTAACTCGAAGAAGTGTAGCTTCGGCCGACGTGAACTCAAGGTGCTCGGTCACGTGGTCGACGCACGTGGCGTTCGACCCGACCCAGACAAAATACGTGCTGTAAGTGCATTTCTTACACCCCGCTGTACCAGTGACGTGCGTAGTTTTCTAAGCCTTTGCTCCTATTTCCGGCGGTTTGTCCCCAACTTTGCGGAGACGGCTCGTCTACTTACCAATCTTCTGAAGAACGACGCTCCATTTTGCTGGGACCAAGAACAGTCTCAAGGATTTTCTGCGCTCATTGCGGCCCTCACCAACCCACCCATCCTGGCTCACTTCAATCCCTCAGCACCAACGGAGGTACGCACCGACGCTAGTGGTCACGGTGTTGGTGCCATTCTTGCCCAACAGCAGATGGGTCGCACTCCCGTCATTGCTTATGGCAGTCGCCTCCTTTCTGCAGCTGAGAGGAATTACTCGATCACAGAACGTGAGTGCTTAGCCCTCGTGTGGGCCATTACAAAGTTTCGCCCTTACTTGTTTGGCCGCCCGTTCTCCGTCATCACCGACCACCACGCCTTATGTTGGCTTTTTACGCTGAAGGACCCTACTGGTCGCCTGGGGCGTTGGGCCCACAGCCTTCAGGAATACACTTTTTCTGTCGTCCACAAGTCCGGCCGATTGCATGCTGACGCCGACTGCCTCTCCCGCAACCCGGTAGATCCACCACCCACCAGCGAGTGTGACGATGACACATGTGTATTGGCCATCTCTGACCTTTTAAACATTCGCCATGAACAGCGCTTAGACCCCAAGCTTTGTAGTATTATTAATCGCCTCAGCACTAATCACCTTGATGCAACCCTTGCTTTGTTCGTGCTCCACAACGGCACCTTATACCGCGGAATATGCGACCAGATGGCGCCGAGCTTCTGCTCGTAGTCCCCGAACACCTGCGGGCCACCGTTCTACAGCAACTGCACGAGGCGCCCACTGCGGGTCATCTTGGTCTATCTCGCACGTACGACAGCGTCCGCCGCCGTTTCTTTTGGCCGGGCCTCTATCGCTCTGTTCGTCGTTGCGTGGCTTCTTGTGATCGGTGTCAGCGACGGAAGAATCCATCGGTGGTGCCTGCTGGATACCTGCAGCTGACCGACATTCCAGTAGACACGTTTTCCCGAATTGGCCTTGATCTCCTCGGGCCTATCCCACTCTCTTCGTCGGGGAATAAATGGATTGCGGTGGCCACGGATTACACTACGCGCTACGCTGTCACCCGAGCGATACCTAGCAGCTGTGCACCTGACGTGGCTGCGTTTCTTCTCCACGACGTCATCCTGCTCCATGGTGCTCTACGCCAGCTGCTCACTGACCGTGGCCGTGGCTTTCTTGCTCGAGTAGTCGACGAAATCCTCCGGTTCTGCTCTCCTAAGCACTATTTCACCACCGCCTACCATCACAATCCTCACCGAACGCCTCAACCGCACGCTCACGGACATGTTATCAATGCATGTATCGGATGAGCACCGTGACTGGGACGTTACTTTGCCGTTTGTAACGTTCGCATATAACTCCTTCCGTTACGACACAATGGGCTACTCCCCCTTCTATCTCCTATACGGCCGCGACCCTCCCCTTCCGTTTGACAGCGTACTGCCTCCCACCGTTAATGCCAGCTCCTATGTTCGTGACGACATATCTCGAGCTGACGCCGCCCGGGTTATTGCTCGCCGCCGACTAGCTTCCTCCCAAAATTCCCAGAAACGTCGCCACGATTCTCGTCACCGCGACCTCCACTACTCTCCGGGTTCTCCAGTCTTGCTCTGGACTCCCGCTCGTAGAGTTGGGCTGTGTGAGAAGCTCTTGCCACGCTACGCAGGACCCTGCCGTGTCTTACGGCCAGTCACTCCTGTGACATATGAGATCACCCCTGTGCATTCGCCGCAACAGTCGGCTATGCCACGTACCGAGATCGTTCAGGTCGCCCGAGTGAAGCCGTATTACACCTGCAGTAGTTCGACATAATGCGCACCGAGACTGCTTTTCGTGGGGGGGGGTAATGTTACATATATGCCCTGCGCGTTGCTGGATGCTGAAGAAGAGGACGATAAGCAGGAGTGACAAGAAAGGAAGACGAAGCTGAAGACACCGTTGGGACTTGCCTGAACACTTGCTGTGTTCTGCTCTACTCTGCTGTGAACGCTTGCCCATCACCTGCTGTGGTTTCCTTTGCTAGCCTTCTGCCCCGTATCAATATGTACAATACTGCAATACAATAAGCGCCTGTTCCGTGTCCTTCCTTTTCTCTCGTGTGCGTGTGTAGTTGTACCGCTAAGAATGCCGTCTGAAGCGGTAAACCATCTAGCCCGTCTACAAGTTCTTTTAAATAATGTAAAAATGAGAATACTGAACACTGCACCAGAATGTTTAGGGAAGCAATAGACTAAAAGGGCAAGATTAATCTGGAACAAAGAAATAAAAGTATTTGCATTGCATGGAACTAGACTTCATATAGCCCAGAAAGGGCACAAAAGATTACACAGATGTTCGGACTTAAATATTTAAATATACTTCCGCAGCTGTTTTGTGGATCTAAGCATTTCGTTTACAGAGAGTGATAATATTTCACGAATTGTCTTCGCTAGTGGCCTCATATTATCATCATCATCATCATCATCATTATCATCATCATCATCATTATCAGCAGCAGCAGCAGCCGGACTATACCCACTGCAGGGCGAAGGCCTCTCCCATAACCCACCAATTAACCCAGTCCTGTGCTAGCTGCACCCACTTAACCCCTGATAACTTCTTAACCTCATCCGCCCTCCTAATTTTGTGCCGCCCCCTGCTACGCTTTCCTTCCCTTGGAATGCAGTTTGTTATCCTAAGCGACCCCCTCATACAGTACGTCGCGAAGTATGAGCAATTGGACCCCGTTTAAGCCTAAACAGCCTTAACTTTTGAAACTGATGTAACGTAGTCAGCAACAAGAAGAAACAAATGCATTGGTCGGGAGGCCATCAAGTAAGGCCTCCAAAGGGTAGTAAAGAACAAAAGCACCGCATCTCAGAATAACAGCTCGTGAAGCTAGATGGTACATGATACCCATGTACAGCGTCGCAACGAGGACGACATGGAGAGAAAAACACAGCACAAGCACATGTTGCGCTAATCACACATATAACCGGACGAACAAACATGCGTATACGGGACGTATCCGATAAAAATTGTGAAAAAGCATCCATCCTGAACCGTAATTCAATTCAAATCACTGTCAAAGTTTGCACCCATCACATTACTATGTCGCGAATTGTACCGAGAACCAACTACGCCTAACTATTATCTACTTCATTGGGTTAAACGGTCATCATTTTGCTATCATATGCCGTCTATTTGTGATTTCTAATCGGCCGCTGTAAATGATGTTATCACGGTCTCAGACTTTTTTGCACCAAGGAACTAATCCATAGGCCAAAAGCATATCGAAATTGTATAGCGCTTGTGCCGTCGCTTTCTTAGCTAAGCTGTTCCGAAAAGCAGGATAACGTGGCCTAGCGCAGATAACTCAAGAGTCCGATGTAGCAGCTGCAACGTGCAAACTTCCCTGACGATTGTTTGAAATCCGCAGGCCAACAGGGACAGCAATTAAACTTATTACTGACCAATTATTGTAGCGACTTCTTATAGCACTTTCACAAATTAAAACAAAGAACCGCAGTTCATTAGAACCAGCCCGAGCAGCACGCCATTAATGGACCACCACTGGTCCAATATTGGTATATATTGGTCCCAATATTGTTCATTATTGGCGTCTGATTGGGGCGCACAAAGAGCCAAGATATATGCCAACCAATTTGACTGGCTCTCCTATCAAAACCAGTATTGGCATATTACCTTGTTTACTGGCATTCAATGGCACTCAATGACTACTCAATATCTTCCACCCAAGCTCACTCACTGGCTGTTATATCATGGCTATCCCACCTTATATATTATAGGCACATAGTGCTGAATGTTTCAATAATTAGTACTACGGCTAGTTGCTATTTCGTGCTATGGCTAATAGGCAACTACAAAGCCATCCCATACGTATGCAGTGCTGATATTATTAATGTAGCTTTTTATTTATATAAAGCATGCTGAGAATATCCATGCATAGAAAATAATACAGCTGAAAGGTACATTGCATGGTGATTTATTAGGTGTGCATGGGTTACAGGGCGTGGAAAAATTTAGGCAGAACTCTTAGACTTCAGTGCTCCTCCTGCGTTTGCATCCCTTGGCAAGGTGTTCTCAGGTCCCAGGTTGGAGGAAGGCGTTGAGTTCATCGCAGCTTCTTTTGTGGTCGGTTGTAGGGACAGTAGCTCCCAGCAGCTTTTAAAGATATGGACTTGAGCAGCGTGAATAACAATGTATTTCCATTCGCAGATGGCACCTGGAAATAAAAGCAACATTCATAAATCCCATTAAGAGAGAAAACTTTTGCAAAGTACAGCTAGACCGTGGAGTAAAAATGCAAAATAAAGCGCCACCTGTTGGCCCTCAGACAACTTTCTTGTCTGGTTTACTCAGGTTAAAATAAGCTGCATACTCGGTGAGGCCAGCCATATTAACTTCGTTACATCTGCGACATCTGGCAGTGCACGGCTTCCCACGTGGATGTGTTGTTGATACTGGAAACATAAAGCAAAATGTATTTGCCGTTATCTATTCGTTAAACGGTAGTCAGTGTGGCCCCCTTCTACTTGTAGTGCCTTTGTGATAGAACACCTATAGAAGAAAGACGTCGTCATAACTGCATGCTTCAAATCAATAGCTTTCCTTTGAATAGTTTTCGTTAGGATAGATTGCCGCAAGAACTAAAAGAAAATACAAAAGAAAAAAGAGACGCAAAAAAATGGCAGTTGCACTCCGACCGCGGCTGCTAAAATTAGTGTACATCGCATCATTACTGCAAACAGAACATTTTAAAATTTGTTAAAGCTGCAGCCAAAACAACGTACGACACAGGTGCTTTGGGGTTTATATGATATACTCAAATTGAAAAAATAAAGAAATCCGTAGCTTTAGCATCACGTTTGTTGTGGGAACAAGTTTGTACTTGTGGTAAAGTATAAGAACTATGGTAGCAATTGTAAATAAGAATCCCCTTTTCAGAATTTTATTTTTCATAGAATTCTTCGCGCGGACAGTAGAAGCTCTTGCACGTAGAAGGTAAATTGTCATGTTTTTAGGCAAGCCCCTTTTTTCGGCGCGATATAACAATCTATAGTTGTGGATAAGTGCATTTTTGAACGAATAGTTTTTTTTTTATTATTATTTCCGCAAATAATCAAATTTAGCAGTAAGAATAAGTGCGTTGGCAGATCTTTCCGGACGCTTTTAGTTTTCTACAATTGATAGTAAAACTTCACCTGCTGACTATTTTATGACACTTCTACTACTCGGGATTTGCGCAGGAGAAAGATCAAACACGTGAATAAGCTACACGTCGTTTTGACCATTCCAAACACGCATTCATAACGGCAAATTACAATATTAAATATTCGCTCGCAACTAAAAATCATGTTCCAGAAAGCTCAACTTAACCATGATTTTTGAATATAGTATGTAAAAGAAATTGATCACTTCACAAACACAACACGCACGATGAAGGTGTAACCTGAAAATCACACAAAACCCGCATCATGTTTTACAGAGCCACATTTTTGTTTTTCAATACAAATTGGCCACCTCTGCGCCGTAAATTTTGTCTTTGTGACCAGAGTTTATGCATACAAAATAGTGCGCTGAAAATACAGCTCAGAATTGACTGGCGTGGTGCTGTCGAAATAAATGTCTTTCCGTTCTCGCAAGCATATCGGTTATTGACATGATGATCAAGGCTTGCAACATGCAGCATCAAATCATGCAAAAAAAGGTATCTTACCGTACGGCTAGCGCAGATTCCCAGACCTCAGTTGCAACAATCCAAAATGAATGTTGCCATGCAAAGTACATCCCAGTGATCTGATGCTTTATTACACCTGGTAAGAAAAAGTAGCGATCTTACGACGCGACAAAGCAAGAAATAATCTCAGAAAGCTCAGTTATGAACAAACAAGTTAAAATGCTGGTGGTACTCACAAATATCGTCTTTCAGGCATGGTCATTAAAACGAATTGGAACTTTCACAATGCTTGGTTTTTCGGTTGTGCTGTCCAAAGCTGCGGGAGCTCGAGCAGCTCGAGCGGGTGGGGATTGTGTGGCCGGCCGGACGCCTCTGAATGAGCCGCTTGTGTGGAGTTTCGAGGCACGGTTGGAAGGGGGCAGAAGGGTCTTTGTGTTTTCCCTCTCTCTCTCTCGCTCTTTTTTTTTGTTTGCTTGAGACCTGTCGAAAGAGGAGGCATAAAGCTCGAAAGGCGGTGAGAGAAATGAAAGAGGTCCCGTAGGACCGCGCGAGCCCAGAAGGCGGCCGGCCAATAAAGCTGGCTCCCCCCCACCCATCCCTACGTCCCATTTCCCTTTACCCTGGACGCCAAGAGTGCCGCCGCGACATTAGGCCGGTATAGCCCGCGTCCGGTATCCCCCCCCTCCTCCCTCAAGAATATCCCACAGATCCTAGAAGAAGAAGAAGTTGGCGGGAAGAGAAGAGTGCGGGGGAGTAGAGTGGGGGGCATTGTGAGCAAGGCATGCCTAACCGGGAAGAAAGAAAGGGCAGTGAAAGTCGCTGTTCTTCCGCGATGTCTGCTTCACGGGAAGAAAATGGCTACAAGATGTGAAGTTGAAAGCTGTTTGTAAAATTGCTTTAGTCAAGGCCCTCGGGCGGAGAGGCGACGAAAGGACGAGAGAATGGAAACCATATGTTCTTTGCTCCAAGCTTGTGAGGAGGAATGCGCGGAGTTTTGCCCTCGGCTTCGCTAAAACAACGAGAAATGCGTTCGGAGCTCTTTGGTCGCCTCGACTGTTGGCTCGGTAACGTTTTCAGTGGCACGATAATTTCGCTACATTTTTTTTTAATGCAAAATGCGTTTTACCTATGTGTGTCAGTAATAATCACATACATAAATCAATCTTCAGTTTTCACGGAATCGTTCTCGGTTCGAACAAATGGACATATTTTTTTACTAAAGATGACGCACAGGTTCATGACGGAGTGCTCTTGAAACGTCATGGCGCGCAACTGAGCAATGCAGAAGTTCGTATACTTGCTGTATTCCTATTAAGGAAAACAAAAGCGAAGACGACTAAACTACGGGTACTTCAAGGTTAAAATTCCCATGTTATTAATTTTTTTTTCAAATCAGGTCGGCATTTAGAGCAAGAAAAAATCCGCATAGAGCTAAGCGTGGGCATATAAAGCAGCAAGAAATACAAAATACTCAACGAGCTAAGATCTGAAGAACTAAATTGGTAGTAAAGAAAGAATAGAAAGAAAGCAAGGGTCAACATTGAAACTATATCTACGAACTTGGGACAAGGTGGAGTCCTCAGAAAGAAGCGCGGTAAAATAATTTTTCAGCCCGCGGAAGCTGCGCTTGTCAAAGCGGCAGAATATTACAGAGAGGCAACCTAATTCTCAATCATGTGTTAAATTCTTCGAGAGTGGTGTTCTTTTAAAATACCCCAAAACTGCCTAAATAATGCACTCGCATTACTTTTATTATATATGAATTGCCATTAGCTACCTGGTTTACACGATGAGATAGAATTGTTTAGTTCTCTGGAGGGAAACGCTTTCGGTGCGGTGATTATATGGTTGGATAATAAGGCATAGAATGCCTGAAGAATAGTTTCTGATCAGTGCTTAGGAGAACGCTGTCAAAAGCTGTAGTCAAAGGCATCATTATGAGCCATGTATTGCAGCTTTTGAACAAAAATAACTTCCATAGAGAGCATCGTTATTATGCAATTTCAATTTTGTTACCCTATATGCTGGCGACACATGTGCGCGCATTCATTACACTGTAGGTAATTGTTTTAATTTTTTTTTTCGTTTGCTTTGCCCCATGTAGTGCTGTTGATTTTTTTTATTATCTTCCACATGCACACAACGTTTAAGCAGTGTGCGATTTACGTCGCATTAGAATACGAACCATTCCAGTACAGTTCAGATTTCTTTTCTTGCCAAGTGAATTAGCTAGACATAGCGTAGAATATATGTTGCTTGTATTTTTTCTTTGAGCTGAAATATTTTATGCGCTGCTACACCGATGGCTAAAGTCGTTCAGTCTTTATCTGTCTGTTGCTGAAGCCCACAGCAGAGCACTAAAGAGTACAGTACAAATTTGTGTTTAGTAGATATTAGAACTCGAAGGCCTTGAAAGCAGCCCAACGTATCTGTCTATAAGAACAGCTAGTACTGAGACGTGGTATAGTCGGTGCTGATGCTGAATGCCGGAAACAGCTAGCATAATGCGAATCATGCAGTGAGTGTTTGATTGGCTAGCATGATCGATCTCTCCCATCTCTGCTATCGCTTGAACATATGTAGGGTTTCTTTCTATCGCGTAAAAAAAGGCGGAAATAATGATGCTACGAATAATGATGCGTGCGTGTTTCCAATCATAGACAAACGTTTGCAGGATGTGGATTCACCGGAGATATTCGATCGTTTCTGCGTTTAGTATCCAAACGTAGCCACTGGTGTTTGTTCAAGCGACTCACGCGTTCTCTTGCGTTCTTTGTATTTGAGTACCTTTGTTTTGACTGCGCAGGAGTTTTTTCGCGGACACGCATCTATTAAACTTTTGCTCGTCAGATGTGTGGTCGAGCGTGTGCGTATGTCTGTGCACTCGTATGTGTATATATAGGCCCATGGAACGAAATTTCATGCGCGAGAGTTGTTACCGAGATGTGTTCAGGATCTGTGCACTGATGTGTCTATCACTTTCAATCATCCTGGTTTGACGAGATAAGAAAAACAAATCGTCTCCACCGGGAATCGGACTCCTAGCCTGGCTAGCGCTTTAACCAACTGCGCTAAACCCTGGATCGCGAAACAAGCAGCATATATAATTCTTCTTGTCTACCATGAGGATAGCGACGAGAATGACGCCGCAATTAGTGGTAATACAATGATGACAGTATCAATGGTAATGACGCTGCGTTTAGTTGATAACGATAATAATACGTGATGCACCGTATGCAGCATCATTAATCTCGCCTTCGTAAATTTCTGCAGTGTAGATTCCACGTTCTGTCAGAAGTTTTTCAACACTTGGCTAAAGTTTGGAACTCTCTCTGTGTTAGCTACGTCCACGCGTGATTGACATCCGGCCCTCTAGTTTGCAAGAATTGTCTTGAAGATATTATATATAGAAGTTTACATAACAATTAATCGTGCCTAAAATAGTAAATAAAAGAGTACTCTACCAAAATCGTCAAATATAATCCCAGGTCATCCGCAACAATTATTAAATCACGGAAAATATATTCAAAAAAATATATTCTACATTTTCCGTGATGGGCGCTTCTGTGCATTTTGTGTGGTCAGCTCAGTCAAACAAATTTAAGACAAAATATACATTAATCCCAAGAAACATTATATATATGGTAGCCCAAATTACGTATGGCGCATGAATATCTTCTACAGTTGCACGTAAACTGATGTCCGGGCCAGCGAAAAATTTAGCTGGAACGAAATTAGCCCAAAACACTGTCAATTACATGCACATTGAAAAATGTCTGTGTCGGTCAGAGCTGCTTCTACTGTTTTCTAGCGCCGCCGCAGCCTGAAATGTGCAATGCTGACCAGCCATCAAAACTCGTTAGAC
This sequence comes from Amblyomma maculatum, assembly GCF_055883805.1. NCBI lineage: Eukaryota > Metazoa > Arthropoda > Arachnida > Ixodida > Ixodidae > Amblyomma > Amblyomma maculatum. The sequence continues at coordinate 76,780,437 of NC_139346.1, forward strand.
AATACTGACTACTAGAAACCACGATATATACAATATTTGGATGCCACCAAATCTGATGGGACAATATTGACCAATCTATGTCAAGATATATTCCATGTTGACAAGCCATCCATAATGGCAGAACCATATTGCCCAACCTATGCCATTAGGGTGCAATAGTGCATTATACTCTTCAATATTGTTCGATGGACTGGGATGGGTGCATTAAGGTGCAATGCTGGCTAGCCAGCATTGCACTCATTGCACCCATCCCAGTCCATCGAGCAATATTGAACAGTATAATGCACTATGCATACATTGTTGGCAGGCTGCCATGACAGACGGGTCACTATTGACCAATATATGCCAAGATTTATTTATAGCTGACCAGACAACCATAATGGCCGGACAATATTAACCAATTTATGCCATTATATGTGCAATGTTGGTATGCCACCAAAGCTGGTGGGGCAATATTGACCAATGCATGCCAAGATATATTCAATGTTATCAAGACAACCATAATGGCCGGACAATATTAACCAAGCTATACCACGATGTCCAAAGCTGGTTAGCCATCACAGTCCATCAAACAATATTGGCCACTATAAGCCGATCTGTATACATTGTCGGCAGGCCAACATGACCATCAGAACAATTTTGACCAATGCATGCCAATATATATTGAATGTTGACAAGATAGCTATATTGGCAAAACATTATTACCCAACCTATGCCATGATATGTGCAATGCTGGCCAGCCATCAAGGCTCATTAGACAATATCGACCAGTAGAAACCAAGATATTACGACGTTATGAAGCCACCAAAGTTGGTTGGACATTATTGACCACTGTATGCCTAGATATATTCAATATTAAGAAGCCATTGTTATTGACCGGACATATATTTACCAGGTTATACCATGGTGTGGAAGGTATTGGCAAACCATTGTAGCTGGTTGGCCAATAATGACCAGGTTGTCTCATTGTGTATACAATAATGGCAAGCGGTTCAATATACGTGGGCATTATTGACCGCTGTTAGCCGGTTGAATGCCAATAACAGATATGAATGAAGTTCACTGGGCCAAAATTACTTATGTTATAGCATGGCTGCGCATTATTGGTAGCTCATTGGCACCATTGGGTGACTTGTGGGCCAGTAATCCCCAATTGGTCCCCAATATTGGGCCGATGGCTGGTGCTGCCTGAGAGTAGGGTTCGAGACCGGGTACTGAGGTTATGCAGCCCAGCGTCGTAACCACTAAGTCATTGGGGCTAGTGCTGTCGTTCATTACTATTATCAACATAATAATCATTATCATAGGGTGGATAAATTGCTCCGCAGTGCGAAGGCCTCTATCATATCCCGTTAATCAATCTGGCCTTGTGCTAGCCCCATCCACTTGCCATCTGCAAACTTAACCTCATCCACCCATCCTTTTTTTCCCGCCCCTTCTACTGTTCCCTTCACTTGGAACACAATGCTTACTGTTAGGGGCCACGGGAGTCCTCTTTTCGCATTACATGTCCTGCCCATTCCAATTTATCTTTGACTTCGAATAGAATGTTAATAATTTGAGTTATTTACCTGACCCACTTCCAATCACTTGAAATTACACCTACCATTTTTCATTCTGGAGGTCTCTGTTTTTCTCAGCTTAAAAGAACAACTTCTGTCAGCTTCCACCTTCAGGCAAACAGTTAATGAGTGATTAATGCGACTGTTGTACACATTCCTTTTCAGAAATACTGATATGGTAGTCATGACCGGCGAGTACTTGTGAAATGCGCTCCATTCTATTCTGATTCTTCTATTTATTTATCTTTCGTGTTCCGAACCTGCGACTACTACCTGCTTTAGGTGCACATATTGGCCAGTACTTCAAATGCTTCTAAACCTATTGTAATTGCGGTTCTTTTCTGAGACAGTTAAACATTACCTTACTCTTTGGCATATGCATTTTTAGGCCTACTTTTTTGCTTATCTTCTCTAGGTCATAAATCACGCTTTTACGTTCATCCTCTGAGTTAGTTAGGAAGGGAATTCCACCAGGAAATCACAGAATATTGAGGTATTATTCATCAACACAAATCCCTAGTTTCCAGATCTCTGAGAGTTTCCTCTAAATAAGCGGTAAATATTGCTGAGGAGATCTTGCTTGCTTGCCCGACACCTTTTGGTGAGGTAACTATATTACTTTACTCAGGGCTATATTTGCTATGTAGCTACTATAGATCTAATCTACTGCTTCCATACATCGCTAATCCACAACCTGACTTCACAATGTCTGAATAGGTTCTTATTATTTGAAATGCTATCTCATATTCAATAAATCCAATGTATGGCTGCTGGTTAAATTCTGAGCAGTTTCAATCACCTGCTCAATAAATGGATATGGTCGATTGTAGAGTACTCCTTCCGAAACATGTCTGATCATTTGTTTACCACCCCGCCGGGGTGGCGCAGTGGTTACGGCGCTCGACTACTGTTCCCAAGGATGCGGGATCGAATCCCGGCCTCGGCGGCCGCTTTTCGATGGAGGCGAAAAGCAAAAGCGCCCGTGTGCTGTGCGATGTCAGTGCACGTTAAAGAACCCCAGGTGGTCGAAATTTCCGGAGTCCTCCACTACGGCGTCTCTCATAGCCTGAGTTGCTTTGGGACGTTAAACCCCACAAACCAACCAACCAACCATTTGTTTACCAAGTCATCCCCCTGATTATATTAGCTATTAGCCTAGTTAACGCCTTGTATTTTAGGGGTGGTAAGCTGATCTAAGGAACGACACACATACGGTCGTTTATTGTTAACAGGTAAAACAACTGTATCAACTGAAAAATTGGCGGTCAAAGTATTGTTACGTGGCTGCAAGCAAGACGGCTCAAGATGGCGAGAGGGTAATATACGATTTAATGGCTGGCCTAGCGCGACGGCTCCACTCGCACCACTGCTGAGTTTTCGCAACACTTGCTGGGGCTACCGAGCGATCGTCCCGATCGGTACGTTGAAGAAGGTGACGTGACGGTGAGGATGTTGAAGAAAAGGTGGAAGAGAATGATTTGCTTGCCACCACGATGAAGATGCCCTCGATGATGCTCGGTTGATCCGTCGCCTCTGGAGCTCTTCAACTATCCGCCACCAAGGCATCCATGGGACCGATGGCTCGAGGTCGCGTCGGGAGTCTGGGTGGGGGTTGCGCGTTCATGTCCTTCGGTTCATTCGGATGTTTACTCTGGTCTCGGGTCTGATTGGTTCGTCTGTGAATCTTTTCTTCAGATGCAGGCTGTGGGCGGGGCGGTGGCAGTTGCAGCTGGTAGGAACTGAGTAGGAGGGGCTAGGGCGGAGCTGCGCGTGAACATCACTGCGATTGCGGCCGATAGTCACGGCGTACAGATAGCATCAAGGCTTCAAAGGGGGAACGGGGATTATGTAAACCGCACTTCCAACCAGAATGTTACTTTGCGGCAAGCAAGAAGACCGCACAAGACGGCGACCAAGTGAAAAATGATTTACTAACTGGCCTAGCGTGAGGGCTATGCTCGCGTCACTGCCGATATTCTTCTTCATAACAATATTGACAGGTACTGATGCTTCCACAGTCAAAAGGTGGTTTATTTGCTTGTCGTTTTTAATCTGTACGATTTAGAGTTTCTGTGCCCAGGGACATGTCTATAGGCGTAATCTTTTAGCTTGACCTGTTATCTCCTCACGGTGTACGCCAGCAGAATTTATATTACTATTTTAGAGAGGTCCAGGTAAGGCCTCTTGAATATGTCTTTTGAGGGGGCTATCTTTTAGATTAAGTTGGTACAGTGCTCGAAATGATGGCTGTTTTTTATGCACTGCAATACGCAGTGAATTACTTTCGCTTCACTATTCAGCATCAATATTTGTGTTTCGAACTATTTGAAACTGCGATAAGCTTAATTTGATGTGCGCTCCCAGCATGTTCTAATCTATTTTAATTTCGTTTTTGAAAGCACATATGCTCTCATCAAATGCCAACCAATATGTGGCCTCTCTACAGTTGCTCTTTATGCACAAACCTAAATGATCAATATGGTATGGCTTCAGGTTCAGAACAATTTATGACAGTCGTGTAGGTGCGTAAGAGATGCATTCTAGGTCGCATATTTATTGAATCCATCGTAAGAATCTACTTATGTGTTCTATAAATTAATAGTAGCTATTGTTAGGCTAAATAAAAAGCATATTGCTACGGGCGATAAAGAAGAAGCGGTCACTGGCGTGGGCAGGCTCGTTCGCGCTAGGTCAGCCATCTTTCATTGAACATCATCTATCATCGCTATCGGTGATGTTCGGTCTCTTACTTCATAGGCTTGTCCCCCCCCCCCCCCCCTTAACATTCGGTCACAGGCGCGGGCTATGTCATCATCACTCATCCTGACCCAGAGCTTTGGCGCCCTGTGTCATCTTGCGCCGTCGACAGCGGGTTCCTGGGACGATGCATCGCCTCGCGGTTCGCAAACAAGTCGGACGCGACGCGACATACTTTTCTCCGCCCCCATCCAGTACCCCGCAATAACCACAAGACATGAAGAAAGATAAGCAGCTCGACGATCAGACCACGCCGACCCAAGACGCCACGGAACACTCGTGAACACATCACAAGACACAGCGCATGAAAGATCTGACCAAATGACCCGACAGACCCGACACGCTGACAAGACGATGAACCCGCCTACACAATGATGCGCGCCTGGGACCCAACCGTCAAACACTGACGAACTGACGACAATTGCGCAAAAGCTTCCTAGACATCGCTTTCTATTAAACATCGTCTGCCATCGTCATCGGTCATGTTCCGTCTCCTTTCTTCATCGGCTTGCAGTCCCGTAAAATATATTGTTGTCAGGTTTTGGCAGTGTCGGGACGCTGGGACAAAGTCGACCCGGAATTCAGTTGGTAGCGTGCAGAGACTCCGCATTGATGAAGGACTGAATCTTCGAAGTTGGTAAAATATATACAAGCAGGTTTAATGGCACTTTGAGAAAACTTATTTACACGAAAAAAGGGTATATCAGCAAAATGGCAAGCGTTAACAGTTCATAGCGAGAAGCGTCTGGATGAGCCGTTTACCCAGGGCTCAGAGCGTCATTTCGTGCTCTGCAACGTCCTTAAATCCCCCTATGTCCAGCCCCTCTCTGAAGATGCTGACCAATCCGCTCCAGGGAACACCCCTTAGATATAAGCAACCAATCGATCACATCACTGCACTGATGGTCTGATGCACTGACTGGTCCAGTATTGTTTCGTCGGGCGTGGTCACTTGTTGGCGGGTAGAGCTTGGGAACGGCGAGGCGGTAAATTTCGATTCTTCTGTAAAGATCCGCTATGTTGGTTCCGGCAAGTGGATTTCCTTTTCAGAAACCCAAGTGTACGTGCGCGCCACGAATACTGCTCCCAGCATTGTCCCTTTAGGCAATTGCAACTCTTTCCTGCATTCACGGGAAATCCGATAATGGCCGTAATCCTCATGCTTCTTTCTTCGCCTGTACGTCAGCGGCCGTGTCACTCCAATCTTCTCCTTTGGACAATAGGCATTCCTCACTTGACAATAGCGCTTCTCGGGCCGATATTGCGTGCTGAGTGAGGGTCCAGACAGGTTTGAGCAAGAAACCGGTTTAGTCGCATATGTTGATAAACAACTAGGCATAGCAAGGGCAGAAAATGAGAAACTTCTGCGACAGCTTCCTCAAACGAAAGATAACAAGACCGGCACTCTCCTTGGAAGCAACGGTGACGGACATTGCAGCGCGGGCTACGTGGCTGGGACTGGCACGAGCATGGACAGTGAAGGCAAAGTAGGACAGACGGGGCCGGACCGACACAGCTATTCAGAAGTAGCTTCAAGAAAGTCGGAAACAAGGAAGTAGAGAACAATGAAATTCCCATAGAAAAGAACACTGATATCCCGAAGCAGGAGTCAGCAGTTGGGAGGGAGAGAGGATGCCCGGGTGCTTATTGCCGGAGATTCTAACAGGAGCAGGTGCAGTCTAGCTATCGTGGAGCATGTAAAGGGTGATAAGCGAGTACGAGTCGGGAAATTCCCAGGAGGACAATAAACGCAGTGCTGAAAAGAAGAAAAGTGAGATGTGGTTGAGCTCTGCTTAACCCTAGCTGAATTGCGAAAGCAACGGCGGAAGCTTCATTTGCCTGCTACATTATTCCTTTATGGTGCCCTACCAGTGTAAGGTACCACATTATTAGGGACACTTAAGCTCATTCTTTAAGGGTATGACGAGAGAGTGTAAGCTACCAGTCCACATTTAAAGTCGCACTTGATCCAAGCCGTATACACATGCCTGCGTATCGTAGGGATAACGAGAATAGAAACGGTTCTGGCAGGCTGATTCTGATATCACCCTCCCATATGAAAGGAGGTACCCGGGTTTGCAACTCCTGCCCGTGGCATAGGGGTAACATGAATTCAAATGTCATGGCAGGCTGATTTTGTTTATGTGCAGACCGTAGCTACGCCTCTGCACGGCGTAGCTGTGGTCACCCGAGGTCTCGCTTTGGCTGTCGGAGTGTTGCTTTTCAACAAAGATCCGCAAGGCACAGTACGGTGATTGTAGCAGCATGACTGAACAATGTCCTCTACGGTGACGCTGCAACAGTGCGGATACCTCAGCTCAGGGAGCGGACGATATCAGGGCGATAGCACAGCAAGCGCAGATCGTTGTGTGGACAGTACCGGAGGTGCTAGTAACGAACGGAAATCTTGAAAGAACATGGTGAAAGTTAATCACAGAAGAAAGTTAGGCTAAAGAGTCTTGTCGAAGTGAACAAGAGCAGGTTTTGGCAAAACTTCAACGAGAAGGCTTCCAGTATAACACACGGCTGGGGGCAGAGATCGGCTGACGACTGGCGGGCAAGGCTTTATTTTTTAGGGGGTCCACGAGTGCTCTGTTCGCAGGGGTAGTTGAAAGTGAAGCAGAACAAAGCGTAATAATGGAGGCTGAGTCCAAACAAATGGCAAAAAAGAACTCCAGAAAGAAAAGTTTGAAAAGTGATTTAACAATACGATCATCTGCACAAATATGCAAGGGCGTAGAAAGAGTGTGAGATGGCTAGAAATAAAACAGCAGTTGAAGGACGACAGAATAGGTATGTACGCTCTATGCGAGACTCATCTCAGGGATCTAAAAGACCCACCGTTTATTGAAGGCTACGGCTGCGAAGAGAACGAGAACGGAGAAAAAAGGGGGAAGGCTAGGTATATTGATACACTAAGAAACAAATTGGTAAAAATTATAATCATTTTGCAAACAACGTATCTGGGTATGAGGAAGAGTTGCTGGCATAAAGTCATAGCTAGGGGTAGTTTATTTGGGACCGGGGACCAATGCAGGCACGAACACAAGGATCTCGTTAAATGTCTCAGTGATGACATAAGCCAGTTTGGAGACGGGGCCGATATAATTCTACTCCGGGACATCAACGTCCAGATCGACGATCTGGATAGATACACGCACTATAACGGAAGCTGATGCTAGATTCCTCTGAGCGATACAAACTAGTTTTTGTAACTAGAAAAACAAAATTTGAGGGACAAATAATGTGGGAATTCGGGAAGAAGCAGACGACCATTGACTACTGCCTAATGTCGCCGGGAATTTATAGCAAGCTCGCAAAAATGGAAATAAACTAAGAAGGGAAGTGTAGTCTGGGAAGGGATCATAAACGCATTTATCTGCAGATTAGGCCTTTATGAAAGGAGAAATAGAAATTAGACAAAACGTAAAGTAAAAATAATTGATGAATAAACAGCACAAATAGCAGCAGGCATAGAGGAAGCAATTAAGAAAAGTCCCATGGAAGATTAGAATTATGATCAGGTAGAACAAAAAATCAAGGAGGTTAAAGCAGCAAACCACTGGAATGGAAAGAGGAAGCCCTGGAGCTGGTGGAATAAGGAAATGAGGGAATCCATTGAACACCGACGGGCAACGTCAAGGCAACGCCGATAGGCAAATAAAGCACAGATATTCCAGGAGCAAACAGACCAAAATGGGAATGGTATCGACAAACGAAATTGGAACTAGGGGCCCTTGTGCAGAGTAAATAAAGAAGTCCACCGATCGCTGGATGGCTGAAATCCACGATACCATTAAATGGCGCCCAAGAAAGTTCTGGGACCATTTAAGCTGTCTAAGTAAAAGGAATCAAAGAAAACATGAACGAAATCATGATGACAAACGAAATTGATTAAAGGGAGACAACACTGTGAACTACATTACATCCGTTATAACGGTAATTTAGGAGCGACGATAGGGTAATGTCCGAAATTCAGGGAGCAACACAAGATAGTCGGATACAAATCAGCTTAGAATTCACCAATCTAAAGTGGAGAAAAGCGAAAAAAATATTCTTAAAATCACATCTACAGGAATAGATAAAATCCCGAACAAGCTGATTAATGACGTGGCTCGAAAAGTAAGGATCGAAACATCAGAAGCTTTGGAAACAGTCATAACGTGTAAGCAAATTCCAGACAGCTGGCGGCAGTGTAAAAAGAATTTGATTTATAAAGGGAAAGGAGATAGGAGGCGCATAAAATCCAATAGGCCAATTACGATTACATCTGTTATATATAGTTTGGCCATGCATGAGCTGAAATAAAAATGAAGTCATGGGTAGAAAGTAAGAAGGTACTCGAAGAACCTTAGAACGGGTTTTGAAATTGCAGGCGCTTAGATGATAACCTGTTCTTGCCTACCCAATGCATTGAGTTGTTAGAGCGGAAAACAGCCCTTTGTATGTAGCCTTTCTGGACACAAATGAGGCGTATGACAACGTAAACAGGAAACTGCTGTGGGGCATACTAAAGAAGAAGGTGTCAGTATGAGATAACTGATTTTCCACAGGAATTATGCCGGGATAACAACCAAAACAATAAATGGGAAGGGATAAGAAGTACGGACGCTGTCAAGGTATGCAAAGGATTAAGACAAGATTGTCTTCTATCACCGCTACTGTGCATGGTTTATATGATAAATACGGAAAGGATGCTACATGAAAGTACTCTAGGTTTTAACCTGTCCTATAGATCAAGCGAAAAGGTAGTAGAACAGCGCATCCCCAGTTTAATGTAAGCAGACAATATTGTGCAGTTAGGAGATAGCCAGGAAGACTTGCTAAGTATTGCGGAGATGAAGGGGACGCGCTTCATTGTTAGCGCAGGTAAGTCGAGTTTGATGATTTTCAACGGCTCAACTGCTCAAGTTCATAAGACATAAGGGGATGAAATACCCTCAGTGTCAGAAGATATCTTGGGGCAGCGTAAACGAAGGATTGACATACATTGAAAAGCATGAACAATCACTTAGGGCAGAAAGGCGAAGATATGCCGGGATAATGAAGCATAGGGCATTGTGGGAATTGAACAGGTATTAGGTGCTGAAGGGTATAAGGAATTATGGTGCCCGGGCTTACTTTAGGAAATGCGGTTTTGTGACTAAAACAGAGATACTGTCTACATCAGAAATAAATCTGAGAGCTATCAGAATATTGGCGCTAGGTGCCTATGGTAAACCCACAAATGAGGCTTTACAGAAAGATATGGGCTGGACAACTTTAGAACCACTGGAAGCTCTGAGTAAAATGTTACATTAGGAACGCCTGATTAAATTGGGCAGTTTCAAGTGGGCAGATAAAGTATTTAAAAAGCATTGAATCACGATGGAGGAAAAGAACGAGGAAACTAACCAGTAACTATCCTTGTCACACGAACGGAGAAATACAGAGCGTTAAACAACAGACCAAAAAGACAGAAGGTAAACATTGGATAATTTTTTTTGGAAAAGAAACAGAGTATAGACTTTTGCATCGGGCTAGGAAGTTGTCGAAACTCCTCCTCTCTAGACAGTCGGAAATTGCTTTCGCTTCAGCTTCCACAGTGCTTGCGCGCAGTGAACAAGACTGTACAGTGAACAATATGGCAGCGGCCAGGAAGCCCAAAATGCAATGGTGTACAGAATTATATCGAAAGTAAAAAACGCAGAGCAAGAAGGAAGCTTTCGTTCATAACTCAAGAATCAGTGCCCTACTTTTGGAAGCTAGATCAAGCTGCCTTAGAACACGGAGCTACGAAAAGAAATTTAACCGAGAAAACGGTACGTGTACCGTATGTGGTAAATCCATAGAAATAATTGAACATCTAATACTCGAATGTGATGGTATCCATCCGGATATCGATGCAGGCGCTGTCACTCTTCCTGAGGCGCTCGGGTTTAGTGATACCTATGGTCGGGTGAATGAGTTGTTGGTGGAAGCTGGCTAAAAGCGATTGGAAGATTGGTGGTTTAAAAACAGAAAAGTTACGTAATGTTAATAATGTAGAAATAAAATTTGATAAGTGTAATGACATTATAGTTAACCGACTTAAAAAAATATTCAAGACATAAAAAAAAACTTCAGTACAGCTTGTCAGCTGTTTCACCTTTTCAGCAAATTGAGGCAACGATTTCGAGCAAGACATGTATGTACAGTTACTGACAACTTATAAAATTTTCAGACATATTTCGTGTAGAAATACTCCACTAACAGTTCTTGGTTGTCATGAAGAAAGCTTTGTGGTCGTCCGAAGCCTACAACTACGGCCCCTCTTTCTCTCTTTTTTCACTGCCACCTTTCTCCTTTTCTTTACAGCTGGGATAAGGTGTCCGCGTAGAATTGTGACATACTGTGCCTTTTATATGATGTTAACCAATTTTAAACGCCGTTGATGCCGGCTGTACTGCGTCTATTTCTATAAACTGTAAGCTCTATGGCGCGGCGTTTGAGGAAGAGCCAAGTGAAAGGCGCCGCACGGACGCCTGGATCAAACGCCCGGCGTGGTCAGCTTCGTATATGCGTGGAAGCAAACTTTTCTTTTCTACAGAAATGGGGCCCCCCGTTTCTCGCCCCCGGCACGCAGTGCAGGGGAGGGGGGGTAAGGGGCCGGTCGGGAGGAGCCCCGCAGACTAAGGACTAGTGAAGGTACAAGAGTTCTTCACGGCCTCAGCCGCCAGGTGGATGGCCTGTTGCTGAACAGCGAGGGTTTCCGCTCCCAGCCAAACCTCCCAGGCTCCTCTACTATGAATGTTCATGCCGGCGCCAGGGGCGTCGGCGCATTCCCAAATAAATTGATCTAGTGTGCTTTCTGGCCACGAATTTTGCATTCCGAATCTTCATCCTGCCCGGTCTGCGTTAGGAAGATCCTGACCGGGCAGGTGTAGTTTCCGGCTTGTAACTGCCTCCAAATGCGCGCCTCATTGTTATAAACCGATTCAGGGGGGTGGGGAAGGGGTAGCTCTTTTGATTTAATTTGCAGAATTCAGGGATTTTATTGCATGTTATGGCACAATCTTTTATTCCCCTACAGTCGGGCTGTTCCATTGCCGCCCGTTGGTAGAGATCTAGAGCTAGCAAGTGTGCAGCTTCGTTTTCAGGGACAGCGTCATGTGCAGGTATCCATATGATGGAGCTTGTTCGATTAATGGGGTTAGCAAGGAGGATCCTTTAGGCATCCTCTGAAACCCTTCCTTTTCCGAAATTCCAGACAGCCATTTTGCTGTCGCTAATGACTACTTTTTCCTGCGCGCCAACGTAAGCGAGCGCTATTGCAACGCTCGTGGCACGAGTGCGTGTCAAAGCCGCAATTTTGAGTACGCCATTCCCAACTACTACCGCCGAGACTGCCGCTCCATGCCCTCTGCACGATGCGTCGACATAGGATATGTTTTCGGCTGTAAATCTCCTGTGGACGTCATCCCCAGTCATGATGACATTACTAGATGTGACGTCATTATCAATTCCGGTTATTAGACGTGGCTGGGTGTGGGGTCCTTATGATGTCACATCCAGCCATGACGTCACGGCCGATGACATCATCAGGTTACGAGGCCGACGGGGAAGGCGACAGTGACGACGACGCGAAACGCAGGAACGGGCGCCAAAGAGCGGCGCTATAACAAAGCAGCATGATAGTAACAGCTACCCATAAGATTCCCAAATTGGGAGCGTGAGATGTTCCGTTGCAGTGTCACAGTAGTGGTCGATGTAGTACGCGGAATGGCCGCACAACATGCAGGTTGGCTGGGTTTCGTCTGGAAAGGTATATGACAGCTCTCGAATCTCTCTGACAGTGATTCGCCTGCAATTCCCTTTCTAGGATCCTTTGCTTCTGTGCCTGTCCTCTTGTAACAATCATCGTTACAAATCCTGTATAACAAAACATTTATTGACACGGACGTATTAGCCTAATTGTTGTTCTCATGCCTGGTTATAAATGTTTTTATGTGGTCATTCTGATGTATCTGACCTAGTGTGCGCTCCTCGATAACACAGTACATCCCCATCCTTCAGTACAGAATATGCCTCATTCGCCTCCTAACCTCACTAAGCCCTATGATATCCCATTTCATACCTCCTAGTTCCTGTAAGAGCAGCGCTAAACTAGCTTCACGAGCGTTCTAGCATTAAACGTTGCCAGGGTCAGTTTCCAATGGCGGCCTGTCCAGCGGAGCCAGGCTTTCTTAGCACCCCCTGCTGCGTCACAGGTCTGACCGCCGCCGTGGTCTGTTGTTCCGCAGCCGCTGGTGACTGAGGAGCCGGGGTTTTGTGGAGCTTATCATGAGAGGTTGCGGCCACTTACTGCACCAGGGTGGCCAAATCTTGTCCTGGTGAGGGAGTGCGTTGCCGGAGGTGTTCACCGGCATCAGGTAGCACCCCAAATCTGTTTATGCAATTCCATCGACACGAGCATTTTTTTTTAATCCGGTGGAGAATTGCGCGGCACCGGGATTTGAACGCCGGTCCTTTTGCATGCGAGGCGGATGTTCTACCGCAACGCCACCGCTGCAGCTTATTTCTTATTTCCATGAAAAGATGCCCTCATTTGTATAAGCGAGGCGTGAAACTTAATTCCTAGTTCTGGTGGCACTGGTTAAAATGTTCCTGTGTCCGAAGATTGGATTTCGTCGATGCGAATTTGCCGAACTTAATGCTATCATAAGGTGGTTTTAGTTCTGGTGCTGCTAGATACAAATTTTAAAAGAATATGCAGAACAACTTCTGAGTTAAAAATCGGTTCGCTGTTAGAGGTCATGCGATCACGTGATCAAAGAAGCCTGCGAAGCCGCTCCTCAGTCAGACGTCTGCACGGTGCATTTCGGTGTGTATTTTTGGGGGGAAGGGGGAGGGGCTTTGCTGGAAGTCCTCCGTTTTATTGAAAAACGTACTGAAAAACAAAAATTACTAAGGGCGAAAACGCACCGAGTGCATCCAACATTCCAGTCACAGCCTCAGTTGGGGTTCAGTAAAAATTCTAATAATGTATTCTTCACTTCTACGCGCCTATAGTTGCTGCGTAGGTCATGCGATATGGGCTTCAAATATTCTGTCAGCCAGCAACAATTATCACAAAGCATAACCTCGTTGATTTCAGCTGTAAATGCGATCTCCCGCTGCGAAAATATTAAATATGAAGCGTCGCAGTGCCACACGATGAGCGTGAACACGTACCAATTTTCATAAAATTTATTTAGACATCTCCCCTGATCAACAACAAAGCCGCAGTACCAAATAATACTCTGCTCAAAGGGCAGTTATTCAACTGTGGTAACTTGTAAGTGTAGGGGTTTCACGCTCTGCGCATTCTTTTGGTGCAGTTCTTTAAAGCCTCCTGTACACGTATACTCCTATATAAGCATATTCGTGTCTGTCACGGTGCGGTCTTCGCAGCTGCTGTTTGTTGCGCTCGCGGAAATTTGATAGCCCACCAGATGTTAAATGGTCGATTAATGCAGATTTTTCTTGACATTGCTTGCGGATAAACCCAAACGTTAAATGTCGTGCAGTTTCCTGCAGAGATATATTCAACTGGTATTGCCTTCACCTGTTAACTATGTAAAAGAAAAGCAGTGGGTATTCGGTTTAACTAACCGTTCATTGGTGGGCTCGAGCCCGGCCCCCGCCCATCCTCTAACATGCCCACGCCCAGCCTGGACCCGCGGCTTTAATGCCCGTGCCCGGAATAGGCCCGTAATAAAGTGCTTTACCCGGTCCGGCCCGGCCCGCGGGCCGGGCCGGGTTCGGCCTTCCGGGTAGGCCCCAGCCCGTGCAGTGCTCTAGTCTGCCATTTACAGAAATCCTCCTCACTCGTCATCGGCCGTCCCACTTCCTGTGGAATCTGCGTCCTCGATGCCAATGTTTCCGCATAAGTCCGCAGCAGGAGGTGACGAACATCCACTTCTGCAGCCCGTGTAGTGCACTTAGGACAGGGGGTCGGTCCTATGTCTTGAGAGGTCCACCGGGATGTGACCTGTAGAGTAACGGCAGCCCCAGCCCTTATACTTGTAAGGGATACCTACTCCGATCTGGGTAAGTTATGAGGGAGCGGAAAGTTCGCGGAGAATGAGGGCACGTGTACGTTTCCTTACAGACTAATGTAGGACGGGGAAAACAAGCGGGTATCAAAAGGCAGCTTGGTGAGGGCTGTGTTAGTCTTTGCAATTTGGTGTGCGAGGTTGTCAACATTTTTCTGCACAGCGTTGTGTGCATCATCTTCTGCACAATGTACCTGGATGCGTACCTTTGTTTCTATAATAGGTGCATGTATCTCCCTTTATCACATAATCCCTGTCACTGTATCGTTGTGGGCTTCTTTTTGTGGACGCTTTTCTCTTAGTTCAAATTGTTCGCGATGCTATGAAGACTGGTACATATCGCCAGTCCCTGACGAATATTGTGAATTACGTCATCACTTAGCTAAGCGCCTGAGTGCGTATGCGCGGTGCTCTTCAGCGGCTGCACTGCAGCGAGGAAAAAAGCCGTGGAGCAACCGCTCGCATACGAAGGCATATATATATACGCTAATGGCGGCAAGCCTGTGGTGTTATGCCATGGACGGGGCTACAACAAGTTGTGCTAGCACTCGCTACGCTCGCCTCCATGTCGAGTCTCCTCATTCTGCCGAAATCGTTAGCCATGAAGAAACAGCACTTAGGAAAAAAAGAAACTGAGAGAGCTAAACGAGGAATGTAATCTCCCTGAGAGCGTGAAGAGAGACTTGTAAAATGATGACGCTAGTCGGCGGAGAAGAGGGTGCGACAAGAATAACAACAGAGGAATTATTGACTCAAGACTCTTAGTGCTTTCGATTTGTATATCCTGGCTTAGCAGAGTTAAGCAAATGCCAATTTTTTTTCTCTTATTGATTAGTTATTCACATGCAAACAAAACCAACATGGTACTTTTGTGTAAATCAGCCGCTTAAGAAAGCTAAAATAAATTGCTAACGCTAAAACTATGCAGGAATCGTTGCATAGTTGAAATAATTGAGGCACGTTTGATTCCGAGGAATGCCGCTGTTTAAGCCGGGCCTTCATTGGTGAATTTGTCTGAAACAAATTTGTAGCCTTCGATGATCATGGCATGAGCGCGCGATGAGTCTGATCTCATTTCTTTTTTGAAGTGCTTTCTTTATGATAAATGCTTCCTTTCTCCAAATAAACTCAATTGCACGTTCGTGCTTTGTCCTGTGCTTGTCCCTGTTGCCTTTACGTTTCCAACGTCACCAAAATGCTCATCATTGCGTGAGATTTCTGAGAGGGCAATAAATTTCACATGATTCTGGCTGATATCTACCGTGAAAACTTTATATAAAAACAAAGATGTGAGCGGCTTAGCTCGGCTATACTAGAACATACGTAATGAGAGGTACGTTTCTCTGACTTAGCTTGTAGTCATGTATGTTTAGCAATGAGAGACATTGTGTATACAAATTTTTTCTTCATTTTGCTTGACAGAGACGAAGACTGCCCGGTGATGTGTGTAGGAACTTGCAGCGGTCTCAGTTTTATCTATACAGTATTTCCATTTGGTAGATATAGGAAACGGAAAGTTTCATACGGTGCACTACTCACCGGTGTCATGTGCATTTTGTGCCACAGTCGCTTGCACACACATGTCCAAACGGATTGTTCGCAAAGTCTCCTTGATATGTTCGGTCGGAGATGGACTTTCTGAATATTGAATGGAGTCATCAGTCGCACGACGTGCATCGCATCCTCTTCTATTCATTCCCGTTGACTGAACTCTTCTATAGGCCCCATATTGGCGGTTATGCGCGGTCTATGCGCTCGGGAATCAGGCATCACAATTTGGCAAGACGTTCTTTTCTCCGTTCGGGTGTCTCCGTTGCTGTCTTCGCCTTCTTACGCTGATTCTCTCTCTGCTGCTGTTATGTGCTGCTTTTATGTTGTGCATCTTGGCGTCTCCGCTTCGCAAGATGTTCTTCTCTTTGTTAGGGTTCTCAACTGCAGTGCATCTTGGCGTCTCCGCTTGGCAAGACATTTTCATCTTTATTCGTACGTCTCTGCTGCGTCGGTAGTGAATTCGCATGTGGCCACGGCTTGGTATGTTGTACAACTTTTATTTCCATCGGATATGGTCGTCCTCCTCCCCGCCTCCGGCACGCGTGCCGGGGAAGACGGGGAGTCGTGCACCCGCGGATTAGAGGCTGGCAGGCAGCCCTTGGCTTGTTGCCGCCTCTTCCGCCAAATGGACGGTATGGTACTGGATCGCAGGGTCCGCGCTTAGCAGCAGGGTATCCCAGCCTACGCTACTTGTAATATTTTGTCCTACCCCTGGAGATTGTGGGCACTCCCAAATTATGTGGTCGAGGGTCCCTCTCGCCCCACAGTGTTTGCAGAGATCATTGTCCCTAAAGTCTGGTAGCGCGTGAAACACCCAGACCGGGTTCATGAACGTATTAGTTTGTAGCCGACTCCACGCGACAGCTTCTCTATTATTTAGGCTAGCATCTGGCGGGGGTACCAGTCTACGTTCCAATTTATAATGGTCGATGATTTCTCCTTTCAAATTTCCGTGCATGCGCGCTTGTGGAATCTCCCAAACCCAGCGAAATTCTCGGCTGGTTAGCGTAGTGTAGGTGTCACAACAAAGAAAAAAAAAATAAAGGAGACCCTTAAGCGCCACCTTTCTTGGGCATGACGCGATAGCGTAGGCTACCACTGTGCGCATAAAGCCCTCCTTCTTAACCAATTCAAGGCGTGTAAACGTGCCTGTGTGGCCTAGGAGTGGCGTGCGCGACGTGGCATTCATTAACGCTGGGAGAGTGATTCCTATGATGCCTTCATACAGCAAACGTGCAACCCAAGTTGACAGAGCGTTCCAACTTAGATATTAAGCGGTAGAAATCATCGAAGGGTCTGTGCTTCGCTGCTAGCTGCCACTTGTCAAGGCCACTTTCTTGAATTTTCGCTCACGATTTTGATGATGACGCCATATTTTACAAATCGTGTCATATTCAGAACCATTGTGTTAAAAACTGAAACGAGCAATGTCAAGAAAAAGCAGCGACCATATGCGGCCTAAACCGAGAGTGAAAATTATCGGATTGCAAGAAGCACATTTATGTGTTTGCTCTGGCTCCGCCCTTGCTGCTTTCATAACGTCGTAAAAGAAGCTTTGGTGTTGTGGCAAAACATACGTAGTGAGTATCACTGATCACTGTCCCAGGTGTTGAGCAGAATCATTCGCTTCGGACAGATTTATTCAATGTTGCTCTACGGCGCCTCGCGCGTTGACGCCTGCAAGTTTTGCCTGTTCCCAGTGCTGACGAAGAAACAATTATTCACAGCCGGTATCTCTTAGAATATAGCAGGAGAGGTTAGCCTGCACATCCAGCAAATGCGACTTGGGGTGGAACTCTGTGCACAGGAGTAAATCTAACTTGCCACAGGTGTGAACTCTCTATTTGGCTAATGTCCGCCTGCATGGAATTGAACTGCGAGGATAAGCAGCATGCAAGCTTTACGGTTATCCAATGAAATAATTAATGGCAACTGATCCCGAGCTCTGTCTATAGGCAGCATCGAATGTTCAAGATAGGGGATACAGCAAATCGTCAGTCCTCCCAAGGAACGTGAAAATAAACAACCGTAGGAGAATGCTGAGGGGCCTCAGTTCTTGCTTGGCAAACAAAGGAATAAGCAGATGTGCACATTCCGATGAACAAAACATTGCTTTAGAGCGGTATTGACAAGATTCTTGTTGTGCATGCCAGGTACAGGAGTGCCTCCTTCTCCCTGCTGCTTCTGACGGTGCACGTTCTGCTACAAGCACCGAGGAAGCAGCTAGTATTGGATGTTCACCTCTGTGTAAGCTTCCGCATGCGCTAAAATTGCTTCCGTTTAGCGGAAGGGAGACGTCGGAGTTCGAGACCTAAGAAGTACGCTTCCACAATCGGCACTTGTAATAGCGTCTATTGTTCGACGTAAATGTCACATGAGCGAGTGCCTCCTCCTTCCCGTCTACTTCTTGAGTGCGCTGTTGCTGCTTCAAGTACCGATGAAGCAACTATAAGTGGATGTAAATCCCTGAGTACGCTTTATAATGGGCTAAGACTGGTTCCGTTCACGTTGGAAGACGACGTCATAGTACGCGACCCCGCACGTACTTTTCACAATAGTCACTTGTGATAGTGTCTTTATGTTCGCTGGAAGTGTCAGTTAGAGCTGAATATATTATATGTACGCAAGAAAAACGTCTGAGTGAAACATGCAATTCGGATAGGGCGATTTTTAATCTTGGAACTGAAATCATTACGTCGAAAACCTGCAAATAAAATTTCCCTTAAACCGATATGCATTGCAGCATGTTTAACGCAAATATATAAAGCACCACATTTAGCCTTGCGGGCAACTCTTAAAGACAAATCACTGTGCTGAATATTAGTTGTTTCTTCATGCAGCGTCAGCATGGGAGATTTCGTGGCCTGCTTTGTTCAAACGATGGTCGCTATTTTAATTGTCCTGTAAGTAACCGGTTTATCATCGATTTTGGCGTGGCCTATATTGTGCTATGGAGTGTAATACTTGTGATTCCTTACGATTTGGCTTCCTTTCGTTGAACTATAATGAACGTAGTCTGACAGATTAGTATAGGTGGCATGAAATACAAAGAACGGAATTGCTAAAAGACTACTGCAGGCTTACTCCACATTAACTACATATTGAACTCTGCCGATGGCTTTCCACTGATTACAGTGAAAATAGTCGGCAGAGAATTTTAGTTAGGGCGTCGAGTTAACGATGCAAGTTAAAAGTGATGCACCTGGTGCTATTCTAGATCAGTGCACATTAAAGAACCCCAGGTTGTCGAAATAAAGTTTAGTTGGTGCGGAGACAAAAAAGGAAGGCACCCGTGAGCTGTACAATATCAGTGCACGTTAAAAAGCCCGAGCGGGTTGAAATTTCCGAGGTCCTGCATTACGCATCTCCATAGCCGGAGTTGCTTTGTGGCCCTAAACAACACAAATCAAATCAAATCATTTCTGTGGGACGTAAGAGTAGATGCCTTCTTCGGAAAACTGATGCATTTTAACGGAAAAAATCACCTTGGATGTTTATACTTGGCTGATGATTTGCCATGTTTCTTTATATGTCATCATTATTACCTTATTACACTTGAAACGGCTTATATTTGTTCTTTGCAAAACTGTGCAGAGTAAGCCTGCCATACAATATCCAAACAATCTATAGAAGCTGATATCAATCAAACGATTGTGGGGATAGCGCCCTGTATCTACTCTCGGTGAAAGGTGGCTGCCAGCTGACAGATGCGTACGCGCCGCCTGGCAGCCACGAGCATTCTCTTGTACTGCTGAACAATTCTTCCTTGTCCACATGCTGGTATGTATGGTGACATTACAGTGCTTGGGTCCGATACCTATATTCGATAAAATGGCTGTAGTCAGATTGAGAGATGTGCGGATGACAGTAAGAATAATTTTAACACTATTTCAGTAATGACTACTTGCGTATGTGCAGTCGTGCGCTGAAGTAGTTTAAAGAGCTGAAAGAGCGCAGGTTGCCCGATAACCTTTGTCACATTAGCCGTTTTCATGAAGTGAACAGTGTCGAAGCTTGAGGAGAAAGGGAGGAGGAAAAGGTGCTGGGGAGAGAAGGAACTAAATGAGCATAGGGACGTGTTATTCTGTGCTCGGGGTTTTGTTCTTATCCATCCTGGCGTCCAAACATTGAGGCCTCAGAATCGGACCTTCACGTTGCCACTTGTCCCTAACATGCACACAACAGCGTCTGCGCAGTCTACATCACGGCATTGGATCAGGCGACGCGAACTGACTGGCTAGTAGAACGCTTTCTTCGGTCCTCCGAGCACGTGTAAGCCGATCCTGAGCCCTTAATTTCGTCACAATCGGGCGAGCCTGCCAGCATGTAGAAAATTTATTTCCAACCATGCTAGATCGGAACAAGATCCTGCCCGTCGTGAGTGGTGACGATGGAGCTCGAGACGTTTGGGCTGCTGAGCGAGCAGCTATAGGCATGACGTCTAAGAAATTCCTCGGGTGGTACGAAGAACAGCTTAGCATGGATAAAGATGAATTAGAAATTGACTGGGCAGAAGAGCGAAAGGATGGGCTACTGACGCCTTTTGCCGAGCCCAAGTATTCGCATCTGGAGACAGAACCCCGTGATGTTCAGAATGTTCAGAGGAGACGCAGTCGCTTTGGCGGGTAGAAGATAGATTTCGTGTGACGCCGACTAAAGCCAGACCTAGTTGGAAGCCTGGAGGTTTTCCTCAGGATGATTAGATCAACGCCTGATGATTGCTAGCGGCATATAGGCCATGCGAGTGGCAAAGTGATCGCGGAATGTCAGGCGGCGATGGGACTGTGAGGATTCTTTTCTATGTGCATTAAACACAGGACGACAAATAGATGACAGTAAATAATCACAGCTGAGATTATGTTGACATCTTCAGTAGCGAGGGTAGCGGGCGTGTGCTGTGCAAGGCATTTGGGATGAGAGAGGCTAAAGGCGAATGTAGGAACAGCGGGAACTACGAGAGGTCAGCTGGGAAACTCAGGAATCATACGTTGCCGGTTAAATTTCGGCGCTGACCTCTGTACAAGCTTCAGTGTGCGCTATGACCTTCACGCATCGTTATGGCAATCATAGCAGCGAAAATGGAAAGCTGGTCTCATTGCGATACAGAAATCTGGAGAGGACTTTACTGTGTAGCAGAACCGTAGTCGGTATGGTGTGTTGAGGTGGAGGGTGTTAGGAATTTTTTCCAAAGAGTAGCAGCCACTTCTTGAAAAGCAGTCAAAGCGCCTACGCTGAGCGGAACTAAAAAAAGATGTTGCGACGCAAAGTGACTTCTCATATGGGTGTCACGGCAAAGTGTACCCTGGCTGGGCCCACTGAGAAAACGGCTATTATGGGGGCGTACACCATACAGCCTGATTACAGTCGCTTTGAGGTCCCCGTAGAAAGTGTGTCTTGAGGTTGTAGATTAGAGCACTTGAAGAGAAGGCGTGAGCGAGAAGTCTGGGCGAGATGTAGTTAAGTGAAATGGTAGGGGACATTATGGGAGTAAAAATAGCAAATTGGGATTATAATTGCGCGAGTGGGATTGGAGGTATTGGCGTGTATAAACACTAATCCGGTCAACGCAATTAACTAGGTCAGGCTGCCCTACAATGAGGACTCGCCTTGGACGGTTTTCACGCACGTTGAGAGAGACATAGAGCTGTTCATTGGGTTGGTTACGGAAGAACAGGCGGTTTGAATGCTTGCCGATAGAGTCCGCAATACCCGCACTCAGCAGATCTGGAGAGATGTCCATGCTCTTTATGTACGCTTAGGCTCTACTACAGATGCATAAGGTGACTGTCAAACTGAAGGCCGCGTTAATTGTCCAGGAAAGACCTTAGCGCTTTGTAAGGCAGCCAGAGCACTTCCTCCCTACGCTGTCATGTTTTCTTCGACCGCAAGGGGTAGTGTTGGCCCTGCACTATTATATTTATTTATTTATTTGGTACCTGCAACGCCCGTAGGCAATACAGCAAGGGATACGGGAACTTCTGCATTCATAAAACAAGAAATCATGCACTTAACGTGCGAAATAAGTATAGAAGTATTGATTTGATACAATATTAACAACATGCGGCGGCAAATTATTCTATTCACGAACTGTTCTCAGAAAAAAAACGAGTAGCGGAGTGCACAACCTTTAAAAGGAAATGCAAAAAGTTTAAATTGTTGTCCCTACTATTCGAAACATAGAACGGCGGCTTCACATATATTGTTCTGTCAATACCGGCCTTGGAATTGTAAATGTTGTGCAAAAATGTTAAGCTCAGGTTTCTTCGAGTTTTGAGATCTGGCCACTGAAGATCGCTTTTACTGTCGGACAGGCTAAGTGTTCAATCAAAATTCTAAGAACTAAACGGAGGCGAGAAACTTTACTTAACACTAGAGGCAAGGAACTTAACCTAGTTAAGTTGCCCTCATAAATTTAGGACCTATGAAAGCAGAGTAATTAAAACTTAAAACACGTGAGGAACAAAATGGTAATAATCAAGCTGTATGAGTAAATTCAGTTATTAGGGAGAATAAAGTGCGCACTTAATAGTCTATATATGGCGGTTGCCATATATTGCGGCTGCGGATACGTCGAGTCGGCTATTGGAAGCTTTTTCTCAAGCTCAAGGTATATGGTACGTCTTGGAGGACGACTCAGGAGCAGCTGAGTTTCTTTAATGTGCACTGACATGGAGAAGTACATGCGTACCTTGATTTTCGTCTCCATCGAAAAGCGGTCGCCGCGGCTAGGATTTGCTCCCGGGTTTTCAGGGTCCTTCAATCGAACGCCATAGCCAATGAGCCACCAAAGACGGAGACGTGGTTTGGAAGCTTCGAATGCTAGGTGGTAAGAAGTGAAAGAACATGGCCAGACGAGGCATGCAACTTCTCCGTCTCCTTATTCACAGTATGGTCCGTGAATAAGGCCATGCCGTGAATAAGTACACGTGACATGACGGTACTGTGAGCATGGTCTTGAAGAATCAACTTATGCTTGTGACCGCGATATAAGGCAGCTCTAATGAATTACTCCAATCAGGAGGTTTAGCGGATGCCTTGACCTACTTTCTTCTCACCCACTCTCCCTCTTAGGAAGCAAACGCGGATTTTAACGCACACTAGTGATGAGTGCTCTGCCCAGACAAAGACAATTCCACTTGTCGATAACTTGGCTCGACCTACGAATTGTTTATGGCCCACTATACTCTTGTTCACTGCTCTTTCATAGCATGAGAAATCAATGATATATAGAAAAAAAGCGATCACGCAAAAAGGTAAATCCGCTGCGGCAATGCAATTGTTGGCAGCATGCATGTCGTATTTGCTAATGCTATATGTTCAGAAGGAAAGAAGAAAGCCGAGCACAGAAGCTAAAGAAAAAAAGTATGTTTGTTGAGGTCAACATAAAGGTAAAATGCGGTTTGATTCTAAGCAATTCTGCTGTTCAATGGTTCTACCTTTGCCGCCAGACGTTCTTGTATGCTGTCAATTTTGTATGACTTTAAAATGTTTTAGCTCTAATATGGGGGTATAGATCCCCCATTTCTGGGTACCTGCGAACGTGACCATATCACGTCACGTAGAACAGCAACTCATCCATGTCATTTGATCTTGTGACATCGCTAAGTCCGCCGACAATCACAGCCCAGTGATCTCGCACGCCAGATACATTCGCTAATTCAGCCATGTAGCATGTTCTGGTCTCGTTCGTTTGCAGCCAGCATATTGCCTTTTGCCTTCCATCTTCAGGCGCACCATGAAAACTCGGCCATAAAATTATTCTGTTTTAACTGGTTGGTCGAGTGCCATCACTATTAACGTCACACGCTCCGGAGACCAATCACACTTGAACAAGCGATAGATCCCTTTACGTGACTTCTGCCTCTGACACCAAACACCTGATTGATTCAAAAGCGGTCTTCAGCGTCTGATCCGATAGTCACCTGCAGGCGTATCTGCCGTAGGAGTGGTCGCTAGGCCACGCGATTCTCTGATTTGGCGACAGGTTGATGACGGCATGTTGTGTCGTGATGTCACGTAGCTGTATGATTAATAAACGCTGAGGAATAAGGTGTCGACAGATCAAGGTCACATTAGAGAATTTAATTATAGCATATGGACGATTTCGTACGATAAACGTCAGCAAATTATGGGACGTTACTCCGTGTGTTGCGTCGGCGCTTTTAGTTGGCCGTACGAAAGCGCGAACGCAAACTACGGTGGCGACATCTAGATTCAGGCTTTTTTTTTCACTCGCAAGCCAAAACTCGCCAAGTCGCACCGGGACTTTAGCCAGTTTCTTTGCTGCGGTAGTTTCGTTGTACTCCCCAACAATGGTATTCTCGTGTTGAATACTTTACCCTGTATTGCCGACATGGTGCGTACCGGCCTGCATTCAGCCCCGTACTGCTAAGCATATTTTTCAAATACACTGGTGTAAGCAGTCAAGCCAAGGCAACGCACTTCATGGCGTTGACATGCCAAAGCAATAAAGCTACTCTTCAGGCTTAGGGCCTGTGCTGCCGCCATGAAAAATTAAAAAAACACAAAGCAAATTGTTCACTAATTATTTCAGCTCAATGCTGCACGAGGCAAAGCGAAGACTTCGTGTGCTATTTATAGGCGTCAATGCGACTAAAAACGCTGTAACGAAGACAAGTTCACCCTGAAGCGGGCTGCCTGGAGACCTCTATCTTGTCAACGCTGAACTCCCATCGTACGTCAGGACCGGGTACGATAAACTCACGTTTCGGTGTACGCTGGCCGATCGCCTTGGGTATCGTATAGCGCATGCGCAGAGCGCGTCACGATATTTTCGGCGAGACGCTAGTCCTCCGCGCTCGCCAGAGGAATAGCGCTTAAGTAGTAGTAAAGTAATTAGTAAAGACGCAGTATACTGTACTAATGGGTGACTTCATTGCCAAGGTAGGGAAAAAGCAGGCAGGATACCAGGCAGTAGGTGACTATGGCATTGGCTCTAGTAATAGCAGGGGGGAGTTACTAGTTGATGTTGCAGAGCGCAATAACTTAAGAATCATGAATACCTTCTTCAGCATTCAGCTAACGGAAGAACCGCAAATGGACATGGAAAAGTCCTAACAGGGAGACTAAAAATGAAATTGACTTCATAATGTGTTCAACCCCCACATTATGCAAGATGTAGAGGTAATCGGGAAAGTGCGATGCAGTGACCACAGGATGGTGAGGTCCCGAATTAGCCAAAATCTGAAGAAGGAAAGCAACAAATTAGTAAGAAAGAAACCCATCAACGACTTAGCGGTGAGGGGGATGGAAGAAGAGTTCAGGATCTCGTACAGAATAGGTATTCAGCTCTAAACGAGGATGACGACATTACCCTAGAAGCAATGAACAATAATTTCAGAGGTATCATTACTGAATGTGCGGCAGAAGTAGGCGGTATAAAAGTTAGACAGGATACCGGTAAGCTGTCTAAGGAGACGAAAGATATGATTAAGAAACGCCAGAGTATGAAAGCTTCCAATCCAACAGACCATATTGAATTGGCCGAGACATCAAAGCTAATCAATAAGCGCAAGGTGGCCGATATAAGGAAGTATAACATGGAGAAAATTGAGCATGCTGTAAAGAACGGGGGAAACCTTAAAGCGGTAAAGAAGAAATTAGGCATAGGCAAAAACCAGATGTATGCGATAAGAGACAAGGAGGGCAACGTCATCGCGAATATGGACAAGATAGTCAAAGTAGCCGAGGAGTTCTATACAGATATCTACACTAGCCAAAGTAGTCAGGACCGTATGGAGATTGGCGGTAGGGAAAAACAGTCAGACATTCCGCCAGTTACGAAGGACGAGGTAAGAAAGCATTAGAAACTATGAAAAGGGGGAAATCAGCTGGAGAGGATCAGATAACTACAGATTTGCTGAAGGACGGTTGGGATATCGTGTTAGAAAAGCTGGCCAGCCTGTATACACAGTGCCTGATGTCATCGAAGGTACCGGAACCATTGAAAAATGCAAACATTATCCTCATTCATAAGAAAGGGGACTCTAAGGACCCTAAAAAGTACAGACCAATCAGCTTACTGTCTGTTACGTATAAGGTATTTACTAAGGTAATCGCTAATAGAATCAGTACTACCTTAGACTGTAATCAAGCACAGGATCAAGCAGGTTTTCGGATACGGTTCTTTACTATCGATCATATCCATACCATCAATCAGGTGATAAAAAAATGCTCGGAATTTAACCAGCCCTTATACATAGCATTCATTGATTACGAAAAAGCATTTGACTCAGTTGAAACCTGGGCGGTGATGTAGGCATTGCGAAATAAGGGGGTAGACGAGCCATACGTGAAAGTGCTGGAAGATATATATAGTGGCTGCACAGCAACCATAGTTCTGCATAAAGAAAGTAACCAAATTCCCATAAAGAAACGTGTTAGGCAAGGAGACCCAATTTCCCCAGTACTGCTTAGAGGAAGTATTCAGAGACTTGGAATGGAAGCAGTTAGGGACAAGAGTAGATGGAGAATACCTCAGTAATCTGCGATTTGCTGATGACATTGCCTTGCTAAGCAACTTGGGGGATGAACTGCAAATAATGATTGGTGACCTAGACAGGAAAAGTAAAAAGGTAGGCTTGAAAATCAATATGCAGAAGACTAAGGTATGTTCAACAGCCTCGGAACGGAACAGGAGTTTACGTTAGGTAGCAAAGTACTGGAAGTTGTAGGCGAATATGTCTACTTAGGACAGGTAGTAGCCGCAGATCCGGACCATGAAAAGGAAATAACAAGAAGAATAAGACTGGGATGGAGCGCATTTGGCAAGCACTCAAAGATTATGACTAGCAGCTTACCGGTATCGCTCAAGAGGAAAGTATACAACAGTTGCATCTTACCTGTACTCACCTATGGGGCTGAAAAATGGAGGCTAATCAAGAAAGTTCTTAAGTTGAGGACAACCCAGAGGCCTATGGAACGAAAAATGGTAGAGGTAACATTAAGAGATAGGAAGCGTGCAGAGTGGGTCAGAGAAATAACTCAGGTTACCGATATTCTAGTGGAAATTAAGAAGAAATGGGCATGGGCAGGACATGTAGTGGGAAGAGAGGATAACCGATGGTCGCTCAGGGTAACAAACTGGATTCCAAGGGAAGGAAAGCATAGCAGGGGGCGGCAGAAAGTTAGGTGGGCGGATGAGGTTAAGAAGTTCGCAGTGGTGAAGTGGATGCAGCTAGCACAGAACCGTGTGAAGTGGCGAAATATGGGAGAGGCCTTCGCCCTGCAGGGGGTATAGTTAGGCTGATGATTATGACGATGATGATGATGATGATTCCTCTGCGTGTGTCTGTGTACGCTATACTAAATATCTCAATTGTATCGCCTTTTAGTTGAGAATGACGTCAGAACGTAACCTTTCAGGAACATTGAATTCGAGGTTTGACACGCTGCGCTTAGACCGCACCGGCAAATTCGTACGGCTAGACGAAAGCGGGCATTTATATCTATGTCGGGCAGGTTTTTATCTAATCCGGTAACTTAATATACCTAAACCACTAATCGGCGCAAAGCTCTACAGTTTTAACTACAGCTGTATGCCAATTAGAAGGTGTGGAGTAATATACGTGCAAATTAAAATTTTAGTGGTACATGATTAGCAGAATTTTTCTGAAGCAGGTGAACGAGGACGAATAATAGCAGCCATGATCATACCCTTCAAAAGGAAAGGTTAAGCGTTTTCCGTATTTTATATTCATTTTTTGTGGCCCACATGTATACCTGATAACTATACCTGTTAGTGCTAATCACCTTTAGCTCATGGGGATTTTGTAATCAGCTTAAATAGCTTAGCACAACAACTTCTACGTCGGAACCTCCTAACCAGATTCACTTCTTCTGGTAGTGCACGGCAAGGCCATTGTGGAGCCATCTATCGTTATCACCGAGAGGAGAGGGCGGAATACCCCTTGTTGCGTCTAAATTCATATAGGATTGAGGATGGTCTTGACCTATGACGTTGCTTAAGTTACAAAACGATTTCTAAAATCTCACGAGAAATACAGACTAAAGAAAATTGGTCTTAAACTGATAAAACCTTGAATCTATCAGCCCAATTTTATTACCCACGGTTTCTAGTGTACGTGTTGAATCTACTGAGCGTGCGCATTGTTCCAGATGTTGAGGCCTTTCTGGAATTGCAATTATAACTATCACTGTAGCCTTAGTGAGTCGTGATTTGAAGGCATGCCCTATGCACGAGACCTACGTGGCGCACCCGTTTCATGAAGTGTGCAATGGAGGAGACATATTGCACGATCATATGTGGCCTTGTGTTATAATGCGGCGGAATATTTTTGTGTCGCTGATGAGGAGCAATGCATATTAATAGCCTATTTGTGCGGTGCTCGAGAACGCGTCGGTGGCTTGTGTAATCACTCAACTTCGCTATTCCTTTTGCCATCCGCATCTAATATATTTGATCATGCAGGACATTCGCAGGAGAAGCTACTGACGTGGAGTCGCAAAGGTCGTTCAAGAAAGGTAAAAAAAGAAACAAGTCGTGTTCATACGACTTAGTTCATGCTTTTCGTAGAAGATATTTTACATTGAAAACAGAAAAGTGGCGTCTGACATTAAATATGACAACACACCGACGTTTATTTCTTATTCTCTAGAAACGCCACTAGAGAAAGCTTCGGAGTTTCAAGAAGTTTTATTTGTTGATTTTCAAAGGTAATCAAAGATATGCAATAGATGATATGCAAATTTCATTTTGATCTGGCAACACTGCAGCCGTAGCTTCCTATTGCCATCTTGGCTCGGGCGAGCGGTCGCGTCGCCGGCATGTCGTTGACCGTTCGTGCTTCCTTGATACCGGGGAAATTGTATCTAATATTTCGATAATGATATTAAGAGCCCTGTTTGAGCTCCACAACTGCCACAACTGTTTGTAATGTAGTAATCCCGATCGCCATCAGCTCGCGCGCCACCGTCGAAGAAAGTGTCAGTGAGCTGCTGCAGGCGCTCCACCATTTCGTGGGGAAGGCAATGAGGCAGCAAGCGACGACAGTATTGGTGATGACACGGTATCTATGTCGGAGTCAGTGCTGGCGCCGTTGACATATCGCTTAATGTTTGACACATGCTCCGGGAAAATGTGGTGCACACCGCATGGTCGATGCTCGGGGAGGTCTTCGAGGCGGTATGTCACGGGGTCGAGCCATTCAACGACACGGTAAGGGCCGCGGTATCGGGGCATGAGCTTCGTGGCACGGCCAGTCGCGCGGATGGTGCGGCGAACGAGGACCAAGTCACCGGACTGGAAGGAGGGAAGTGGTAGTGCCGCCGCATTGGCCACTTGCACACGCACATGAGCCGTGAGAAGGTTGCGCTGAGCGTCGAGGTGGGCGTAGCGAAGTCGTTGGGCGGAGTCAGTTGGTGACGCAGTCTGATAGGAAAGGCCCGACTGCGCGTCGAGAGGGATGGAGGGTGGTCTGCCATAGACGACTGAGAACGGCGTGACATGTGTTGTTTCTTGCCTCGCAGTGTTGAGTTCAAAAGGTGCCGCAGAAACAAAACGATCCCAGTTTCTGCGGGACGGAGCCACGTAGGAGGCGAGTATATCCGTGAGGGTGCGGTTAACACGCTCCACGAGGCCATTGTACTGGGGATGATTGACGGATGTAGTGGAATGCGCAATGCCGAAGGAGCGGAGGGCTCGCTCAGTTCATGGGACATAAAGCAGCTCCCATGGTCCGTGATGAGGCGTCGGGGCACACCATGCCGAAGAACGAGATGCTGTTCCACAAGCAAAACGGCATGAGCGGAAGAGGTGTCTGGAACGGGAGTGCTTCGACCCACTTGGAAAAGTAGTCGATCATAACCAGAATATACCTGTTTCCGACGGACGTCTTCGGGAATGGGCCCAAATGAACCAGTCCAACCAATTAGAATGGTGAACTCGGCGGCGAAAAAGCCTGAGGGGTTGCTTGGTTATTCGTGTGGACGATGTTCGGTATTGGCACGTCTGGCAGAACGCAACGTGTTCCTTGACATCTCTGGACATATTAGGCCACCAAAAGCGCTCCGACACTCATGCGTAGGTCTTACCGCGACCAAGGTGACCAGCTGTGAGAGAGTAGTGCAGGCCGCGCAAGACTTGCGACCGCAGTGTTGCTGGCACCACTGGTAACCACACGGGTGGTCGACCACGGAGCCGCCTCACATGACACAAGAGATCATCTTCAATTCGATAGACCCGGCGCAGTTTACGGAGACCTGTGCCGGCGGCGGTGCCAAGGGATTGGACTATGGCCGCAATGTCGGGATCTTTCGTTTGTGCAGTCCTGAAATCCGTCAAACCCGTCACGAGACAAGGGTGGCGAGAAAGGAAATCGGCATCGTGATGGGCAGAACCGCGCCGATGCACTATGGTGAAATCGTACTCTTGAAGTTGCAGTGACCAGCGTGCAATCTTGGCATTTAAGTGTTTGGCAGACTGCAGCCAAGCGAGAGCGCTGTTGTCAGTGACTATGGTAAAATGACGGCCGTACAGGTAGGGACGGAACTTCTCGACGGCACAGACAACGGCGAGGCACTCGAGTTCCGAAGAGTGGCGGCGGTGCTCTACGTCGGAAAGCTGGCGGCTGGCATAAGCTAGAACTTTGTGGTCACCTGAATCGTCTGCCTGAAAAAGGGCAGCGCTGAGCCCATCTTGGCTGGCATCCGTGTAGAGGACGATGTGGGCCGATTTGTCGTAGTGGGCCAATGTGGGAGGCTTGAGAAGGGCGTGCTTTGCGTCAAGAAACGCGAGCTCTTTGACCGGCGCCCAACTCCACGCTGCATTCTTCAGCAGGGCGGTCAACGAAGCGCTTCGCTTGGCAAAGTCGATAATGAAACGACGGAAATACGAAGCAAATCCAAGGAAACTTTTGAGCTCCTTGGCGGTGGTGGGAGCTTCGTAAACCTTAAGCGCTTTTAGTTTTTCAGGGTCGGGACGGATGCCATGCCGGCTCACAATGTGACCCAAGTACGTTACCTCTGCAAAACGGAAGAAACATTTTTTTGGTTTTAAGCGAAGCCCAGCAGAGGTAAGGGCTTCGAGGACGAGTTTGAGTAGCGTTCGGTGTTCTTCAAACTTAGCCGCGTAGACAATTACGTCGTCCAAGTAGACCAACGCCATATTCCACTTCATATTGCCTAAGACGCGGTTCATCAGGCGCTGAAAGGTACTTGGAGCATTCGAGAGACCGAAGGGCATACGGTTGAACTGGTAAAGGCCGTCGGGAGTCACGAAAGCCGTCTTTTCCGCATCATCGGGGTGAACAGGCACCTGCTAGTAGCCCGAGAGCAGATCTACGGTGGCAAAATAACGGGCCCCCTTCAGGCGATCAAGTGCATCGTCGAGGCGGGGATGAGGGTACACGTCGAGGTGAGTAATAGCATTTACCTTGCGATAATCAACGCAGAAGCGGAGTGTTCCATCCTTCTTGTGCACAATGACTACAGGGGAGGACCAAGGGCTACAAGACGGGGCAATGATTCCCTGGTCAAGCATGTCGCATACGTGCTGCTGGATGAATCTGCGTACGGCTGGCGCTACACGGCGAGTTGGTGATGAATGGGCCCGCGGTTTATGGTGTTGATCTGGTGTTGGGGCCAGGAAGTGCACCAGAGTTCACCGGCGCTTAGAGAAAAGCAACTGCGATGTTCGAGCAGCAAGGCCTTGACTGAGGCAAGTTCCGCGTCGGTGAGGGTGTGGCCGAGGTAAACGTTTCCCCTGGTAGGACCGCCGGCGCTGGGGGGTGCTCAGGCGGTGCTTCAGGTTGCAGAGACGCAACCGGTGATCCGGAGTTCAGGATTGAGGCTGCACGCAATGGAGCGCCAGGAGTCAGCACGAGAGGTGCGCGGCTGATGTTAAGCATAAATAGGTGGGCCTTTCCTTTGAGCACAGGCAGAAGGCTTCGAGGGGAGGTCATCTCACGGGCTGGAGCTGAACACCGGATGGGTTCGAAAAGTATGTCCGCTGTGATCAGACTGTCAAGCTTGGCATACACCCACATTGTCGCACCTGGTGGCAGAGTCACGGCGGACGCTACAGTCACGGTAGTGACGTCGATCAGCTTGACTCGACGTGGCCACTTCGTTTCGAGGTAACGCACAGATTCTGACGCATGCTTGGTCGCCGACACCAGGGAATGCCACAGGGCGACACCGAGACTGGAAATTCGGCTAAGCCAACCCGGCCCACGCAGAGTTCGGCTCGCGCGTGGTTCTGTTGTGGTAAAATTAAGGACCACTCCGGCTTGCTGGCACCCCCCGCACCCGAGGACCACTGGCCAAATAGGGCCGTCTGCTACAACAACCTCGGTGGAGAGAGTCTTTTCGAGCGCTGTCAGATTGATGATGACACGTCCGACTTGCTCCACCGGGGCGCTGTTAAATGCTAAGAGCCGGGTTTTGGTGGCTGGAAGAAGCCGGTGGGGCTCGTTAACAATAAACGATTTGTCCAGCACATTGACAGCCGCTCCGGTGTCGGCCAAGGCCTCTACGTGCCGGCCAAGCAGAGCGCCGTCGAAGAGTACGTAGGGAGCTTCAGTTGTTATCGGAGCCGACGAAAGGAGGGGACAAGGAGAGCGAAGAAGTGTGGGGACGGCGGAACGGTGCCCCTTGAGGTCCGCCAAATCGTTTTCCGACGTCGGACGGATAGCACAGTCCCTTGCATATTGCCCCCTCAGGCTTAGTGGAAGCAGGTCGTGCGGGTGTCGTTACGCCCGCGTCGGTTAGAGGCCACTGTAGGGACTGCCAATCGAGGAGTCTGCACCTAGACGGTGCGCGCAGCAGACGGTGGCGACCCCCGCGTGGCCAACAAAGTCAATTCCGCCTCGATGGCGAGCGCCATGGCGGCGCGGACGGACTCAGGACGCCCAAAACGGACCAAGCGCTGCACCTCAGGGAGTCGGATGGCGTCGACAAACGCCTCGGTGCCGACCTGGGCCACGACGTTCTGAGGTGCCCCCGGCAGCGAATGCAGCACCAGGCGCTCAATGGCGGCGGCGAGGTCCTGGTATGTCTCCCTGGGCTCTTGACGCGGGCTCGCAGGCGGTGGTACTGGGCACGGGGTTGACCTGAAGCACTGTAGTAGTCGGACAGGAGGCCCACCAGGACGATGTAAGAGCCCAGCTGATCGGGCTGCACGTTCTGCAGCAGCTCAGTTGCGCGGCCTCTCAGTTTAGAGACGAGCATCCATGCCTTCATATGCTCGTCCCAGCCTCTCGCCGTCGGAATACCTTCCAGTTGGATGCGGTAAGCATCCCACGAGATAGTGCCGTCAAACGTGGGTAATTCCACTACGTGCAATGATGTACCCGCGCCGAGCACGTTATTGGCGGCTAGGACATCAGGCCCAGTGACGGCAGGGATGGAGGCAGCGGTGGCGGTGACGCCTATGGACTCATGACCTGTGTTCGGCTCGGCTGGCACAAGGCGACGGAAGTCGCGCCGGAGAGCTTCCATCTCCACAGCCTGGGCAGTCAGACGGGCCTCCCATGCGTCCATCCGCTGAGTAACTATATGCAGGAGGCGCTCAATACCGCCATCCAGCTGCTGCGAAGGACTGAGCCCCTCCGAGCGTCTAGGTCTAGCTGCGCCAGCCGCTGCGTCGTCGGCGCCGTCGCCTGGCGGCAGAGTCCTGTCGTCTGGCACATCGGGTCCTTGACTTTGGGAGCGGGTGAGCGGCATGATCCCACTTCTGACACCAAAATGTTGTGGGACGCTGCGCCGCCTAGAGATAACCACAGAAGAACGGAGGATACCAGGCAAACACCCCTTGCCCCGGCGCTCTTATTTTGTTCTCCAACCCTCGCGCTGGCACAGCGCGCTCATCTCGCGCTCGTCCCGCGCCTCTTCTTTTTCTAGCACAGCGCTCCTCGGCGCGCGCCTTAACAATATATGGCTGACCCTCTTAGTATTGTGATCCCTTAAGTAGCCCCGAGCGAAGATGCTCTTCTGCAGTGATTCACTGGCGTCACTTGGCGGCGTTGCGTTGTCTGCTTCGTCATGAATGCACCACTTTTATTTCACAAGCAGTGGAGATTTGCAAAAAAAAAAACACACACAGAATAACAGATCAAATGAACCACACTTGCCAAACCCATTATTTAAAGAAACGATTCAATTGGAGCCACAGTAAGGAGTGATAAGAAGGAAATATGTTCGGGAAAACACTTGTAGCTTATACTATTGCGGAGGGGGAATAAAGTGTATACGTACTGTGAACAAACTGCAATTACCGCTATAAGAGACTGTTTTCCCAAGAAGTTATGGCACAGGGAGAATATATTTAGGTGATTTTAAGGTTCCTTTTGAGATATACATTTTTTGTGGCTTTAATCTTCTGCGAATATGAATTAAATATGCATTTCTGATTTTTTTCCTGACTCTTCAAGGCTTAAGGACTCACTGGAAAATAAGTAATTTAATTCCTTCAAGCTTATGGTCTTTCTTATTGAAATGCTGGAAAATCGCTTTCGGGAGGTTTTTGCCTGTATCTCCTGAGGACAGCTTTGCCTTAAGTTGAATAGTTTCCCTGCATTTGCGATGTACTGTTTATGAGAGAAAGAGTATCCTGGATGGTAAATAACCTGTGACGGTTTCCAAATAATGCCTGATTTTATGTGGAAAGTGAAATCGCTTGCAGTGCTTTTAACCGTGGTGTCTTTTTTGTAAATGATTGCATGTCTCTCATCTGTGCCAAGAGCATGTCGAGAACAAGGATGCAGTTGTTGGATGCAAGTCGATTCCCCTGCAACTGTATTCTTTATCAGGGTGCTTTGGAATGCGTGTCCCGTTTCAAGGAAGGTGTTTCAGCATCGAAACTAATTTGAGTGCCGACTGATAATCTTTGCTTTGGTTTTAGTTCTTTTGTAAGCCACGGGATTAGCCATTCCAGGCTGATAAAATCACAACAGAGAAGCATTCGTTCCCTATCTGCCAAACATCTTTCTCCCCCTCCTCCCCTCCATTCTATTCTGCACGGCTTTTTCTTCTCTGGCAGCAAAATTAAAACCCCCGCCAGTGATGACCGCGTTTTCCAGAGGAAAGAGGTGCACTGGTCAAACCTTTGGTTCGGCTTGCGAACTGGGCCTCGCCCTCAACCTTTGTTCAGTGCTCATTCAAAATTTGTAGTCATCATCTTTCTCTCGCCATGCAAGTGCAGTGCCACGTTTGGATGTTTTAGTTTATAGCTTTAGGATCCTGTCTAGCCATGTTAATTACGTATACATGGGCTCGCGTGACTTGTCTGGCTAATGAGTGAGTCTGCCTAATACCTGCTTCGTTTTCGACACACTGATTCCAATTAGAAGCACTTTATACGTTTTCGGTTAGAGGGAAGCTCATGCATAAGTTTGTGCATGTTTTTATTAAACCATGATTCTCATTTCTGGATGGCTTGATGTAATTCTAATGCGAAGTGTACTTTACGAACCTGCTCTACATCTTCAACTGTTATTAGAGTAGCTCAGAACTGGACGTTTGAATGGAATATCAAGGTTATCGTTCCATTGGGTTAGATGCGGCAGGTGTGGCACGAGCTTCGTTCCATTGGGTTAGCTGCGGGACTTGTGGCACGAGCTTCGTTTCATTGGGTTAGCTGCGGGACTTGTGGCACGAGCTTCGTTCCACTGGGTTAGCTGCGGGACTTGTGGCCCGAGCTTCGTTCCATTGGGTTAGCTGCGGGACTTGTGGCACGAACTTTGTTCCATTGGGTTAGCTGTGGGACTTGTGGCACGAGCTTTGTTCAAGTTAGACATTCGTGCCGCGGTAATGCATGAAAACGGTTAGCCGTGCTGGCGTGCTTGTTAATAATGTGTTTTTTTGTTGGGAGCTGGCTGTTCTCGTCAGATATTATGATTCGTATTTTTGGAAGCCTAGTTTCAGCTATTTTAATTGCTAAAGTTGCTTAGTCCTCTTCCCAACTCTACTCTTTACCTGCTATTTGTTGCACCATTGGCCTTGGCCCCTGTGGAGACAGCCTCTGGCTCGACTTAGACTGGTCGGTGCCTTCGTGTGCCTGAGGGACTTTATTCCGCACCTGCGGCTATTACTTGTGATGTGGCGCCAGTCCCCGCCGCGGCTGTGGAGTCAGTCGCTGCGGGCATCGTTACCTCTGCGGCCTACCTTCTTCTGCGGCCTTAGAATGGTTCGGCGCGTGCCTTCTCGCAACAGCCTCAATCCGTTGTTCGTTTTCGGCCCGCATTTTGCTGGTGCTTCGGCTGCTGGCAGCGCTGCGATGCTCATTACACACGTCTTGGGCCTTGGTGCTAAACCAGTATTTCCTGTTAGATCGGGGCCCATCTTTGCGGGAGACTTTGCTGTTTTGCTGTGCCTGTGATAGTAGATTTTTCGACCGGGCCGGTTTGAATAAGGCTTTGAGGGAATTCTCTACTGATGGCGGCATGCGGGAATCTGGTGATCCTACAATTATTCTGGCATGTGTGGTTTTCTGATTGATTGCCGTGCTGCCCAGCATCGAGAGATTGACAAGTTTTGGGAAGACGTACAGTCTATGCCCTGCCTGCATGAAGTATTGATAGGAATGTCTTGCATTCATCTACTAGAATCACGGATACTCGCACGCGCAGTGGTACTACGAACCTGGGCTGGTTCGCTCCACCATGCGTAAGGAGAGCAGTCGTTAAGCCCTCACAATAATTGCATCAAGATTCTTCCTTGTTACATTATTGGTTCGAATGCAAGTCTTTAAGATCCACGCGTGTTATTGGGTCCGGTTAATGTATGAATCTAAGCAGCAGGTGGCGAGATACCTTCACGTAAGCCAACACAGGATGAATTTTGTTGGCGGTATGGAGGTGGTAGTCTGACTGAGCGTCCCTACCGCTTCATTGATTTGAGTACTGGCCACAATGATGTCGGAGCTCAGTTATTTCCTGTTGATTTACTTCCCCTCAGTGTTTCACTGAGGGCAGGAGTTGGTGATGGCTACTGCCGTGATGTGTTTGGGAACTTGTCGAAAACCTAGCCGTCTTGTTGACCAAATCTCAATTTTGATCCTTAATTTCGCAACGGAGAGAGTCTCAATCGCCTATGTGGGTCTTTTAATGTAGTAGCTATGTTCAATGTAGCTTGTTCTTAGAGACTATCATCGCGATGGCAGTGAACGAAAAAAATTTTGAAAAAAAAACATTAGCATTTGAAATAGAAACAAAGGATCTCGCGAGAGAAATTATTTGGTCGAAATGTGTGATTAGTTAATTAATTATAGCCGAAAAAGCCGATCGGTTGTCGAAATAGCCAAGAGAACTAATGTCGACCTACAAACGGATGTGACGTCGCGCAACTGACGTTCGAAATAAAAAGCCTAAGAAATGGTCGAGGTGGATCAAAACGTGGTTGATGGGTGGCAGTGAAGTGATAGAAAATTTATTTAGGCAAACCAGGTTGAGGAGGAGCTAGCAAAATTATAAATAAAGAAGGGTATCTGGTGACGTCACCTCGGCGACGTTGCCGTTGTGACCGCCACCGGCACCGTCATGATGCCTTTTGCAACCGCGTACCCTAGCACCGTGACTTCATTGGGAGTAACTTCATGGGGAGCCTTCGGTGACTTCATAGGGAGCGGGCGGCGCAACATGTCTGGGCCCACTGGGAGAGAAGGCGCATCGGTACAAAACGTCGTCGTAGTAGCCTAGTGTAGTGCAACGTTAAGCCACGTGGGGACACCTGCGCAGTGTTCTATATAATAGGGAGTTTTAATAGGAAAATTTGAGGCTTGGAGGATGCCAAAAAAGAGCGAGCTCCGGCGCAAAGTATGGGCCGAACGGCGAGCTTTAGTATAGGGGTTTCCCCGCAGCAGTGGAGCCGCATCGATTGCAGCGCGGCATCGTAATCAATGAAAAATCTTTTAAGTATATAAAAGCTAACTGCACTATTTTGTTAACCAAGGTGGGTTATTATTTCAAGAAACTAACTTAAAAGCGCCAAGGGCATAAACGTTTTCGTCAGACAATACGAAATTGACCAATCTTTGTCATTCCAGGTTGAGTCCGAAAGCCTCATTTGAACGTTCCGTGCTTTCCCGCTTCTGGCCCCCATGGTAACCAAACAAGGCGAACTCGCTAAGCCTAGCAGTTCAGTAAATCTGGAAGCAATCAGAAAGTATGGTGCGTTGTGTCGCTAGAATTTGATAGTGCGGGCATCATTAAACATAGCACAAGCTACGTAAGCCTTTTGTTTGCCGTGAACGCGTGACACCGTGTAGCTGTAACGAAGAATAGGTGTTGAGGGGAGCGGCCGCCGCTTGGCTGGACGCCACCATGTTGATGAAACCCAAGCGATCGAAGGTGTTAACATATAAAAATAAGATCCTCCACAAACGTTAACCCGAGATCTCAAGCATGCCTTGCGCTCTGCGCATGCGCATTTCGACTCCCAAAGCTCCCTGAGGGCCCCAAAGCTTGGTTCCAGCTAATCTAAAATTCTATAATATTGTCAGCGACGCAGCTGCTATCATAATTTCTGCAGTGGGAAATCCATACACGTGGCTCGCAATATACCATGTGCAGCAGTAACACTCAG
Source organism: Amblyomma maculatum (assembly GCF_055883805.1). Taxonomy (NCBI): domain Eukaryota; kingdom Metazoa; phylum Arthropoda; class Arachnida; order Ixodida; family Ixodidae; genus Amblyomma; species Amblyomma maculatum. The sequence goes on from NC_139346.1 coordinate 76,818,922, forward strand.
GCTTACGTAGTTCTCGAAGGCACATTATGCGATACGCTCAGAATTTTTTTTGTATGAGTTTGTACGCAGGAGTATGTGAAATCAGACCATTCACAGGTTGGTGGACGTCTGTCGTGTTCTATTGTTTGTGGACCGCTCATAGGAGATTATGTGCCTGTTTTCTGCTCATGGCGTCTTCCTATTTAATATCGTTCGGAAGCTTATGAGCAGTACCCTAAGCCTATGACAGGAATAAATGCTGGGCGTTATGGCGTCAGGTTCTTGTCTATAGAGCCATCATACTCAGGAAGGTGTGCGTCCGGAAGTGCGTGATGTGAAATTGTACTGGAAGCGCTGGCTTCAACCATGGCTGTTCCTGTAGTCATGGGTTTGGCGTTTACATTCCCAATAGTCGGTAAATAGTCTGCACAGCCTAGCAGCAAAGACGTAATCCTGGCTGTCTCGGAGGCAACCTTCTTGCGTCCTTACTCAGTACATACGGGAAACAGAATTCCGTAGAATAAATCGGTGCGCTCAATTCGTTATCGCTCACCGCTTTTCCTCTTTCTTTAGAACTTTGGGAGCATTTGGGAGCGTGCACACAATTGCAGAAATTATTTCCGAGACAGGTGATTTTTGCAGCTGCCAAGTTCGGTACCCACCGCTAACAGAGTACTTGTGGCATCCGCTTGCCCATGCAGCGTTTAAGGCAATATGGGTGTTAACAAATGACGCAAAGTTTTATATAATCTGAAGGCTGGCGAATAAAGTAATACATAGTGATGCAAGTCCAATAAAGAAACAGAATGTGTAGAGCGCTAATAATGAGAATAAGAGTAGTTTATAAAACCACACTACAGATATTTAAATGTTACTGTTATTGAACAATGATGGATGTTACAGAGATGCAGGATAAAATAAATTTACGTCCAATGTATTGAAACCAGCTGAAAGAAAAGGATATGGTCGGAAAACGCTGTGGAAGGAATGTGAATCCGAAAATTAAAGCCTGAACATTTCTGGCTGCAGACACTCATAATGACAGACAGCCAGAACTTGATAGTGCACTCGAGGAAGCAGTCCGAATGTTATGATTAATAATTTACTTAAAGTTGTGGTACTGTGGTCATAAGTGAGAAACGACTAATCCATTTCAAACTTTAAGACATCTTCGTTGGATTTTTAGTTATTTAGGTTTACATGGGGCACATTAATATAACGTGCGCGGAAAAGTGAGCAATCGTGGGTAATTTCAGTAATGTACATTTACTTGTAAAATCTGATCGTTCACATGAGAAAAGCTGTTGACGATAGCAACTACATATCTTACCTTTTTTCTGCTTTATGACCACTTTACGTTTTAGAAAACTCATTAGACAGTGCTAGGTGGCATACCCATACATTCTTAACGACATCGTGTAATCATTGAACGTGGAATGCTGTGTAATCAGCTATATCCTTATTGTTACTTTACTACCTCGCTCCAAAATGATTGTTTTCTATTTCATTCTGAAAACATTTAGAATACATGTACGCGTTCACTGCAATAGCGAGTGACCCATTTTAGTAAGTTAACAAGAGGCATGGCTTCCGGGCTTATCAGCGCATAGCTGTTCTTTGGCTGCTTCAAATGTTTTCATCTATGAGTGCATTGATTTTGAGGTTTGTTTGAAATCCGTGGGAGCACACATTACATACAGTACCGCAAAGAATAAATTACAATAGGCTAGGATGGTGTTTCTGAAATACTATGGTATTTTGTGGGCTATATGCAGTGACGGGTTATGCAAGCTGTGAAATGAGCATCTTAAAATTCACTTCAGTTTCGCCATCAGTTTTTGTTTACAAGACAGCATGCTTTGAAAGGTGTTATAAGAAATTAAAAAAATTGTATAGAACACAAACATGAAAATAATATAACCTGCATGATCAAATAAACCTATCTTTGGTATGCTTATTCGAGAACAGCAGGTACATTTCCTCTATATCTGATTTGCTCTCATGCTTCATGAATGGGTTCAAAATCATGCACGCTCTCGCGATTATCGAGACTATTGTCTGCCTGCATAATCAGAGCCCATAAAAGGACTAAACTGAGTCGTCTAATCGAACTACTGCCTTTCTTGAGGGCCGTTGCAAGGACACCTCGCAGCTATTTCTTTTTCTCTCCAGAGTTGTTGAGAGCTTCGAGTGGTAAATTGTGATGGAATCTAAGTTATAATATAGACTAGGATCTGATGTTGGAGTAAAAGAGACAAAGCGTGCGCATTTCATCAGCCGTATAATATTGGCAGTGCGAGAAAGGATGATGTGCTCGGTGTTGAGGTTTAAGCACCGGCGTAAAAGCAAATTCCCCTATTTAGGGCAGTGGGACCCCATCGACACCAACCTACGTTATGTAGAACACTATCCAGATGCGCCATCATTTTTCACGCTAAAACACGTAAAATGTTTTCTATCGCCGTATGGTTTAGCCGTAAGTACGGTATTCATTATTACCACTGCTACTCATTCCTTTCAATGTTTATATATTCTTGCACGCTACAGGTACGAAACCAGAAATCTCGGCTCGTGGGCTCACACCACCTTCTTCGCCAGCTCCTCCGAACTTAAGGACTACATCCCAAATTTCGCCATCCGGTTCACCTGAGAGTCCAGCATCCCGGCCTCCTTTACCACCGCCTCCATTTGTGGGGCCCCTTCAACGTCAACGCCAACCTTGGTCGCCACCGCCTCCGTACCAGGAACACGACTCCCAGTTTGGTTCTCCAGCGCGTTCACACTCCCCGATTGCATCCCGGCCTTTTTCGCCTCCCCCACCGTACCAAGCGCATGTATCCCAGCCTGCTTTTCCTTTACCTCAAGCCGCGAGGCCTGGTTCCTGGTCTCCGGAACTGCCGCCATATCCGGGCAATGAACCGCGACCTTTGCTACCCCCTCCATACTCGGGAACGCGGCAGCAGCATTCATTTCCCCCTCCTCACGGGGGACCTCAACATGGTCCAGTTGGATCATTGCCAATACCATCACAGCATCGGGCGCCTGGTGTGCGTTCCCAGCCTGGTTCGGTAGGTGGAACTATTCCTGGAGGATCCAGTAATTCTGTACAGGGGCAACCTGGCAGTCTGTATACTCCAGTGGCACCGCGAGCCCCAGCTAATAGTGGTCGCCAGCTCTCCGCTACCCACCAACGCATCCAACGGCGACAGGCTAGTCACTCGAGTACGCAAAGACCACAGATATAACATCGTGATTATGCCAAAGTTCTATAAAAACTTGCCACTCTATTCTTGCTGGCTTTGTTGTTTAATAAATGGTTCTTGCTGAGGCCTAATGATTAAAACGAGGTGATCACGTAAAGTTTATTGTTTTTTCCTTTGCCTCTCTTTCTACAATGGGAATCCTGGACCAGTGCTAAATAACTGTTATGAGTGAGCGCGCCTTCAGTGCTACACTGACATTGATGTCATTGTTGTAATTCTTCAGTGCAAACGCTCATGAAGGATATAAAAGGTGTTTTGGGTAATTGTGTAAAACATGGCCGCAGAGTAACGCTGATAAATAAATTTGTGCGATGTCTTTATTGTTGATCAATAAAATGACAATTTAAATGTTGCTACCGGCAAAGCTTCGCAAGTCTGCCTTTGATATCGATATGCTAACGATAATAAGTAGCGATCCATATACTGCTTTTTCAGACCATGCGGTTCCAGGACTAAAAGAGACACAACGAGAAATATCTTCGCAATTGTTCAGCGAGCCAAAAGTACCCGTCAGATTTTACCAACCTCGCAAAGGGAGCGGTATATCAACTAAAAGCAGCCAATGGCTGTTCACCATGAACACAAGAACCACTGCTCGAGTTCATGAACTTTTAAAAGTGACAACATTTTTCTATAGAAAAGAAATACGCCTCAGTAGATTTTATATCAAATAATATTAGAATAGTTGCGCAAACAGACCAAGTATTGAGCTGAGCTTTCAGGCGCCAATTAAAGTTTTTGAAAGGAAATTTTTTTTGCACCAGGCGTGATCAGTAGGCCATGCAGAATTCAAATATAAAAAATTATGTAAAAATATGTATATTTTGTCCACGCATGTGGACATGGCGCCTCAAAGCTGCTACAGGAATGAAAACATTTTAGCGTTTTCTGCATTTTAAAACTAATTATTAGGCATGAATAAATGTTTTCCTCTAAGAATACCTTGCGCTTTCAAGACTATGACACCTGCACCCAAATAAGCGTATTACGTACTGCTTTGCACGAAATAACGAAGTACCGCGGCCACTTTAACAATTTCGGCATTAAGAAACCGTGTCCACATTTGTGGACGCGAAACTTTGAAAGTCCACTGAAGCACTTTTTCAATGTCTAAGATAACGAAATCTGGCACGTAACATCTACATTCCTTTATTGACACCTTCATTACAAGAAATATTATTATTAGGCATCGGTTTAGAAAGAGGCATGCAAATAATTAGAGCTGCTGATTCGTCCTGGCGTGAAACGCGGCGACGTCCATCTTTGCTTGCTGCTTACAAACACATTTCGCTGTAGCAACAAAATATGGCGCCATGTACTCGACAGGGCGGTTCCAAGTGTTACGGGTGCCAAATTCAAAAGCAGAAATTCGCACTCCATGGAAAGATATAGGGAAATTTGGGTCACGTCCACATATGTGGACACAGCGCCTGAAGGGGGAAAATGAAAGCAGGTGGTTTATATCGTGTTAAAATATATGATAAAGGATCAAAACAGCATGTCGTTAGTAGGCTTACTTGAAGGCAGTTTGTTTTATCCCCCAGTAATTTGAAGGCGAAAGTAGAAAATTATGTGCTTCGTCGAGTTTTTTTTTTCAACAATAATCCTGTTGTTTATCTAAAATGTTAGTACGCCTCAAATGCAACCCTTTTATTGCTTGAGTTTGTAACCCACTGGACTTCCTCGCTGACACGAAATGTATTACTGCTTGATAACGTTGCTTGGTATAGTATTGTAATGTTGAGTATGCCTGCTTCACAATATCTGAGTTGTTAATTAAAGGGGAGATGACAGGGTCGTTCCATGTATGTCGTTTTATACTTCTGTGATTAATACACAGATCTGTGATTATACTCGCAATGTTTTTTTGCCTAGTGCAAAAAGCATATTGCTACGAAGATGAAGCGGGCAGTGGCGCGGGGCGGAGCGCTCGCGCCAGGCCCGCTGGCCATTAAAGCATATTTCATCGTCATGTCATTACGTCGTTCTGTTTCGGTTGTGTCGCCATGTTCCATCACTTGTAATGCCACCGCGTAACATTTGGTTGGAGGTGCGGCTCATCCCCATCCTCGCCTTGCCCCGTCGAAGCCAACCGTACGCCGGGTCCATCGGCCAAGTGCCCGTGGAGATTGCCGCACAGCTTCACCCTTTGTACTCAGACCCGACCAGCCGCTGTCCCCAGCACCGTCCCCAGCCTTAACCACAACACATGACGACCAGGAAAAGCTCAAAGCCGACCCGAACGGCCCTACGACGAAGGAAGCACCCCCGCCCAAACCGTTCGGCCTTGGCCTTCGGCAAACGGTGAAGATTGGACCTGATGCTCCGGGGCAAGCATTCATCCCATCATCGCAATCATTGTGATGTCCAACGTTTCATGTCCTACTCCTTTGTCTGTGTTCATCGTCACTTCATGCATTGGATTTCTAGCAATCGAACGGGACGATCGCTCGGTGGCCACGGGTAGTGTGCTACGAAGATAACGAAGCGGGCAGTGGCGCGGGGCGCAGCGCTCGCGCCAGGCTCGCTGGCCATTAAAGCATATTTCCTCGTCATGTCATCACGTCGTTCTGTTTCTGTTGTGTCGCCATGTTCCATCGCTTGCCATGTCACCACGTAACAATATTAGAAAAAAACGCGATATAAATTGGAATTAGAAAGATCCACCCACCGAGAGCGACCGCTATTTAGAAATGATCGTGTGACGTATGTCACAGAGGATACGCGGAAGAGAGTCGTCTGCAATGCAGGCTCCAATATCAAAATACAGTTCCTTTATTTGTTGGGACGATTTACACAGTGGTCTTCCTTCATGCAGAAGTGCTTGGTCAAGATATTACCGCACGAAAGCGCTATAAAGTAAGGCATGTCATCTTCAGCATAAGACAGTGGGCTGCGCGGTTCCTTAGCTTATCGACGCAATGATGTTTCGCATTACAGTGGCGACGACGCTAGCACCGCCCACGGTCGCCTATCTCCATTACACATTATATGTTCTCCCTTGTCATCAGCAATGACCTTGGCCAGAAATGTTAGTCGGCGCCCAACTGACGGCTCGTTCAGGACGAGTAGGCGTTGCGTGAGTACGCGGGTTCGGGTCTTGAGTTTCGGCGATCGAAGCGCACATTCACAAGCTTTAGCGGTCGCATGTGGTCATGGAATGTATTTCTGGCAGCAGCGATGCCAAATTGACGACTGCTTACATCACAAAGTGAGTGCACATTTAGTGAAAAGCGTCGATATATGTGGCCATGTCTAGCGACCGCAGCCGGCAGCTGTCGGCGCCGCTTGTATGTGCCCGGCGCAGTGAGGGGACGTAACATCCACGGCGCTTCTTGCAACCCAGTTGTGGTTCCTGAGCAATTAGAAGTACAACCGATTCGAAAAGCAGTGGATAGTTATGGTATTGCTAGCTCAGCTTGCATTTTATGCCATGCGAACGAGCAGCATGCATACAGTCATTGCAAAAGCGATGTCAACAAACACGCTATAGGGGACGCAGTCGTAATCCGCGAATCGGCGCATCCCTGCGGGAGTTTAGGGTTCACGCACTAAATACTAAATGGTGTATACTTGTGTTGAAGCACGCACGAGTCATTTGCTGAAGAAGCACAAGAAAAATGTAAGGTAGGGCTCGGGAGTCCATCGCAGTCGCGCGCGCGGCTACGGGGGAGGCGAGACGGAGACGGCGGCGACTGAGAGGCTCTTGTTCGGTGCAGGCATGCAGTGAAGAGCAATCGAATCGCGTTGGGTTTTGCGATGACGGGACTGAAGCAGCGGTCGTGGCACGTGCTTTCGTGCGCTTGCCGTGGCCAGACTGAACAATGCTTTGCCAAAATGCTTTACCAGCCGAAAATAATTAAGCCTGACTAACACTCGCATATAACAGCAAGTCACGAGGTAGCGACTCGCTGAAAAGTTTTGGCTGCTCTTCTAATGTCAAAAGGGATGCTCTCGCGTAAAGGTAATGCTTGTTTGAGATTTACGCTTAGCTTTTTGACCAAAAGAGCGACGGCAATAGCTTAACAATCAGGAACATAATGATATCCCCTCCCCACTTTCGCGGCACATGTACACGGCCGAAGGGAAGATTGGCTAAGTAGGTTTTATATGCGGGGGCGCTTGTTGCTAAAAACGCTAACTCTCATAACTTAAGAATAATATGCTTCTGATTGTATGCCTAAATTATACAGCATAAGCCCGTGGATTTCGGCCTCCTCGGCAATCTCTTAACGAAGCCCAAAACAAGCCCGAGGACCTCTAAGGTCACATATTACAGTGCTTCTAAAAAAAGAAAGACAATATGTGAATGACATATTTTTGCTGAAGAACAAAAAAAAAAAAACTCGGTGACTACCATCCACGACTTTCATGCAAGAGGGCAGCCAGCACTGCAAAAAGCAGACATGGGGACGTCAGCTTTGACGTTGTGACGTCAACGGTCAATGATTGCCAGACCAGAAAACAGATTCCGATATTAAAATTAAAAATTAAATTTTAAACTATATACTGCACGAAACAAGCTCATGTTTCAACGGTTTATAATTTAACGAGCGAGGAGGGAAATACAATAATGAGTTTATGCTCAGTTGTTAGCTGTGATGACCCCTTTAAGAAGCTACCTGTGAGTCGCAGCTAGTATTTCCCTTTTAAATCTCCATAGTAATCATAACAGGAGGAACATCGATGTTTATGCTTGAATTTATAGGGCAGGTTGTCTAAGCATGACCTACCCGCTTCCCATAGTAACCGATCGCAGGACCAAAACCACGCACGGATTATCCGCCATTATGTAATCACGTCGTTCAAGATGCTCGAGCTTCTTTCCTAATTCCGAGTTTGCCGTTGTTGGGCCGTCGCAAGAAGGTACGCTCCGAGACATGACGTTTTCGCAACTGCTCAATGAAGATGGCTTGAAAATGTTTCATGGAAACAACTTGATATTCAATTCAATTTAATTAAGTTGATTTAGCAGTACACCTGGAAGGATTCAGGGCTAAAGCTGCTCTCGACAGGTTGACGTATAGCCACTGAAATCTTCACTTTGCATTAAAAAGATGATAAAGCACTGAAAAAAAAACAAAATAGGCATAATAATAAAAAAACGAAACTAAGCACACGTAGTGGTAATTTCATATGAGTGGTAATATGTCGTATAATTTCGGATGAGTAAAGAAGAGAATAGAATAGAGACACGGTAGAAAAAATATGTAAAATACAGCATAAATGATAATACAAAACACTGCTCCACAATTTGCAAAGAAATCATTAGCCTAAGAGGGCAAGATTCCTCAGTAATAAGGAAGTAAACAGATTTGCACCACATTCAGCTTGGAATCACACAGCCCAAAAACGGCAGGAAAGATTACACAGATATTCTGAATTAAATGTTGAAAAATACTGCGCAGATGTTTTTTGATTCGCTATCGCTGGCCCACTTGTGTGATATTGTCTGAAGACATCTGGCACTGCATTTTAGTCAGCACTTCAGCCATCGACATGCACCAGTGCGTTGTGCGACGAAGACAAAGAAGAAGTACGCTGGGCTTGCCGTTGCAAGGTCCTCTCCTCACAGTTCTCCAACTGAGCGTCAATAAACGCCCTATTACAATTGGCGGAGGTGCCGGAAACGATCCCATCCATACTGGAACTGCGAAGCCGTACACTGCCATCTACGACCGCCATGCAAGACGAGTCCACTTCGACGCTGCCGGCCATTCCCCCCACGATCATGTGTTCTGGCGTGGTGCGCCAGCGTGACCCTTGCCTCTTCAGTGGCACGACCGATCAAGATGTCGACGACTGGCTGTCATCGTATGAAAGAGTAAGCAGCTACAACAAGTGGGATGACTCATACAACCTCAGTAACGTCATATTCTATCTGACGGAAGTGGCGAACCTCTGGTTTCGCAACCATGAGGCTGACCTGTCATCTTGATCGGAATTTAAAAAGAATATCGCGGAAGTGTTCGGCCGCCCGGCAGTGCGTAAGCTTCGTGCCGAACAACGTTTACACGATCGTGTTCAGCGCGCTGATGAGACCTTTACCAGCTACATAAAAGACATCGCTGATCTCTGCAAACGAGTCGACCCGGCCATGCCGGAAGGGAACAAAATCCGCTACATCCTCGAGGGCATTACTGAGGACGCCTTCCAGATGCTGGTAGGGAAAGATACCACCAGCGTTAGTGAAATCGTGAAGCTTTGCCAGAGCTACGACGAGCTCCGCAAGCGGCGCGCTTCTAGGCGCCGCTCCAGTGTGTGCGACGAAGCCGTATCTGCATTAGCACTGGGTGGTTCTCCAACGTCTGAAGGGAGCCCGCTGAATCAACAGATCAAAGATTTTATTAGCGAAGAGGTCGCACGTCAACTCTCACTCCTTCCCCATTTTCAAGACTCGGGCCGCCTCGTTCCTGAACTGGCTCCATCTTTGGCCCCTACTATACGCCGTGTCGTGCAAGGACAGGTCGCTGATGTCTTGCCGTCCAACCCCGTGATGCCGCCTGTGACGGCACCTCTCACGTATGCCCAAGTAATGGCTAGGCCACCACCTTCGCCCACGTCTGGCTCCTATGTGCAGGTCCCTGCCTACCGTTCACCGCCGCATGCTGAGCCTTCGTTCCAAGCCCCACCCTCAAGGTTCCGCCCACATCCTATGAAACCTTGGCGTACGACGGACAACCTTCCGATTTGCTATGCCTGCGGTCGGCCGGGCCATGTTGCACGCCTTTGTCGCCAGCGCCTCCAACCTTCACAGCCTGACATTCGACTTTACCCGTTCGATACCGACTCACGCTCGCAAATGATTCCGCCAGGTTTTCAATTTGTCTCACAAGATCGCCAAACCTATGCTACTAGTCGATCACATTCTCCTCGGCGCCGATCGCTTTCTCCAATGCTGCGACGTCCTACCAGCACCGTTGAGAGAAACTAACAGTCGCAGTTCCAGGGAAAGAACTGCGCTTGTTTCGAATTCCTCAAGCCCTCCGTGTCGTCCTGCTAATGTTATCAAAGTTTCTGTAGAAGGCGCCACAGTTCACGCTCTCGTTGATACCGGTGCAGCCGTCTCCGTCATCAGTGAAGCGGTCTGCCGTCGAATTCGCAGAGTGACCACTCCGATTTCCGACTTTTCGCTCCGCACCTCCTCATCATAGCACATTCACCCCTGTGCATCTTGCACAGCCCGTGTGCTCATTCAAGACGTCTTGTACCCCATCGAGTTTATTGTTCTGCCGAACTGTTCGCATGATATCATCCTCGGATACGATTTTCTATCGACTCATCAGTCCGTTATTGGCTGTGCTCGTGCGCAAATTGCCTTCGCCCCCCTATCTGATGCCCCCTTCTGTGATACCCCTCCCCGCAATGCAAAACTTCTCGTCGCCCATGACACCGACAGTCCTCCGTTTTTTTGCGGCCCTCGTACCACTGTCTTGTGAGTGTGTAACTCCTTTGACTGCGATTTTTACACCTTCCGAAGCCGCCTCCCGTCATCCCTGCCTCCTTTTTCCGTTCGCAGTTCTCGAAATTCAAGACGGCAAGAGTGCACTTTACGCCTCGAACCCATTTTCTTGCCCAGCAGTCCTGCTCCGTGGCGAATGCATTGGACGCCTTGAAGAGCTTGATCACGGTCATATCACCACTCTTGCTGACTCAACCCCCTCCTTCGACGTTAGTCTGTGCTCTTGCGATGTTGCGACAGCTTCGACGCCCTCCGACGTTTTCCAACATGCTATTGATGCTGATCTTCCACTTGCGCAACGTGATCAACTTGTTGCCCTCTTGCAGAACCTCGCTTCTTCATTCGACCTTCCTCAAACTGACTTGGGCCGCACGTCTGTCGTAGAGCACACCATCGTCACCGGTAAAACCGCACCTTTGCGCCAGCGCCCCTATCAAGTGTCGGCTTCGGAGCGCCAAGTAATTGCTGATCATGTGGACGACATGCTCCGTCGTGGTGTCATCCGGCCATTCCACAGTCCCTGGGCGTCTCCAGTTTTGTTGGTACCTAAGAAAGATGGCTCCTTCCGGTTTTGTGTCGACTACCGCCGGCTCAACAAGATCACGCGCAAGGACGTCTATCCTCTGCCACGCATCGATGACGCACTGAACTGCTTGCAGGGCGCCGAGTTTTTCTCCTCGTTGGATTTACGATCTGGCTACTGGCAGGTGCCAATGGATGACGCTGACCGCTCTAAAACTGCCTTCATCACACCAGATGAATTATATGAATTCAACGTCATGCCCTTTGGGCTTTGCAACGCCCCGGCCACATTTGAATGCCTCATGGACACTGTGCTTCGTGGATTCAAGTGGCGAACCTGCCTTTGCTATCTCGATGATATCGTAGTCTTTTCTACCGCTTTTCAATCCCACCTGCTCCGACTGAAGGACGTTCTCACTTGTCTCGCTACCGCCGGCCTCCAAACTGAATCTGAAGAAGTGCCGCTTTGCTGCTCGCCGACTAGCTATTCTAGGTCATGTCGTTTCTAAGGATGGCATTCTTTCCGATCCCACCAAACTTCGTGCAGTTGCCGAATTCCCATGCCCAAACTCACTGAAGCAGCTACGAAGTTTCATCGGCCTGTGCCCCTACTTTCGCCGCTTCATCTTAAATTTCGCCTCTATTATTGCTCCTCTCATCCAGCTCCTCTACGGCAGCTCCGACCTCTCCGCATGGACACCTGCTTGTGATGACACCTTCAACACTTTACGCCATCTTTTGGTTTCGCCTCCCATCCTCCGCCACTTCGACCCGAATGCGCCAACTGATGTTCACACTGACGCTAGCGGTACTGGGATAGGCGCCGTTCTCACCCAACGCAAACCTGGTATCCGAGACTATGTGGTGGCGTACACAAGCCGCACCTTGACCAAGGCAGAGTCCAATTATTCTGTTACGGAAAGAGAAGGCTTGGCCATTATTTGGGCCATCGCGAATTTTGTCCGTATGTCTATGGCCGACCATTTTATGTGGTCACTGATCATCACGCTCTGTGCTGGCTGGCGTCCCTCAAGGACCCGTCCGGCCGCCTTGCTCGCTGCGCTCTTCGCCACCAAGAGTATGACATTCGTGTCATATATCACTCAGGCCTCAAGCATACTGACGCGGACGCTCTTTCCCGCTCACCGCTGCCTCCCTCTTCGTTGTCTGATGAGATCTGCGCCTACGATCTGTCTTCGCTTGCCACTATCAATATGGCCACAAAACAGCGGCGCGACCCGTGGATATCTACACTTCTGGACTTTTTTTCAAGTCACTCTCCAGATCGTTTGTCTAGGGCGCTTGCCTTCCAAGCTCACTATTTTTCAATTCGTGACGGGCTGCTCTATCGCCGCAATTATCTTCACGACGGAAGTGGCTTTTAGTCATCCCCCGTCATCTCCGCGGCGAAATTTGTGCTGCTTTCCATACTGATTCCCAGTGCGCCCACGGCGGAGTGTTGAAAACCTACACGCGCTTGCGTCTACGCTTCTTCTGGCGTGGAATGTACCGCTTTGTCCGCCATTTTGTCCGCTCTTGCCAGTCTTCCCAACGCCGAAAATCTCCTCTCAAGTCTCCTGCTTCGTTGCAGCTGTTGCCCTGTCCTGCCCGTCCGTTTGATCGTGTCGGCATAGATCTATACGGTCCCTTTCCTACAACTTCAGCTGGCAACCGCTGGATTATCATGGCAGTGTATCATCTGACCCGCTACACTGAGACATCATCATTGCCCTCTGCTTCCGCACGCTACGTGGCTGCCTTTATTCTGAAAAACCTGGTTCTTCGCCATGGTGCCCCTCGCGAACTGCCCACTGACCGCGGACGCGTTTTCTTATCAGACGCTCTTGAGGCTTTCCTGAAAGAATGCCGCATCATACACCGCACCGCTACCTCGTACCACCCTCAGACGAATGGACTGACAGAACGTTTCAACCGCACTCTCGGTGACATGCTGGCTATGTACGTGAACACCGACCATTCCAATTGGGACCAAGTTCTACCGTTTGTTACTTACGCATATAACACCGCGACACAGGCCACTACTGGATTCTCTCCATTCTTTCTCCCTTACGGGCGCGAGCCACCCTGTACTATGGACACACTTTTTCCCTACCGCCCTGACGTTTCCGGATCTTCCCCGCTATCCGATGCCGTCACGTACGCAGAAGAATGCCGTCAGCTCGCCCGCTCTCTCACAACAGAAAATCAGTGGCAACAAAAATACCTCCGTGACACCGGCGAAGCTTCGTCATATCTCCCGAACTCTCTGGTGTGGCTCTGGGTGCCCTCCACAACCCCTGGCCTATTAAAGAAGTTTCTTGCTCGCTACCACGGGCCATATAGGGTCCTCCAGCAAATACCTGCAGTCAACTACGTTGTTGAGCCTGTCACGCCCTCTGAGGATTTGCGTCGCCGTGGTCGTGAAACAGTTCACGTGAACCGATTGAAGCCATTCTATGACCCCGCTGTGCTTTTCGCGCCATAAGTCGCCAGGATGGCTCCGTTTTGTACTCGGGGGGAAAATGTACTGTGATAGTCAGCACTTCAGCCATCGACATGCACCAGTGCGTTGTGCGACGAAGACGAAGAAGTACGCTGGGCCCGCCGTTGCAAGGTCCTCTCCTCACAGCTCTCCATCTGAGCGCCAATAAACGCCCTATTACAACATATATACACAGGCCATAGATTACTACCAGACGCTAACATCGATTATGATGATGATGATGTGTGTGATAGGATTCCACGAAGGGCTTTGCTAGTGGCCTTATATAGAGCGCGTCGTAAATTACGAGCAATTACGAGTGAGCAACAGGAAGAAACACATGCATTGGTCGGGAGGCCATCAAGCAAGGCCGTCAATGAGCCATAACGCACAAAAGCACCGTTTCTCAGAATGACAACTTGTGGGGCAAGTTTGTGCATAATACCCAGAGCAGCGGCGCAACGAGGACAACACGAAGAGAGAAAAAACGGAACACAGGCCCATATCACGCATATCACACAGGTAACCGGACGAACAAACAAACGAATATGGGACATATCCAATAAAAGTGGTGTAAAAACATATTATTCGTCCTTCCCTCTACATTAATTGAAATCACTAGACACATTTAGCTGGGCGTACGCGTACGGAGCTACGATGCGGAAGACGAATGAACATGTGCAGATCCGTACGGAACGCTGCTTGTTTTGCGGGCACACGCAAGCATGAAATTCCGGCGTACGCCCACTGCTGCGTTCGTTGCAGGATGCTTTGACTACAAGGCTGGCCGCCCGCTTTGAACGAATACACCTCGCCGCTGCTTTTTCCAACTCGATAGCTGGCTCTAAATGATTGCGTTCTGTTCTACTACACTCTTTTCGCCCCCATGACAAGGTATAAGCGACCAATATTCCTGGTTTTCTAGATAACTTTGCAAATTTCCTACTGCTAGGCCTATCTGTGAGATGTGTATGCGGTCGTCATAGTAACGATATTCCTTCTCAAGCTTGTCGCATTGGCTTGTAGCAATCATTTTCTTCACTTTATGTAGTTTGTCTACTTGTAATAAAAAAGGTTGATTGGGCGAAATTCTCATCAGCAATTAGAGTGGAATTATGTTTTCAAACCAGCGCGCATGTGCTTTGACGTATTGTAATTATAATGCGCCACAGAGCACAGCGCTAGTGGCAGGCGTTGCGGTGCGGCCAACTAAAGGTGATTTTGCGACGTGTCCAGCGCACGGAGCGCAGTGAGCGATGCGTATGCACATTTGCTATGTACGCCGAACTTAAGGTGCCCACTGTCCATGTCTGCAGCGATCACAATACCATGTAGCGAATCGCGCCGAGAACTAACGATTCGCTGCTTTTTGGGATAAACTCTCACCATTTTTCGATCTTATACTGTTCACTTCAGATTTTCTAATCAGCCGCTGTAAATAATGTTATCACGGTCTCAACTTTTTTATAACCAGAACTGTAATCCAGGGGCAAATAAAATATAAAAATTCTATAACGCTTGTGCCGTAGCTCTTTTAGCTAAGCTGTTTCATGAGGGATCGATAACGTGGCCTGGCGCAGGTACTTCAAACGGAGTCTGGTGTAGCAGCTACAACCTGCAAATCGCCCTTACGACTCTCAACTTCGCTAGCCAACAGAGAGAGCGATGAAGTCTTTGAGTGAACAATGACTGATCATGACTTTTTGTAGTGGTCACCAGTGAAACAAAAAAAGCAATGTAGCATATTCGAGCCAGTGCGGTTCAAGACTGGTACTCAGGTTCTGCAGCCCAGGGTGTTAACCGCTGAGCCATTAAGGCAAGTGATGTCACTCGTTACCATCATCATCAGCGTACTAATCATTCATTGGGAGGATAATAACCTCTGCACTGCGAAGACGTCTATTCCATCCCTTTAATCAATCCGGCCCTGTGCTAGCTGCATCCACTTCCCATCTGCGAACGTATCCTCGTCAACCCACCCTTTTTGCTCCCGTCCCTGCTACGCTTCTCTTCTCTTCGAATATAGTTGCTTAATCTTAGCGACTCTAGGTTATGCCCTCTTCGCACTACATGTCCTGTCCATTGCTTCAACTACTATGTCTTTAACTCCAGATATTTATCCGACCCACTTTCTATCTCTTAAACTTACCCCTACCATTTTTTGTTCTCTATGCCTCTCTTTTCTTCAGCTTGGATAGAACGCCTTTTGTTAGCCTCCAACTTCCAGCCCCATAGGCAACTAATTACCTGTAAGGTGCATATTTCATGCAGTTTTCTATTTGAGGAATACCGGTCAGCTGCTAGTCATGACCTGAGACTACTTGTAAATGTGATCAATTGTAATCTGATGCTCCTAGTTATTTATCTTTTTTGACCCAAACCCAGGGTTACTACCTGTTGTAGGTACATGCATTTTCCACCACTTGCAGGGCTTCTCAATCTATTGTAAACAGGTGTTCCTTTCTGAGACAGTTAAACGTTGCCTTATTCCTTGAAAATTGATTTTTAGGCCTACCTTCCTGCTTGTCTTGTTCAGGTCATAAATAATTATTTCGTAACACCTTTCTGGGGGGGGGGGGATTGTATAAATTTTTCTCTGGATGTTTGCAGTGCAGCCGCTATAACCTTATCTGCTACCACATATCGCTCATCTACACCCTGATGTCACAATATCTGAGCAGGTTTCTATTAATTCAAACGCTATCTCATAGTCACTAAATGCTATACAGGGTGCTATACCGTTATTGTTCTATCAGTTGGTTAATAGCATGGGTATGATCGATGATAGAGTACCATTTAAGAAATCGTGCCTGAACGTTTGTTTATTGAATTCGTTGCCCTGATTATATTAGCGATTGGTTTAATTAACGCCTTGCATGTAAGCTGTAGTAAGCTGATCGGCATATATTTGAAGTCCTTAGCGCCCCCTTACTTATGGATTAAGATACTATTAGCATTCTTCCAAGACTCTGTTATAACAACGGTCCTGTGGCATTGCGTGTATATGGTGGCCAGCATCCGCACCGTCCTTTAACAAGCTCGCCGTTATTTCAGTTATCTGATTCTAGCTAGCTGCTTTCTCCCATTTCACCGCTTCTAATGCTCTCTCATCTTCGGTATGTGCTACATGTGGAACACCAGATTGTTTTTGCAGGTAACTATAAAATGTAGTGTTCTTCAAACTTGTTGCAAACAGAAGTGAAAAGCGTAGATGTTTTGCCTGGTAACACCACCTGGATAGTTTGGTGAAGTTTACAGCTATTCCCCAAGATTAAAATCCGTTAGGTTCAGCAACGACTCACATATGGTCATTATAATTTTAACAGGTAAAATAACTGTAGAAGCTGAAACATTCTGGGTCACAATTTTAACGGCTGACTTACCAGATAACTTATTCCCTTGCCATTTTTTTTTTGTATCGTAAAGTGAGCTTTCTGAGAATTGAAATTAGGCGCACATTTTTGAACAGCAGTGCCCTTATACGGGGGCTACATATAGCACACGCAGACCAAAACGCATTCTCGTAACGTTGTTCCGGGAGACCATCACGTATGCAATGCGCTCTTTTTCTATCTTTCCCTTTTTAAGAAAATACTGCAGCGCACTCGTGGGGGGACAGACACGTGGCCACCGCAAAGTTTCGTGCCGCTCACACTCGCAGTCGCTATTATTTCCGCCATTATGGCCGCACAGAATCATATGTCTGGAAACCTATAGTGAGAAGACAAATAAAGGAAGACAAACTAAGAATGTGCTGCGCTCAGCAGGAATGCAAATGGCCACCTCCCGCTTCTTCTTTTCTGTGCGTGCAAATTCAAGGCGTGCAAGCTAACTAGGGATCAATAAAAAAGATGATGTCTAAAAACATGTTTTATTTCCGCCATGAAACAAAAAAGGCTATCCATTGTTTCGCCTAAACGTTTCTACTTCCAGTCTCTAGTTACACGAATTAAACATGGTTTCACAAGCTTCATTCGGCAATATTATTGTCAAGTAAATAACACGAACAGAGCAGAAATTGCTTTGCCTCTCTATCTTCATTAACAAAAGCGACTCCCACGCTGAACATTACTTAGGCTTGCGTAATACGATGCGCCAACGCACTCTGCACATACGATAGTCAGAGTGGAGCAAAATTATTGCTTTTTCCTTTCTGGTTGTCATAGCTTCTTTGACGTCCTTGCTAAGCCTAACCTAACCGTGGGTGATACGATGCTCTATGGGAGGCTGTTAAGGGGAGAACATTATAAGTAATTCGTAAATACTTGACGTCCAACACATGAATAAAGATATTTAACCTTTTGGTAAGCTCTTTGCATATCTCGCGATGCCATCATCATCATCAGCCTGACTACACCCACTGCACGGCGAAGGCCTGTCCCATATTTCTGCAATTAACCCGGTTCTGTGCTAGCTGCATCCACTTGACCCCTGCGAACTTCTTAACCTCACCCACCCACCTAACTTTCTGCCGCCCCCTACTACGCTTTCCTTCCCTTGAAATCCAGTTTGTTACACTAAGCGACCATCGGTTATCCTCTCTTGGCAATAAATTCCCATGCCCATTTCTTCTTGATTTCCACTAGAATGCAAGTTACTCTAGCTACTTCTCTCACCCACTCTGCACGCTTCCTATCTCTTAATGTTACCCCTACGATTCTTCGTTCCATAGCCCTCTGCGTTGTCCTCAACTTAGGTAGAACCCTCTTGGTTAGCCTCCACGTTTCAGCCCCATACGTGAGTAAAGGTACGATGCAACTGTTGTATACTTTCCTCTTGAGCGATACCGGTAAGCTGCTAGTCATAATCTTCGAGTTCTTGCCGAATGCGCTCCATCCCAATCTTATTTTTCTTGTTATTTTCTTTCCATGGTCCGGATCTGAGGTTACTACCTGTCCTAAGTAGCCATATTCGTCTACTACTTCCCGTGCTTTGCTACCTAACGTAAACTGCTGTTCCTTCCCGAGGCTGTTGAACATTACCTCAGTTTTTTGTATATTAAATTTCAAGCCTACCTTTCTACTTTTTCTGGTCAAGATCATCACTCATTATTTACAGTTCATCCCCCGAGTTACTTAGCAAGACAATGTCATCAGCAAATCGCAGATTACTGAGATATTCTCGATCTGTGCTTATCCCTAACCGTTTCTCTTCCAAATCTCTAAATACATCCTCTAAGCAAGCTGTAAACAGTACTGGGGAGATCGTGGATCCTTGCCTAACACCTTTCGTTAAGGGAATTTTTGGCTGCTGTGCAGACACTATATACATTGTTACGGTGAAATAACAAAGGGGGTGTTTATTTACAGTGATATGGCAGTGGGACAAGGTGAAGCCTACTAGCACCCAGGCACGAACGCTTCCTCCTCCTCTTCTGCCAGACGAGCACAATCTTTCCTCGTCGTCTGTAGCGTGACATTTCCCCATACTCAGCCTAAGCCCTCTGGGTGTGTTCGTGAGTCGTGCGAGGCTGACACGGCTTCAAGCTAGCAACATGACATAGTTCGGTTTTGGCAGACCGACGACCCGATGCTGTCAGGCGGGCTATTACATAGGTTAAATCACTGATCCGTTTGACAACCACATATGGGCCGTCATATTGGGCCAAGAGTTTTTGATGTAGGCCACGGCGCCGGATTGGACGCCACAGCCAGACTAAATCATCTATAGAGTACGTACCCGCCGGTGACTGGCATCGTATCGCAGTTTAGAAAGTTCTTGTGAAGCACCAGACCTTAACTGGTCGATTCTCCGAGCTTCTCCGGCGAGACAGAGGGTCTCAGCCAGGCAGGGGTCTTCACGGCTTGAGAAAGGCAGGATAGTATCCAGGGAGTAGCGTGGAAGTTAGGCATACAGCAGGAAAAATGGACTGTACCCAGTCGTCTCATGCGTGGCGGTAATAAAAGCATACGTGATGAAGGGTAGTATGGTGTCCCAGTTCTTATGCCCTGCATCCACATACATGGCTAGCATGTTGATAAGCGTTCTGTTGATGCGCTCAGTCAAGCCATTTGTCTGGGGATGGTATGGCGTCGAGTGTCGGGAAGTTACGACGCATAAACGCAAGAGCTCTTCAACAACAACAGCAGTGAATTGTCGGCCCCGATCAGTGATGACAATTTGTGGCGGCCCGTGTTGTAAGATGACTGAGTGCAGCAAGAAAAGCGGCACCTGATGCGCCGTAGCAGATGGAAGAGCGGCGGTTTCACAGTAACGTGTGAGATAGTCCACGCAGATTACAACCCTGCGATTTCCATCCACGAACTTCGGAAACGGACCTAGCAGGTCGATGCCTACTTGATAAAACGGAGCTGTCGGGGTTTTCACAGGGTGCAGCAAGCCAGATGGCGGTTGCAGTTGGACGTTTGTGGCGTTGACATTGCTTGCTTGCGTTGACATTACATTGACAACGTATTGTTCAATCGTCGAGCGCATTCTGGGCCAGTAAAAGCGTTCTTGAGCACGGTGGAGTGTTGGAACCGATCCCAAATGCCCAGAAGTTGGATCACTATGCATGACACGCAATACGTCCGTGCAAAGCGTCTTGGTAACTACGAGGCGGTATCGCTGGCCGACAGGCGAATAACTCTTTTTCCATAGGAGACCATCACGCACACAAAAACGGCTTGTAGGTACGCTGGCTTGAGCGGCGGAAAAGAGAGGCTGGAGACTGCTATCCCTTTGCTTTTCAATTTTTTAAACATTCGTGTCGGGGAACGCTGGCTCGAGGGTCGATACATAATTGTTGAAATCGTCGCTGTGAGATCCGGTCGTGGCCACTGGCATCCTAGAAAGACATTCTGCGTCTGCATGACGCCTCCCGCTTGTGTACACCACGGCAAAGTCATATTCCTGTAACGGAAGGGCCCAGCGTGTGAGGCGACCACATGGGTCTCGAAGGTTCCGCAGCCAACAGAGTGTAGGATGGTCAGTTACTATTGTAAACGACCGTCCGTACTAATATGACCGGAAACGCTCCACAGCGAAAACTACAACTATGCATTCCTGTTCGGTGACTGTGTAGTTTCGTTCCGGCTTGCACAGGGTCCGACTTGCGTACGTGATAACATGCTCTCGTTCATCGTGCCGTTGGACAAGTACTGCCCCGAGACCGATTCCACTAGCGTCCGTGTGAACTTCTCTCACTGCAGCAGGACCGAACTGATGTAGGATGGGTTTCGATATTAAAAGAAACTTCACTTGACGAATTGACGCATCGCAGTCTGGTGTCCATGTAAAAAGTGGAGTTTTTGTTGAGAAGGCACGTCAATGGGTAAGCAACGTCAGCAAAGTGATGTAAAAGCGTTTAAAATACGAACACAACATTAGAAAACTCCGCAACTCCTTGGCTGTCAGCGGGGGTTTGAAAGACTCAACAGCGGCATTTTTCTGGGGATCCGGCATTACACCATCACCATTTACAAGGTTTCCTAGCACCAGTGCTTGGCGCTCTCCAAAGCGGCACTTTTTCGAGTTCTGAATTAGGGCGGCGTTGTGCAGACAATTGAAGACGCGTAATAGATGGGCATTGTGTTCTTGGAAGGACGTCTTAAATATGACGATATCGTCCAGATAGTAAAGACAAATGTTCCATTTTAAGCCGCACAAAACCGTGTCCATAAAGCGTTCAAATGTGGCTGGCGCATTACACAGCCCGAATGGTATAACATTAAACTCATAAAGGCCTTCTGGCGTTACGAAGGCTGTTTTTGCTTATCAGCAGGGTGGAATTTACCAGTAGGCATATCTGAGATCAAGACAAAAAAATAGGACGCACCAGAGAGGCAGTCGAGGGCATCGTCTATGCGAGGAAGAGGATAGACGTCCTGTTTTGATACAGAATTTAGACGTCGATAGTCGACACAGAATCGCCACGAACCGTCTTTCTTGCGTACAAGAACAACAGGGGCAGCCCAGGGGCTAGATGACTCCTGCATCACCTTCTTCCGTAGAAAGTCCTCCCTTTCTCATTAATGACTTTGCACTCAGATGGGAACACCCGATTTGACTTCTGACGAACGGGACGAGCCGAACCAGTGTCGATGTTATGATGGGTCCGATGTGCCGGGCAAGAGGTTGGTCCATCTGTATGAGAAAAGTCACACATAGGCGAAAAGCGTAGAAGAATATCCACAACAATACGGCGTTGAGGTGAGCTGAGATTGGCGCCGATCATGCGGAAGATCGGAGGTTCATCAGCAGCCAGAGGTACGGTGGCACTCGAAGCATCTGTGACCAAAGCAACGACGTGGGGTGCATCGGGTCCGCAGGAGGCAAGCTTCAATCTCGTTGAGAAAACTGAGGGCTCGGATGATGGATTGATTGTCCATAACGAGTCACTAGCGTGTTGCACGGAGATCATACAGGGAGGAATAATAACATTTTTCTTCAGGCATGCTGAGTGAACTGGGTGCACCACGGCCTGAAATGAAACCTGGTCAAGAAGTGGAGCGGACACGGGGACAAACACGGCAGACAAAGGTGGAACTACTGTGTCTTCGGCAATATTAAAAACTGTTTCTTAATTACTGCCTGTTTCAAAAAGAGTCGGCAGATGCAAGCCGTCAAAATGAACCTCTTGACTTCGGCAGTCCACGGTAGCGCCACAAAACTTAAGACGTCCATTCCTAAAATGATGTCATGCGTAGAGTGGGGTACGACTACGAATTCGGCTTGAAAAAGTGCACCACCCACAGATAATTGCGCACTGCACACACCCAGTGGCCGCAACGCCTCTCCAGTCACACCACAAAACGTTGAAGCACGGTCATATTCAAACATCACTTTGCGTCCCAACAAGCGCCTAAACTGATTACTCATCACAGACACAGTCGCACCCGTATCCACCAAAGCTAAT
This sequence comes from Amblyomma maculatum, assembly GCF_055883805.1. Classification (NCBI taxonomy): domain Eukaryota; kingdom Metazoa; phylum Arthropoda; class Arachnida; order Ixodida; family Ixodidae; genus Amblyomma; species Amblyomma maculatum. Next base: position 76,841,487 of record NC_139346.1, read on the forward strand.
GTACACACATCATCAATGAACACACTAATTTTGTTTTTGAGCATTATAGTTGGAGGGATGTTGACACACAGCACATTTCCAGCGGCCTCACCCCCATTGGTCTCGCTGGAGCGCCGCCGCGGTGATTGAGAACGACGAGCACGGAAGGCGGGTGGAGGAGTAACACTTCTATCAGATGCAGGGGAGTCGTCGCGGAGATTCAGGTTATCGATGTTGCGGTAATACCCACGCTGAGTATTTGATTGCTGAAAAACGGAACTGTATTGCCGATTGTTGGGTACTGTTGGAAGCGCTGGGTGGTTATAGCGAGGCTGGAACCAACTGCAGCAGTACCTGCCGATGCGACCTTCGACGCCGCAGCGGTGGCATATCGGTGAGGAAGGTAGAAAATGCTGTTGTGGATAAGAGCGAGGAACAGCTGGGCGCGTCGTAGGTCTTGCTGAATGCTCATACTGCTCAGGAATCCTGGTAGATCGAATTGAAGATCTATGCGCACTTGAGGCGACGTCATACCTTTGGGGCGTCAAGCATCGACGCATTCCGGTTGGCTAGGCGGATAGTCAATAGAAGCTGCAACTTCAGGAGCTCGTGGGAAAGGCTGCACTGCAATCGCTTGTGGTGGTGAAGCCGGCCGTCTAGATTCCCTCTGGACAGAGACCTCAGCAGATTCGTACAAGGGAAGTGGGTTGAGCCGCAGAAGTTCTTCCCGCACGATTTGCCGGATAGTCGACGGAAGACCTAGTTGGGCACGTCATCAAGGCTGGCCACGGTAGGCACGTTGGCCAGCCTCCCAAATGTCGCCGCAGTAGGACGCGTTTCGACAGCTTGAAAAGTGCGGATGTGTTTAATAACATCGGAAATGTTTTCAAGGGTATCTTTGGTGATTAAAAAGTTGTACATGTCAGCCGCAATGCCCTTCAAAATGTGGGCGACTCTGTCTTCCTCGGGCATGTTGGAATTGACACATTTGCACAATCTGACGATCTCTTCTGTATAAGTGGTACAAGTTTCATCTGGCAATTTAGCTCTTTGAGCAAGAGTCTGCTCAGCCCGCTTTTTGCTCGGTACAGAGTCACCAAAACGCTGTTTTATCTCGGTGGCAAACCGTTCCCAAGTTGTCAAATTCTCCTCGTTATTCTCGAACCCAGTCATAGCCATTTGAGTTTGAAAACAACATTTGTGAGCATGGCGATAGGGTTCCAGCACCTTCACCAAATTATTGCGGTGAAATAACAAAGGGGGTGTTTATTTACAGTGATATGGCAGTGGGACAAGGTGAAGCCTACTATCCCCCAGGCACCAACTCCTCCTCCTCTTCATCTGCCAGGCCAGCACAATCCTTCCTCATCGTCTGTAACGTGACAATATATATCTTCCAGCAGTTTCACGTACGGCTCGTCTACCCCCTGATTTTGCAATGCCTGCATCACCGCCGATATTTCTACTGAGTCAAATGCGCTATGCCAAAATATCCCAAAGACTGGTTTTTTGGCATGGTCTAATTGGTTAGGTTAAACTATTGCTAAATGTTATAGTGAAGCTATTCAAGTTAGCGAGGAATTGGTCCCTGAATGGTACAGGAGGTAATGGTAACCGCGGTTTTATTTCTCACACACGGAAGTACTAAGAATACTTTTGCACCACAGCTAGGTTGAGACCGTAAACTTTAAATTGAGACCTTTAGATCCCCGAAGCCAGCACCGACCACAAGGCATGCCAAATCTACGGTATATTTTCAGTCGCCTGACCTTCTTTGATGTAAACTCACTTTGAAACAGCCCAATGCCGCTATCGTATCTCATCATGATCGAAATACGGCTGCGCGGCTCGAATCGATCCAGCGATTTCGTGTCAGCAGATCGACACCAAATGCATTTCGCTACAGCGGAATCTGTGCGCCTGAGAAATATCCGAGGAACATCGTTTTAGACCCCCAGTTTGTGAAGTACAGTAACCTAGTGTGAATACAGAATGGGAGCTCATAGATTTTTGACAATCGTAAATTATAAAGAAGACTACGGTTACATCAGTTCGTGCGCTGTAGAAGTCGGCGGTAGGATAGTTAGAGAAGATATCAGTAAGCTAAGGAGACGAAAGATTTGATTAAGAAACTCCAAAGTGTGAAAGCTTCCAATCCAAAAGACCAGATAGTACTGGCAGAGATATCAAAGCAAAGCAATACGCGCAAAGTGGCTGATATAAGGAAGTACAACATGGAGAAAATGGAGCATGATGTAAAGAACGGGGAAGCCACAAAGCGGTGAAGAAGAAATTGGGCAGAGGGAAAATTAAGATGTATGCGCGAAGGGACAAGGCGGGCAGCGTCATCAGGAATATGAACAAGAAGTCAAAGCAGCCGAGGAGGTCTATAGTGATCTCTACAGTAGCCAAAGTAGTCAGGACATTTTTGAGTTTGCCAGTAGGGGAAAGCAGTCAGATGTTTCACCAGTGAGGAAGCACGAGGTTCATGGGGAAGATCAGAGAACTGTAGATTTGTGGAAGGACGGGGGAATATTGTGCTAGAAAACCTAGGAACCCTGCATACGCAGTGCCTGGCGTCATTGGTGGTACACGGTATTGAATCCCTGCCTCGGCGGCCGCTTTTCGGTGTCGGCGAACAGCAAGAAGCCCGTGTGCTGTGCGATGTCAGTGCACGTTAAAGAACCCCAGGTGGTCTAAATTTCCGTAGTCCTCCACTACGGCGTCTCTCATAGCCTGAGTTGCTTTGGAACGTTAAACGCGACAAACTAAACCATTGATGGTACAGGAACCATTAAAGAACGCAAACATGATTTTAACCCACAAGAAAGCGGACGCTAACAACTTGAAAAATTACACACCAATCACCTTACTGTCTGTTACGTATAAAGTTTGACAAAAGCAGTTTGGGCGAGTTGGTGTTTTCGCTTACCCATAAATACAACGCAAAAGACGAGGCAAAGATGCAGCAGGGACACCACACAGCGCCGACTCACAACTATAACTTTTATTTGATGCCAGCAGGTATAAATACCTCCCTGGCGGCCGGAAAGAATACAGTGCACACTCTGCATGCGTGAATTACATACCACTTGTAAACCGGGCACGTGTAAATACGCAACTGACATGCGTGTGACTAAGATATGATCAGTGAGCGGGCACTTCTCCACTTTCACAATCAAGGTACCGTCCTTCGTTTCGTGACAACGCAAGAAATGAAGCACTGACCAACTCTTCCGAGAACCTTCCTATCAAGTGAGCCTCTATTGTCCCCCTAACTAGTGAGTGACGGTTCTTTCCCATCACTGTGCATTCCTTATACTCTGGCGCACAGACATCGGTATCATCGGTAGCTTCATTATTTTTGCAGTGCCTGCAGTGTTATGTCACGTGGCCAGTGACAGCGCTATACGTGAGACACTATATACTCATGCTCCTTTAGTCTATCGTTAACATAGCGGTCAGTTTGGCAGATGTACCGCTTACCGAAATACATTTCCAGTGAATTGACCACCAGTCTTTGCAAGGCACAAATTGTTTTGCGCGATTTATCAAGCAGTTACCTTATTCGTTGTTCTCTGATATTACTTCCATGATAAGGCTGGATAACCAGCTGCGCCCTGAAAAGACGACGTGGAGGCCAGCATGTTTCCGAAATGTGTTTAGATGGCGCGACACTTTATGAAGCTCAACAAGGTTGACGACTGGGCGAGTCAGTAATGAATCATTTTTAAACCAGCCAAAAGACGGGACAGAGAAAAGAAGCGAACAAGACAAGACTGGAATAACAACTGAATATTTATTGAGGGAAAGAAGACAACGAAGATTCGCACTGAGATGCGCGCGCACAAACTAAAACCAGTGAAATGGCAGAAATATTTTCATGGCCTAACTACCGATTTGCCTAACAGAGCGAATTTCTTACTATGAAGGTTTACTGATGCCTTAGCCACACACGTGTCCTTAGCCTTGGCAATGTAAAATGCCTCAACTATCTCCAGATAGATTTGTTTTTCATTCCTGTAAACTACCCGTGTTCCTGCAATCAGGCGTGCAGAGAGACGGGTCGTCCTCCGATTTACACTCCGGAGATTGCACATATAGCGCCAGATTACAATTTGCCTTCCCTCCTAGAGAGTTAGAGTGCTCCGTCAGGCGCAGATTTAGACGTCTGCCTGTCCGCCCGTACTAGCACCGGACACAGTTGAGCGAAATGCGATAAACCACATTTTTTCTGCAGGTGGTGAGCCTTTTCTTATATGACGCTGTGCAACGGAAACTATCACGAGCTGTATTGTCGAGCCTCCTTCTAAAGCTGGCGCACAAGTCTCTTATCTTGTTTTTGGCTGTGAATACAACACCAACGTCATACCTTGCAACGGGGAGGACAGCTAGCTGACTGGGGCAAGACGGCTGACGGACTAACGGAATTCATGTGGAAGACTGTTCGCCTCACGTTGCCTTCTAACAAGAGGCACGCAATTGAGTAGGGTAAACTGTTGATCCTAGAAGACAATGAGTTTGATTTAAAGCACAGGCGTATCTTGGAGCCTGGGCCGAAGTTTTGTCTGCAACACGTTGTAAGCCCAGTTGATCTTTAATATTTCTCGTCATGTTTCGGAAGATGAGAAGAGTCTGTTTTTGAGTGAAGCCACGGACATACAGTCGTGAGCAAAAGTGGTATACAACACTCAGCGGGTGGCGGAGCTCCGGAAACCTGCCATCCAAGTTCATCTCTGAATACCTATATGATATTGAGGCAATAGTGGCGGTGCCCCATTTTATCCACATGCACGTGTCGCTATCACTGACTGTGACGCTGTCGCTAGATGATATCTCGATGCAGTTTTTCCAAGCTCCGTCACCGGCTGAGTGTTGTATACCACTTTGCTCACGACTGTACATAACTGCGACACGGAAACGTGAGCGGAAGCCACGGTACGAACTGAAACTCGAGTGTGACGTCCTGGTTGACAACCGATTGCATTTGCTGGTATCTGATAAGGAATGCTTCTTTTTCGTTGTACCCAACGGTTGTTTCTCTGAAAATGCCTCAGCTGCTATTGCCAAGAACTTTAAGAAGGTGAAAGCAATGCCGTCATCTTACAGGACGCAGGCCATTGCATTGCTAGATGATAACCTGAAGGCTTTAAGTTCGAGAATCAAGGCAGCTACAGAAGCCCACTTGGATGTTTTCTTCAGGCGAAGACGCACAAGACGGACATTCTTTTCAAGACCATTGTTTCGGAACGGCGAATCTGGCAGTACGAGATTTAGGGATCTTTACAAAAGCATCTAAAGACGTTGGAAGTTCAGGACTCGTTTTCGATGCCGAGTTCTTCTATGGTGCTCGAGGTTCTTATGGACCGAAATCCGGGTAGGTGCTATGCAATAAAAATCGACATGAAGGACTTATTCTATCAGGACGGACTTACAAGGTGTGTGCAAGACTGTAGCACTGCGGATAATGATCAACTGGCTTTTAATAATGCGTGCATGAATTTCAGTTGGTAGCTTCATGGAGGTTTGTGTTTTTACATTAGCTCCACCTTCGTCCGTTGCAAAGGCAGCATGTACCGTCTTTCTCAAAAGTAACCAGGCTGCTCCGAAGGCTGCCGGAGCAAGCGCGCGGCTGTGTGGCGGCGTTGCGCTTGCTGTGGCTTATCGGTGCTCCTCTCTGTAGTTGCTCTGTAGTTACGAATCAATCTATAAGGTATTTACTATGGTAATAGCCAATAGAATCTGGACGACTTTAGACTGCAATCAAGCTAAAGATCGAACATGTTTTCGGGAAGGGTACTCTGCTATCGATCGTATCCATACCATCAATCAGGTGACAGAAACATGATCCGATATAACCAGGCCTTATGCATAGCAGAGATTGATTACGAAAAAGCATTTGGGCGAGTAGAAACATCGGCGGTCAAGCAGGCATTACGAAATCAAAATGTAGACGAGCTGTACGTGAAACTACTGAAAGATATATGTAGTGGCTGCACAAAAATAATAGTTCTGCAAATCACGAAAATTCCTATAAGAAAGGCGTTATAAAGGAGTCAGATCTTCTCAATACTATTCATAGCTTGCTTAGAGGAGGTATGCAGATATTGGAATGGGAGCAGTTAGGAATAAGAGTAGATAGAGAATACCCCACCAATCTGCGATTTGCTGATAACATTGCCTTGCTAAGTAACTCAGGGGATGAACTACAAGGTGTAATTGACCTAGACACATTAAAGCAGTAAGGTGGGCTTGAAAATCATTATGCAGAAGACGGCAATGTCCAACAGCCTCTGGAACGAACAGCAAATTACGTTAGGTAGCGAAGCACTGGAAGTAGTAGGCGAATATGTCTACTTAGGACAGGTAGTAACCGCAGATCCGGACTATGAAAAGGAAATAACAAGAAGAATAAGATTGGGATGGAGCGCATTTGGCAAGCACTTGCAGATTATGACTAGCATGTTACCGGTATCGCTCAAGAGTAAAGTATACAACAGTTGCATCGTACCTGTACTCACCTATGGCGCTGAAACGTGGAGGCTAACTACGTAAGTTGAAGACAACGCGGAGGGCTATGGAACGAAAAATGGTAGGGGTAACATTAAAAGATATGAAGCCTGCAGAGTTGGTCAGAGAAATAACTCAAGTTACTGACATCTAGTGAAAATCATAAAGAAATGGGCATGGGTAGGACATTTAGTGCGAAGAGAGGATAACCAATGCTCGCTTAGTGTAACAAACTGGACTCCCAGGGAAGGAAAGCGTAGCAGGAGACGGCAGAAAGGTAGGTGGGCGGATGAGGTTAAGAAGTACGCAGGGGTGAAGTAGATGCAGCTAGCATAGGATCGGGTTAATTGGAAGAATATAGGAGTGGGCTTCGCCCTGAAATTAATATAGTTCGGCTGATGATGATGATATAGCGAACTCAATACTGATACATTACAATAATTTTCTAGTTGGCCAGGAAAGAATAGTTATTCTGTATTATTTTTAAGAGGTTTCAGTATAAGACGTTCTGGTCCCTGCATTTAATTTAAGGTTACTAACTGATACAAATTTGTGCTCTAAAAAACGAAAAAAAAAACTGAAGAAATGTGGAATCAAGTCTTGTCTGTCCATGGCACCGCCGAGGTGGTGGAGTGGTTAAGGCGCTCGACTAGTGTGCACAAGGATGCGAAATCTAATCCCAGGTGCCACGACCCCTTTTGGATGGAGTCTAGAAGCCAGGCGTGCGTGCGCGATGTCAGTGCACGTTAAAGAACAGTGTGTGGTCGATATTTCCGGAGCCTTTCACTGCGACAGCTCTTATATCCAACGCCTCTTTGGTACGTTAAACACCGGTGAACCAAATCAAACCTGCTCATCAGTGTACGATATTCAAAGACGTTTATTAACGTAGTAGGTGGCTTGTTGTATACAGCAAATAGCTGCGATAACATAAAGCCTAAATGTGGTTTTCGAAGGCATCATCTAGTTGGCCACGTTTGACGCGGTTGTACAGGGCTTCTGTCACTGATGAAGTGGTGATTGCTTTCGACATTTCTGTTGCAGGTGATTTTAAATAGCTCTTGATTTCAGTTTCCAGATATTCCTTTTTTTTCTGATAATTTACTGCCTCTTTCCTCGTGATTTCCTGGAGCACAGTCGTTTCGCTACCGATCGCTTCATCCGAGGTAAGAAAAACGGGCACTCTAAACAATACTTTTCATGTTTGTATTATTATACCACCCATTAAGTTGCATATTGTATGCTTATAAGAGGCCTGCGGATATGTCACCGCAGGTTCATCTCCTCAACGTTTTATTTTATTTATCTGTAGGCCTATATATGATAATGTTTCTTCTATTACTAAGGTCAAATTGACACGCCTTAGCTTTTTGCTGAAGCGTAATATTACGCTAACATTTGAAGTAAAATGCCAATGAAACGCATCATTATTGCACCGGTACATTTATTATAACACGCACATTTATGATCGAGTGGGCACGTCAGCTTGCAAAAGTGGTTGACCGTACTATCCGCTTGGTGGCCGACTACGCCTCAATAGGGACTTACAGATCGGGTGGTAAAGAGGGAAATACCATCCACGGCAATGGTTGACGAAATTGACCTCACAATGCATCGGGATAGGCTTAGCTGCCGTGTAGGCTGTCTGTAGGAGCAGGCACTCTGTGGGAAAACAGTCGTCACAATTAAAGGTGCAAAGCATGACTAGCCTAGAATTGTGTAAAAACAGAATAATATAATAAGGATTTCTAATCAGGCCCATTCTTCTTTGATCCTTGCATATTGTTCAGCTGGGATATCTCTAGTTCTTTTTAATAAGGCACCTCAGGAAAAATGAACTTGAGCACCCTCCGAGGCTCTGAGCCTGATTTCGAGTGAGTTGAAAGCGGTGCAACCGAGGTGATGGTGTAATTCTGGCAATTCATCAAACAGGCAACGACTAGCGCCCTCATGAAATAAAAAACACATCAAATAATACTCAAGAGTTGAGACGGAATGGGCCGCATAACAGGTACTAAGGACGTACGAACTTATTGCTTTGAACATGACAAGAAGTACGCCAATTATAAATAGCATAGTGGTGGTAATTGCCAACAAAGGTGAGTGGTATTGCATAAGGCTTTAACCAAGCGGCAAAACGTATTCAAAGTTTCCAGCAGCAGCGAGTTACATATTGCAGAAATGCATGCCACGAAATCCGATCTATTCGATTCTTTGATGATGGTGGACAAATACTGCTATAGAGTTTATTCAGCTGTGTTAAAAATTCCGCACTCACCTCTTGCCCCGTTGTGACGGATTCGAACCAGAATAAAGCAGCTGTCACTGTCATCTGCGTACAGAAGCTTCCAAAGGCTCATCTCGCCACCTGGCATGATTAGCGGCACGAAAACGGCATTTAAATTACGCAGAATAATATCCTGAGCATAAGAAATAAGGCTGATATTCAATTTTCTAAGCAGAACATTTTGTTTCAGAAGCACGCATGACCCCAGTACATCAACATCATCAGCCGGGGTATACCCCCTTCAGAGCGAAAGCATCTCCCATTTTCATCCAATTACCCTGTACTAATCTAGCTGCATCCACTTGATCCCGGCGATCATATTAAACTCATCTGCCCAGCTAACCTCCTGCCGCCCTCTGCTATGCTTCCCTTCGAATCTGATTTGTTACCCTAAGCGACCATCGGTTGTCTTGTCTATGCCCTACATATCCTGACGACGCCCATTTCTTCGTAAATTCGACTAGAATGCCAGTTAGGTGAGTCATTTCTCTGAGTCACTCTGCATGCTGCCTATTTATAAAGTTTTATCTACCATTTTCCGTTCCATATCCCTCCGCGTTTTCGCCAACTTAAATAGAATCCTTTCGTTAACCTACCTATTTCAGCCCTGTAGGTGAGTACTGATAGGATACAACTGATATACACTTTTTGCCCCCCAAATATTTCATGGCGAAAACTGTTTCGACAAGTGCAACAGTTGCAGAGATTACACGAAGGTTACTATGCAAAACACTTCAAAAATATTTTAGAAGAAAAATCATGGCGACAATTTTAAAAGGCAACACAGGTAGCAAAATCATCCTAGAAACTGGTTCTGCGCGATTCAGGGGAGATTCCAGGATTGGTCTAAGCCTATATCACAAGAGTGTTGATGCTGGGGTGCTCTTTGTAGTGTATTTAAAAGAGTATGGGGGGGCAGCGTATTTTAAATCCCCTTTGTTGGGCAGGAATACATAAATAACTTACTGCGTATCTACATCAGCCACCAGTAAGCATTACGGTGATTACGACAGCCACAGATCCTAAAATATGTGGTTGGTCTGTGTTGCTGGCTAGACATTTGGTGACTTATGAATCGTGCGAATTCCGTCAGAAAAGCAGCCCAATATTTTTTTTTTCTGTTGCATGGGACAGGATGATTGTCGCCAGCTACTAGCTTGACATATTTTAGTTGACGGCTTCGACGGAAGATCTCACGTAGAGGGCACGACGCTTTTTTATAACGCTCGCGCTGCAAACTCTTGACGCTTTTTGGAGTCAGCACTCGATATCTAGCTTTAAAGAATAGTCAAGGACTGCACACTTGTAATCATGCTCAATTAAGATCAAAATCTGGATGCCATTTCGCGCCTGGTTGTACGGTGTGGTTTTTTATAGCTACGTTCGCAATGCGGTGCACGCAGCTGGAGAGTTTAGACAATTGTGTTGCCCTGTGTACATGATATCAAGCGAGATCAGTGTAGCATATCATAATGTTTTGGCTAGTTCAGCTAACCCATCAACCGCTTTTATGCATCCATTCTTTGTTGCAGTGCCATCCTCATCAGTCATAATATAGATTATGCCCTCAATTTCCTTCTTGGAATGCAGCAGAGAGAAGCTAGGGCGGGCGATTTATTAGAAGGACATCCGTGCGGTTTAATTAAGAAACGTCTGTATCTGGTATTTCTCAGGTAATAATATGGGTATGTTAGTGGGTGTTTCCAGCTTTCATAAAATTCAAGACACTCTTTTGTGGCGCCGCTACATATTCTGAGACGAATTGTGAGCTCTTGCAACCATTTTTTATGCTTCTTTGCTAGTGCTAATTGCACCGCAGACGCTTTCAACATTTTGCCATCAGAACGTTAGGGCTGAAGAAGTGCATACCAAAGAAATATTCTTTACTCCTTGCCCCCACCCCCTCCCCCCACTTTCTGCCCCACCATCATCCCTCACCCTTCCCTGCCTTTTCCTCCAGCGGAAGAAAACGCGCATTTAAACCACCGCTAGTCATCATCGCGATGCACAGACGAAGACGAGCGCTTTTGTCAAAACTTTTTGCTCGGCGTGCGAACTGAGGCCAACAACTTGTTTAGTGCTCTTTGATATTGTGTAGCCATCTTTTTTCTCTCATTCTACACTTAGGGTAACCAAGCTATTCTGCAGCCATTGTCTTCTTAAGGTTATGGATAACTATATATAGGCTATGGATATAGGCTATGGATAACCTCTTGCAGTGAAAGATCATAATTTTTGTAATACTTTTTTGTATTTCCTCATCGCAAAAAGGGAGCCGAAGCTTTCCAGCAGAAAATAACTCAAACGAATTGATTGCTTTAGGGATTAGCCACCGTTAAGGGCACCAGACAGATATGTGGCTGCCTTAAAATACCGTCGCATCAAGTGCCTATTTAAAAGAGGATTTGATATGGCCGCATACGATAAAAGTGTATAGCAATCTTCGCACCGATATTTAAGATGGCAGGTGGGTTTCCGCGTAGCTACGAATTTTGCTTTGCCTGCGTCAGCAATGAATGTTTTTACCCATTAAGGTTGGTTGCCGGGCGACCATCGTCTTCGTCTCTCGAACTTCACTTCATTAGAAAGACCAGCTGGGCTGTTATCCTGCTAGCCAGAATTGTCGGTGACTATATTAGCTGATAAAACTGTCAACCTGATCGTAATAGAAAGATTTTCGTGAATTTAAACGACTACCTTTGGATTCAATGTTTGGGGGAATGCCGCAAATTATCCTTCTTCACCTACAACACACTCAAGCCACTAAGCATGAGTTCGTACTATCTTGCACGGTGGTTTTTTTTTTTTGATGCTCTAGGGCACTTACCGAGCTCAATTCTAAATTGGGCCGCATTGTACGTATGGTGCGGGCTGGTCAATGTGATCGTCAGTGGTGTAGGAAATAGAGTGCTGCGTAAAAAGACGAAATCATATATTAAAAGTGCCGCTGAAAACGGTTGGTCGAATGTGTTGCCATTGAGCAATAAATAAATAAAATAGGGCGCCGGATCCATTGTACATACTCACTATTCCGTCTGTTGATTGTCCAGTGCCGTATACACCATATATTGAAAGCCAGTGCGTCCAAGGCGTCGCTCTTGTCTTATTGCTTGGCAGGGCATGATCGTGTCAGAAGGAAAGTTTCTGTATGTGACGTAAAGCAAGGACTCTACCCTGGTCAACTGAAACAGTTATTATGAAAATATTAGAGAACAGACATTGCCTCCAGCGAATTTATTTCATTGGGTTTTTTAATACTCTATGAAATGATTTATTGTAAGCTGTCTAATGTATTTGTTTGCAGTTCTTTTTGCGAAAGAACTTATTATGCGTCGTAGTATAAAGAATGTTTACGCACGATGGTATCCATTTGAATATGACTGAACGCAAACATCCGGCTGTGATTGAAGATTTAGACTGTACTAGTTCACTTCAGAGTCCCAATATCATGGGTAATACAATTCGTAAATAAAATAAATAAATAAATGTTCGAATTATGAAACTGTCGGCAGAGGGGTGTAAAGAAGCATTGGTTGAAATATACCTTCCTTACCGAACAGAAACGCTGCTCGTGCTAAAATATAAAAATGGCAAACATAAGAGGCCTAATTGTTAAAGAAAATTAAGAAGACATGGTTTTCCCCAGATTTTGGGAACGTTCACTGCATGATAACTGGTCTCCTTTTAAAGATAAACTAAAAGCCCTTAGTGAAAAGTACATCCCTCTTCGCAGAATAACGTGCACTAAATGTTCAGCATGGTTCAACATTTCATTGAAACGACTCCTGAACACGGAAAACGCATTACTAAACCGCGTAAGTTCTGGACTGTTCTTGACGTGAATCCGAAAAAAACTATTGTACTGAAAAATACCCGAGGTGATCTGGTCCCATCGAACCAACGTTACACGTTATTTAATCATAGGTTTTCTTCATGTTTCATGAAAGCTACGCCGGTTAACCTTCCTACCGTATCTTCCTCACGCTTGCCATTGATGGATGCTATCACCATTGAGTGGGAGGGCATTTCTAAACTTATTGATAATGCTAAAGTGTCATCATCTGCAGGCGTTGACGGTATAAGCAACAAGTTATTGAAAAACACCGTCAATTATTCTTCACTTACGTTGTCAGAACTTTTTACTCAATCATTGCAGTCCGGCACACTCCTTGACGACTGGAAGGTGGGCAAGGTGGTTCCGGTGCACAAGTCTGGTGATGTTCAATGCCCTTTCAATTACAGACCAATATCAATAACATCAATACTATGCAAATTACTTGAACACGTTATCTATTCTGCCCTTGTCAAACATGTTAAGTCCAATTCCTGTTTTAAAGCCGATCAACATGATTTTCAACGTAATCATTCCTGTGAAACCCAATTAATAGCTTTTAGTGATGATCTTTCTGCAGCTTTCGATCATTCATCGGTCGTTGATTGCATTTTCATAGATGCAATCAACGCCTTTGACACCGTGTCTCATTCTCTTCTACTCCTAAAACTTAGTAAACTTAACATAGATAGTGACGCGTTACACTGTATTGAATGTTTTTTTGGAGGGCCGCACACAATACGTGACAGCTAATGACCATAACTCCAATCTTTCATCGGTAACATCGGGCGTTCCTCAACGATCAGTACTAGGACCTGTCCTCTTTCTAATCTATATTAATGACCTTCCTGATCTTGTAGCATCATCTATCCGGCTGTTCTATCGTGACTGTGTGATATATAGGGAAATTTCTAACCCATCTGATACTGTTGTTTTGCAGCGTGATATTATTAACATTTCTGCATGGTGTGAAACTTCGCTGATGATTAACGTATCCAAATGTAAAGCAATGAAAGTAACACGACTTCCTAACAAGGCTAACCCACATTCGTACGTTCTTTATGGCTCTTCTTTAGACTTTGTTCCAGTATATAAGTATTTTGGCGTACACATAAGCAGTGACCTCTTATGGAAAACGCATATCGAACATGTAAGTAACAACGCTAATCGCATGCTTGGCTTCCTTCGTCGTAACTTTTCACTTGCTCCGGTTTCTTTAAAGCTACTTCTCTACAAAACGGTCGTTCGTAGTAAGATGGAATACGCGTCTTCTGTGTGGGATCCTAACATCAAGACTCTTATTAATATCTTAGAAACTGTCCAGAATCGTTCAGCTCGTTTTATTTTGAATAACTACTCCCGTTCATCTAGTGTCACACTCATGAAGAGATCTCTAGATCTCCCTGAACTTTCGGTGCGGCGTCATTTTTCTCGACTTTCCACATTCCACGAAATATATTACAGAAATGAATCCTTGAAACAAAGTTTTTTCACTGCTCCGAGTTACATATCATCCCGCATTGACCATCGTTTTAAAGTTAATGTTCCAAACTGCAGCACTAACCAGTATTTCTGCTCTTTCCTCCCCAAGACCAGCTCAGACTGGAACCACCTGCTCGCCTGCATCGTCTCCATTTCCGAACCCGAAGCGTTCAAATCTGCGCTCCTTCATCACCTATGTTAAAAAATTCTTAGTTCTAATGTTTGTATAAGTAGTTAAACCACTCCTATCTGTAACGCCTTAACGGCCTTGATAGTAACCAAACAAATAAATAAATACAAGAAATTTGTATTTGCGTGTCTCATGATTTTCAATTTTGCAAAAGACATTGCATTACACGTATCACTAGAATTGCTGTTTGGTCATGACTCCTAAATAAGTAATAAACAATCGGCGTCGCCTGTTTCGATGTCACCAGCGCGACTGCTCTTTGACATAGCAGTTAAGTCTTGGTCGCAGGAAAGAAGGGAAACTGCGATATAGTCTCTATTTTGATCGCTTGAATTCTCTGCAGTGCTAAAGCACGCAAGCTTCAAGAGTATAGGACTCATAACGAAAGAAGAAAAAGCAAGCACAACACGTTTACATCCTTCAAAAGTCCTTGACCTTAAAATAACATTGGGGGGCTAGTTAGTGCATGACAGACACGATAAGCGGCGCTACGACGACAGCTCAAAGAGAAAACACAAGCTCACTCTATGAAATGTTATGAAAAAAGCAGCCACCTCCTCTCTCCAGAATCAATCAAGACAAACCATAATCTCGCAAAACGCTTTTATCACCGGTGCATTGAACAATAAACAAAGAATTTCTTTCTTTCAAAAAGCGAAGTTAACAAGTAGCTTAGCCAAACCAGTGTCCACCCAACGAAACAAACCCACCACGTAGCAAAAGCAAAGTCAAACATTGTAGGAAGAAGCAGAATCACACGCTGAAGAAAAAAGCCATAAACTCTAACACCTAAACAAAGAGCGAATCAAGCAAGGCTACCGCAGTAACTTCCAAACAATTCATAAAAAGACATCAAGGAAGGAATTTGATTTTTGCGAACACCTAGTGACGTGTTGGTTAGACAATACTGTTCTTTGAAGGGATAGATTGAAAATGCGACGTAAAGCGATGGTCTCCACGCACAGGAAATAAACTTCAAGGGAGTCAGAGGTGAAACCACGAAACACTTGAGCTGTCGCTGTGGTGTCGCACCGTATGGTAACAAAGCCCGAATATCAAAGCGATGAACTATGACGTGGGCATATGGTCGGCTGTGATTTAGTATAAAACCTGGAGCCAGGGCATTCCTGCAGCATGGAGCCCGAGGAGAGAGAAGCGAATTAAGCTATCCCGTACACACTAGCTTTAACTGAGGCTAAACCACCAGCAAAAAGATTTAGCAAAGAAGCCTCCCGAATTTTACGCACCACCTGGTCTCGAATCCTGCCGAGAACACTGCTGCGTGATGTTAGTGATGACACAATGCTGCGACTCACACTTACATCCGGGGTGTCGGGATCATATGGCGCGTGAAATTCCAGGGGCTTGGTTGATAAAAAAAAGAAAGGCAGCATATGTGTAGGCCACGCCGCAAAGGCTTAGTGATTAAGGTGTTCGACTGCTGGGCACAATGACGCAAGATTTAGTCCCTGCCGAAGCGGCTCGCTGTTCGATGGAGGCGGAATACAAGGCGCCAGTGTGGTGTGCGACTTCAGTGCAAGTTATAGAACCCCAGGTGGTCAAAGTTTCTGGAAACATCCATTACAGCATTCTCCATAGCCTGAGTCGCTTTGGGGTGTTAAAAGCTGTGAACCAATCCACATACAGTAGTGACGCGTAAATAGTTACAGAAGTGTAATATCTATTCTTGAATAGTTTTATAAATTTTCGTTTGTGTGGCAGCTTTGTTTATTTTTGCTTTGTGTTTAGTTGTTAAGCCTTCTGACTGCTATATCTGAACATATTTGACTTAGACTGCTTGTTTATTAGAGACGGCTTTTACTAAAATAGAGAATTTTTATTTTGGAAGGAAATAATTTCATCGCTGTTTACCCTTATACGCTGGTCGTTAAAGGGGTTTGCGAGATTGCTGTGCGTGATATGCTTTAGGGTCAAGGCAGATGTTTTGTTCCTTGCTGTTAAGAGCGTACACTTGTGTTCTTTCTTTTTGTGGTTCTGTCCTCGCTAAGCCGCTATTACTTTGTGCTCAGACTTACCCGTAATAGATATCGCAAGGCTGCAGCAACCAAATAAAAAGAGATTAGAAAGAAATCGTAATTATAATCATTTTGCAGTTGTAAGCGAGAACAACGCATTAATGTATGTACAATGATGACTTATGAATATTTAAGAAGAAATGTACTAGCACAATTTGGAGTCTATATCCTGCTTTAACATACAGGTAGCTGCTAAAACAGTCAAACTTGTATGCTATCTCCTGCATTTACTTGTCACTCAGTGCTGTCGTAATGCTAAAAAGAACATCATAAATGGCATTGATGTACCGCCTTTGCCAAAAGTAACCAGGCTGCATGTTCTGCTTCTCAGTCGGGCAGTACAGCAGTCTTACCAGTTCTAGAACTATAAACTGGTGCAAAGTAAAGGCGACCTCCGGTCTTCACTTCTCAACTAGTTGTGATTCTTTGGAAATTTATGGTGGCGTTAGAATACGGGCGAGAAGCAAACCATGCTGTCTGGTTACTTTTGGCAAAGACGGTACATGGCGCGGGAAGCGGTGCAGGGAGGTATATCGTCTTCCTTTAATCGCTCAATGTGGGCTAACGACATTAGTATAATCTCCGACGCAATCTCATCCAAAGAAACTGTGGACGTATTTGATAATGCATTCCCCCTGTCTTTCTGTCAAATGAGAAGCAATCGCCAGCAATAATTAATTAAAACCGTGGTTCAGGTTTCACATATGATTCTCCAAGAATTAACTTCAATGATCTTCGCGAGCAGCAAGTTCTTTCACAACATTTTAAATCATTGAATTTGCGTCTGGCGCTTTGTCTCCTATTTTAAACTTTGCATCTTTACTTTCTAGGCTGCTGAGACCGGCCGACAAGCTGTTCTTCGACGACAGCCGAGCACCTTGTTGCTGTCGACGAAGTTGATTTGGTTAGGGTTTAAGTCAGCTCAATAAGATTTCATTTTATTGCCACGCCGGTATGCTCCTTTATTGTTTTGGGTATTGTCATCCCTGTGGGACCATATCACAAGCAATTTAGGAATTTGTTCTGTAGGTACTTCCTCACAGACACATTCAAAACAGCTACATTTTCGCATCATTTGCAGCGGTAAGATTATATGCACCCCTTTTAAATGCGAAGAACTGATTTTGCGGGAGCCTCATGAGCGACGTAGGACTAGAAGACCAATAAGAAAAAATGACTAGTATAAAACATGGCCAGAAAAGGCAAATTTATTATCCGCAGAAAGAAAGTCTAATAATACCACTGGAATGTCGTTAAAATAGAAAAAAAATCGAATGTGAATTGCACCACATAAAGCACGTGCCCTACTATAATAGACCACCAAGTTATTGAGCTGAAGGCAGAAACTGTTCCAACTCCGCTAACCACCACCCAACTGATTGTGCTCTCATGAAGATCTAAACAAATAACACAACACCAGTGGTCGCTACAAATGGTAAAGTAAAAAAAACTACAGCGACTTTGTGAGAAACTGAAAGCAATCTTTGGCTGCTATCACTCAGTGTATGCTTCGTCTCGTGACATGCTCTTTTGGCATAAACGTTTAGGTATTTTACAGCCGAATACATTAAAAGAAGTGACCGGCTTAGCCATTATCATCAGACCTCTACGTCGGCAGCACGACAAAAGGCACCCCCATATTCCTAAAGCTAACCCTGTGCTGTGCCAACTCGGCCATCCATATCCCCGTGAAAATACCTTGCGTTATTTTAAAGAAAAGTCAGCTGTCTTGCGTTTGCAGTGCATGCCCTTCCGCGGACCATATTTCATTCTTTTAAGCGGGGTATAAATAACTCTAGTTTGTTCATTAGCCCTTGTTCTACGCACACAGCTAGAATGACTTTATTAAGGCGAAAGCTTTACTAGGGTGTTGTGTTTGCTAAATCTGTCGTCAATAAACTTGTCGTCAAACTGTGTCGTCAGATGTGAACGATGTCACATCATAATTTACCATAAGTAGAAATGATTACTGATATTAAAATTATGACACAAGGTACCCACCGGGGTGGTGCAGGGGTTACGGCACTCGCCTACTGTTCCCAAGGACGCGGGATCGAATCCCGGCCTCGGCGGCCACTTTTCGATGGAGGCGACAAGCAAGGTGCCCGTGTGCTGTGCAATGTCAGTGCACGTTAAAGAACCCCAGGTGGTCGAAATTTCCGGAGTCCCCCACTACGGCGTCTCTCATAGCCTGAGTTGCTTTGGGACGTTAAACCCCACAAACCAAACCAAACCATTATGACACAAGGATACGAGAAACACTGTAATGGTTACTAGCGGTAACACAGCGATAAGAGATGACTAATGATGGGTAATAATTATTTGTGACGTTTTTCATCATAATTCGATGGTGATAACTAATTATAATTATTCGATAATAATTGCTGATAATTAGTGAATAGTAGTGTTTGTTTTCTAGGGTTCATAACGGCCGAAAGCGGCTCATGCCATGAGAGACGCCGTAGTAGAGGGCTCCGAAAATTTAGACCAGCTGGAGTTTAACGTGCACGGACATCGCATAGCACACGTGCACCTTACTTTTCGCCTCCATCTAAAAGCGATCGCCGCGAACGGGATTCGATCCCGCATGCTTGGGCACAGTAGTCGAACATCCTAACCGCTGCATCACATCGACGGGGATGAAATGTAGTTACTAATATAGACAGTTAGTGATAAGGTAGCCTGAGAGATAATTATTGATAAAGATTTCCGACTACTGTGCCTGAGTAACCGGATTCGATCCCGACCGGTGGCGGCTGCGTTTCAATGGAGGCAAAACGAATAGGCGTCCGTGTGCTGTCCGATGTCAGGGCAAGTTAAAGATCCCAAGGTGGTCGAATTACCCCGGAGCCCTCCACTATCGGCACCCCTTTCTCTATTTCCTATTTCATTTTCATCTTCGTTCCTTCCTTCTTTCCCATACGGAATGGGTTAGCTGTCCACAGAACAAGCATGACAGGTACAGCGCCTTTCCTCTCCTTTGAACCAATTAATAATATTATATTATTATATAAATCGATGTTTTAAAATATTGATAACTATTGATAAGATAATTAATATTGATAATTATCAATACGGTAATAAATAGTAATATGAAAATTAAAGAGCACTGCAGAATCTACATTGGAGTAATGCGAAAGCCTGGATGCTGCTGTAGTTGCTTCTAGTTGCTTAACTTCTTGGAGGAGGAGGTAAACTTTATTTAAAGAAGAGGTCGTAGACGAGGGGTGGGTTGACGTTCCCGTCCCCGCACTGGGCTCCTCTTCTAGGCCGGACGACAGGTGGCCGACCGACGATGTCGTTCGTCGACCTCTTCAGCCCGCTCCGTGACTCGGAGTTGAACCTCCGGGTCGGAGCTGAGCAGCGTGGCTTCCCACTGAGATTGGGCAGAGAGCTGCAGACTCTGTGATGGCTTGTCCTGATTACATGAGTATAGGATGTGTGGTTTGTCTGCCTTTTGATGTCCACAGAGAAAACAGACAGGACTGAACTGCTCTGGGAACCATATGGAGTACATGTACGGATTAAAGAAAGTGTCTGTTTGAAGCTGCCGCCAGGTGACTTGTGTTTTACTTCGAGATCGATGTGGTTCTGGGAAGATTCGTCTTTCTTTCTTGAAGTGGGTAGTAATTTCTTTGTAGATTGTCATCCGCTCCCTGGCCGACCTGAGCTCAGGGCAGCGCACCTCCCGGTTAACTTCGAATCCTCGGGCAAATTGGTGCGCTGCCTCGTTCCCAGGATGGTCCGAATGGGCAGGGACCCAGATCAATGTTTTAAGGCGGGTATGGGAGATTTTTTGTAAGCGTTTGATGGCTGCGGAGTGGGCCCTTCCTCTTACAAAATTTCTAATTGCGGTTTTAGAGTCGCTAAGGATGTATTTGGCAGTGGTGGAGGTAATGGCTAAAGCTATGGCAGCCTCTTCGACCTCCTCCAGAAATTGTGTTTTATTGATTGTCGCCGATGCCAGGGGAGAACCTCGATGATCAACAACTGCCAGGGAAAAGGAATCTCTGTCTGCATGTTCTGCCACGTCCACGTGCGCGTGTCTTTCTGTACTGAAAATCTTTCGTGTAATTTTTGTGCCCTAGCCCTTCTGTCCGTATCGTATTCTGGATGCATGTTTTTAGGCAGAGGACGGACTATTAATTGCTCGCGCACGTGTCTTGGAATCGGCAAAGTGTGGGCCCGGGTCCCTTCATATTGTATTCCTGTTTATTTTAGGATGAAATATCCCGTTTCAGTGCTTGATAGTCATTCGTATTGTGCGGTGAGGTGTGCTTCCATCATTTCCGCTAAGGTGTTATGAATTCCTAACTTTAGTAGTGTTTCATTTGGGGTATTGCGAGGGAGGTTAAGCGCAATTTTATAGGACTGCCTAATTAGTGAATCCTGGTCGTCTCTTTCTCTAACTGTGAGGGTGACGTATGGTGTAGAGTAGATAACTCTGCTAAGAACGAAGGCTTCTACTAGTTTCCTGGTCTCAGCTTCTTTAACTCCTCCACTCCTATTCGCGATTCGTCTGAGGAGGAGGGAAATTTGGTTGACGGTGTTTTTCAGTTTCTTAATTAGTGTGTCGTTTTTTTGGTTTGACTGTATGAGCATTCCCAAGATTCCTAGTGTTTCCACTTCTTGGATGGCTGCACCTTCCGCGTAGAGTTTGATCGCAGGCGCTTTATTCTTTCTTTGACGCTTTGGGTGTAGAATGAGTAATTCAGATTTCTGGGGGGAACACGCGAGTCCCGCGGCTTGCGCCTCCTCTACGACTACGTCTACCGCTTGTTGTAGCGTATCTTGTATCGTGCCAATACTCCCCTTGGTGGTCCAAAGGGTGATATCGTCCGCGTACAAAGAGTGTTCTAGGTCTGGGATTCTTGCGAGTTCGTGTGCCATTTTGATTAGGGTTATACTGAATAAAAAGGGGGAGAGGACCGATCCTTGCGGAGTTCCTCTATCTCCTAAAGTGAAGGTGTCAGATTTGATAGTCCCAATTTGAATTTTAGCCGTCCTATCGGAGAGGAAGTCCTTGATGTAGTTAAACGTTCTTGCGCCTACATTCAGCAGTGAAAGAGATGCTAGGATTGCTTTGTGTTTAACATTATCAAAGGCTTTGGTTAAATCTAGGGCTGGGATTGCCCTGGTACTCCTTTCTTGCTCATGAGATAGGACTTCGTTTGCTAGTCTTAGCATCGTATCTTGTGTTGATAAATGTGGTCTAAAGCCGACCATAGTGTTTGGATATAAATTCTCTTTTTGCATGTGGGACTGGAGTCTGTCTAGTATGACGTGCTCTATCAGTTTTCCTATGCAAGAAGTAAGCGAAATAGGTCTGAGGTTTTCGAGCGCGAGCTTTCTGCCAGGTTTTGGGATGAATTTAACGATGGCACGTTTCCAAGACGCTGGGAGTTTTCCCTCCCTCCAACACTAGTTCGCAAAGTCCGCGAGGGCTGTGATAGAAGCGTCGTCTAGATTTCTGAGTGTCTTATTGTTAATGCCGTCCTCTCCTGGGGCGGATGTTGTACGTACCTTAAAGAGGGCTGCTCTTATTTCCGCCATTGTTATGTCAGCATCCAGGATGGAGTTAGGCTCTCCGTTATAATCGGGCAGGGACTTCGTCTCACGGGTTGTGCAGAAGTATTTCTGCTGTAGCGTGTCTATAATATCTTGATCCGTGCCTGGGTCTATGTTTAAAATTTTGGTGATTTCCTTTTGAGTGGTAGCTTTGTTGGATTCCGGATCAAGGAGATGCCGCAGAAGATTCCACGTCTCCCTCGTGCCTAGACTGCCATTCACATTTTCACAGATATGGTTCCACTGCTGTCTCGCTAGTTCTGCGGCGTGGTGTTGCATTTCTTTCGTGAGTGTGACGATCCTGTTTCTAAGCTTTTTGTTATATTTTTTGCCTCCCACATGTGCGTAAGTCGGCTGTCAACCGTATTTACGCCTAAGTCATGTACTAGTTCCTTAGTGGCCCTTTCCACATCCGATAGGAGGGTCTGTGTCCAGTGTTCTAAGTCTATGATTGGTTCGTTATTTTGGTCGCGGATAGTCCTAAGTTTGTCCCAGTCGGTAATTTTGTTTTTTCTGGGTTGGGGTTTGAGATTGGCAATGGTGATTTTAGACATTATGATATAGTGGTCACTTCCCAGATTTTGTCTGGTGTTGCTCCAGCTTAAGTATGGGAGATTTTTGCCCATCGTTAGGTCCGGGCACGTGTCCCTGGTCGCGCTGTTCCCTATCCTAGTAGGTTGCATGGGGTCCGTGTATTGGGTGAGCCCTCTTTGCTGGATAAAATCCATTAGGGCCGTTCCTTTCCTGGATATGGTTGCGTGTCCCCATTGCACGTGTTGAGCGTTGAAGTCGTCCACAATTAGGGTTGGGTTTTGGCCTGCGATTTGGAGGGTTTTGAGTATAGCGGCTTTCGCTGGTCCAGCCGGTGCCCTGGGGTGGCTGTATGCGTTTAGTACGAACAGAGGAGATGAGTTACTTCTGCTAGGCAGAATTTCAATTAATATACAATCGAGCTCTACGTTTTCAATCTCGTGGTTAACCACGGTAAGATTTCTATGTGCCAACGTAGTGGTTAAAGGCTGTTCTTTGATGTGACATGGCAGAACCACCCGGTACCCTGGCAGTTTTAGTCGAGACATTCTGGGTTCTTTAATCGCTATAACGTAAGGTTTTTCGGATTGCGATTGAACGTGTAACTGCAGATTTGTTTTTTTTTTGTTGCGCATAGACCTGCAGTTCCACTGCCAAATTGTTACGGTTGTAGGATTGGCCATTTTGCTGGGGTAGATCGATTGGCGCCCCTTGAGCTGAAGGGGGAAGCCGGTGTAAAATTTCCTGTAAAACGGTGTCAATTACTCCAAACTTGTGATTTACATCCTGTGTGTGTTGTTCGAGTCTTTGTGTTAAATTATCAACTCTTTGGGTTAGACTATCGAGTTTGTGGCTGTGCTCCTCCACTTTTTGTTCGAGTTTTGGGGCTCTATCCTCCACTGAGGTATTTCTTACGTCAGCTGCTACTGCTCGTTTTTTGCGAGGTGTTTCTTCCTTGCTAACTACGCTTACTGGGGTTTCGACTCAGGCGGTCACAGTAGTTTCCATTTCTGTGACTTCCGGCAATGGGAGTGGTTTCGGAGGTGGGTTCTTAGATATGGCGGGTGCTTTTAGTTTACTATTTTCCTCCTCCAAGTTTTGATTCGATCCGTGAGAATTTGAATGTGGTGGAGTGCCTGATCTAGTTTAGACTGTAATATCTGCAGCTCCATCCCCTTCCCATGAGAGGCCACTCCAGCCCAGCTCACCTGTTTCGGTCCGGGGCTCTGAGTCCGGCTGCTAGTGCTGGCGCCTCCTCCATTGCTGCTGCTTCCATTGTGTCCGCCGCTGCTGCTCCGTCCGCTACGGCTGCTGCTGCGTCCGCTGTCCAAGGACGGGAAGGAGCTCGAGCGGTCCTTCCTTTCGGTAGATGTTGGGTCGTCACATGTCCGTGATTTGGGTCTTGATTGGTGCTCCGACTTTTTCGTTTGGTGTCGTTGAAATCGCTTCTTGCAGCTGTTATCGCCTGTGCGGTGCCCTCCTCCGCAGATAATGCAGACCGGGTCGCAGACTTCTTTCAGGTGTTGGTTGCCGCAGTACGGGCACCGTTGTTGCGGTGGCTCCGGACATACATCTCTTCTGTGGCCTACTCTTCTGCAGTTCGCGCACGCCTCTACTTTAGGAATGAAGGGGTAAACTGGGTACAGGACTCCGAAGTAGACGATGCTATCTGGGAGTTCGTCCGCGTCGAAGTGAAGCAGGAGGGACTTTGATGTTCTTCACATGGTGCGTGCTTGAACGATGTCAGGGTTTCTTTTTCGGAATTCGGTCATCATTTCTTGGTGCGTTTCGCCATCGTAAGCCCTATAGATAATGCCCTGCAGGGCCCTGTCCGGAGGGGCGATGTACGACGTCATAACAATGTCTTTGCCTTCTACTTTGATTTGCTTGACTGCGACGTAGCGTAGTGCGTTTGCCTGCACCGGCGTCGATATGGTGATCACATTTTTTTGCAGAGTTGCTTCTAGATTGGTCGTTTTCGGCTGCGGACGCGGTGACGCCGCTCGCTGTTGCGATCGCTTGTCTGATAGACTTTTTGGTGTAGCGCGCGATGTCTACGCCACCCGTTGGTCTGTAGATGATTTTATAGTCCCTCTCCAGGAGTCGGGGTAGCGGTTTCTTGGGATGTAGCGGAGGGAGAGGTTTCGCGTTCGGTTTCTCGGACTGCTCATTTTTCTTCTGAGGTGTTAATGACTCAGCTTTGGGGTTCTTGGTACGGTAAGAAACAATTGTCTTCCAGTCTGGTGCTTCGAATTCGGCTGGGGAAGCGTTCGTCCCAACTACGGCGTACTCCATGACTGCCGCCGTGGCGTTCGCGCCGCACTAAGCCTGGCGTCCGGGTAAGCAAGGGCGCCGGAGCGACGCTGGATTTAGACAGTCGGAGCTCGGTCTCCCGAGCTCCGATTTGCGCAAATAAGGTCTTGAAAGGTGCCTTGTACACTCACGGTTCTTATCCGTGTGTCGCAGCCGACGTATCCGGGTGTTTTCCCTTGTAGCAGGTGCTCGAAACGCGGAGCCCACACGAAGCACACACGCCTCTGTTGGCCCCCTAGCGGAGAATCCAAAGTCCTTAACTTCTTGTTCGCCTTGTCTTTGGTACTTTCAAATTGCGCGCCAATCCCTTCATATGCCCTTTTTCCACTCTACTTCCGGTTGCGCGCTGTCACATCCTCTACCTTGCATTAATTCACGTCTTCTTTATCCATTTTAGTTTTTGGTACTTTCAAATTGCGCGGCAATCCATTCCTATGCCCTTTTTTTTCGCCTATACTTCCGGTTGCGTGACGTCACATCCTTGACATCATATCTACAGCGGCACCCCTGTCTCTCTTTCCGCTTTCACTCACATTTTCCTCTCTTCCCTTACGGCGCGGCTGAGGTGTCCACAGAACAAGTGTGGTAGATACAGCGCCTTTCCTTTCCTGTGAAGCAGTTACTTCAATTATTTACATAAATAACTTAATGGCCGAATTATTTTTTCGGGTACAACATTACGTCATCCTCTATCGATTGGCACCGCTTGTTAGCCTCTACAACTTCTCAATTACAACTGCTGCGGAAACGATTTTTTGGACACGGCGTGCGGATACGGTCTGCGGACAGAAATATGTGAACATAGCGAAGGCTTTCGCATTATTAATTGCAGATAATAATTGATATATAGTTAGCATAGATAGCTTGGTAAAACGTTGTGGCTGCGCTAATGCTTTCGCATTCTCCTAATGCAGTTTCTGCAGGGACCTGCAAGTTTTAAAGTGATCCCGGCAGCACAAAGCATTGGGCCAATGTTGTAAGTACGACGGCAAGCAGTGGCCCTACATTGGGCCAGCCTAACCAGCATGCTCTCAACATAGGACATGCCAGTCAACACAATGTCCAACAATGGCCCAGTCTAGCCAGTGCTCTCCCAGTGTTGGCGCTGCCAGTAGCCAACACTGGCTAGCATGGGCCAAGATGTACATTGAGTTCCCGATATTGGCACTGCCGTACATACAGAATGTCTATGTTGGACCGAGATTGCCGTTGTTCCTCCAATAATGGTCGCACGGGTTTTAAAACTGGCTATAATGGGCCAAGCTGTCCTGCCTTCCTCCGTCATTGGGTTTTCCGTTTTTTAAAACTGGCTACAATGGACCAAGTTGTCCTGTGTTCTTCCGGCATTGGATGTTCCGGTTTTTAAACATGGCTACAATGGACAATGTTATCCTATGTTCTTCCAGGATTGGATGTTCAGTTTTTTAAAGATGGCTACAATGGACCAAGTTGTCCTGTGTTCCGCCGTCGTTGGCCGTTCCTTTTTTAAAACTGGCTACAACGGACCATGTTGTCCAGTGTTCTTCCGGCGTTGCCCGTTCAGTTTTTAAAACTGGCTACAATGGACCAAGGTGTCCTGTGTTCTTCCGACGTTGACCGTTCCGTTGTTTTAAACTGGCTGTAATGGACCATTGCAATTTGTCTTGTGTTTTTCCAGTATTAGCTATCCCTGTATGAAAACTGCACGATGGACCACTTTTTCCCCCGATCTCGCAAATGTCATTGCCATCCTAAAAACGCAGCTTTAATGGGCTGCCGAAGTGAATATTTTCCGTTGACCATTCAATCAAAACAAATTCTCCATTTTTATGGTTGAATACACGTGCGCTGGACGCCAAACCGCAGCATTTAATTCCGACAACATTTCAGCCGATCGTTCGGACCTCACCAAGTACCACGTACGGGACGATAATTACTATGACGCATTCAAGCACGTACCGCTGCAACTGTCTGGATTCTTCTTTTCGGTGCGCTCATATGCGGCGCACCTTTGGGGGTCAGCTATATGTGTTTATGGTTTTAGCCTATTGGCATGCATGCAGATTTCGTCGCAGGCGCATATGTTTGTCGCACAATTATATCTAATGATAGCACGACCGTGCGACCACATATGTATACCCCAGACCGGTTAGCACTCACGACCCAATATGCCTGTATTGGACGCCGATTACATCCCTGCATCTATACGTAACCTATAGTACAAATCCAGTTGTCAGTGAGAACGCGCATAAAAACGAAATCGTGTGTGACATTAAATTAGTGATTAGAAGGTAGCTTTTTCATTGCCGAGAAGGAAAACATTGCCTCAAGTTGAAGGAACAAATGACCATTTTCTCAGCGATGTTTTTGTTCTAGTGCTTTTGTATTATCCACAAGGAACTACGCGCAGCATCGTCTGTTTACCTGGAGAAAGGACCGAATACGATGTGTGTACTTTCTAGACGCAATCACTGGAAAATGAAAAGCCGGAAGACTCGCGAGGTTACCATTTTAGTTTTGGGCATTCACACGGTGGTAAAAAAAAATGACAGTTTTTCGTGCAGACTGCGAGCATGAAGGCCCCGGTACATTTATATGGCGCACAACATATATATCGCCAATAAACAAAAAAATAGTTTTTTCCGCCTATTAGTTTAGAGTTTGACCATTCCAACCGCGCTAGGTGGTGGCAAAGGAATAAAAAAGAACTGTACAGGAATGAAAATAATGTGCGCTGTCGAGTCATTCGAAAAAACGAATACAGGTAACAAACACTGCTTTAATGAGGCAGTTTTCCATGCCCTTTCCAATTCTTTCATTCTACTAAAATGATTTGGAATACGTTGCTTGCTCATTGAACGTTATCGTCTTTTTGTGCAATCCGCGTTAAGGTGAAGGTGATTGCGAAAAACGTCTGTGTATTTATTGCCTGATGCCACAGCGCTTCAGGACCTCGACGCGCACAAAATTGATTCTGAATCATTCATTGCTGTGTCTGTCACCGTCGATTTGCGAAGTCGAGACAAAACATGAGCGAAGAAATATTGTTACAGCTGGAGAATGATGAGGACGAAGTGGCGCGCTCGTTTGTGGAAGATTAAGAAAAAGAAGTGCGTCGAATGGGCGGCCCTCGTAGCCTGGCTCCTTGGCTGTTCCTCAATGTATATATCTTTAATCCTCTTTTGTAAATATATTTCTCCCTGTTACAAAATTATATGCCAAAATTTAAAAACCTTGAACAATTCAGAAATTCCGTAGAATGTTCAGAACAGCGCGGTGCGCTATAATTGGACAAAGGCTTTATCGATGTGGCCATAATTACTTGCGCACCAAAATTATGCAAGGTGTTTTAATGGTTTTGAAAGCTGAGGTAGTGTAGAATAGGTGGAAAAAGTTTAAACAATGTGAAAACTGTTTTTGTTTTCCTAAAAATTTTCAATGTTCGCTGTTTTCTGTAAATTAGCGCGATCGTATCTCTGTATCCAAATGTCATAAAAATATGAGCTTTAGCTGTTTGCGGATAATTATGCTGAGAAATTATTGTGGAATTATTGCTGCTCTACCATGAACCTTTTCTGAAATAAAGGCCTGCAAATTAGGAAAATTTTCGTTTCCTGGGCCGATGTTTAGAATTTTTATAAAAACATCTACTCATACCCGAAAAGCGAACATTAACTGAATACAAATACAAACATGTATATATTTAGTCGGATAATTTTCAGCTAGCTAACTTGAGCATAATTTGTATAATCTATAACCAAAGTTGGCCAGAATAGAAGAGAAGCTCGGAACTCCGCCTCTTTGACATTATTAATCAGTCATCACGCAACAGTATTAATATTTTGAAGTAAATATAAAAGGTCGAACGACCATCCTTTGTTCGATCATAGGTGGCGAAAGGGAGGGGACGCGCGCATTTGTCGATGCACCAGCTGTATGGATTTACACAAGAATGTGGATGGTAGATGGGGAGGCTTTTTATTTTTTTAGAAAATGTTTGTCCGTGGTTGGCTTGAAGAAACAATGCGTTTGCGAACACACAAAACAAAACTATTTATTAGAACTCGACTCGAGCGGTGCGCGCTGGCGGCCGCTCATCGGCACGGTCCGAAGTCACGGCCGGCCGGTGCAAGCAGAAGAGGGCTGGGTAAAGGAGGAATGGAATGTTGAGAGGGTCGTTGGTCCTTCGTTCCCACGCGCAGCCTTTGCGAACACAACACCGCCGCGGGAATCACGCGCTGGTTGAGCGGGTCGTTGTTCCCCCTCGCCTACGCGTCTACGTGCAAGACACAACAGACAGCATCCCCAGCTGCGCTGCTGTGCGGCCTCCTCCCGAAGCGTTCATTTCAGAGCTTGTTGGGGACGCTACAAGACTTGTGACAGCTTCTTAAACCTTTCTTTAATTTCTTCCCTCATTATTTTCTTTTTCATTTTGCTGTGCATAATTTTCTCTTGCGCCTATACATGTCCATGTGCTCCGGTTGGTGCTTGCTACATATCAGTGAATAGCTGAGCTGTGAAATGTCGCCGGAGTACGGATTACAGCAACGGCGGGATACCATCGGCATTATCGGACTCAGTGAACGCCGTCATCTTAGACCGTGAGTATATATCTTTGCAGCATGCCATTGCTTCATAATTGGTTCTATATAATCTCCTACCAGTCCCAAATGTTCTCTTTCCTTATTCTCCTCGAAACAACTGCGCGAAGCATGACTTCAAGAACTAAGGGAATTTTCGTCCGGGTTACATGCAAGCAAGTGCGTGGACTTATTTGCTGGCTGCGATATGAATAGCATTTGCTCCGAAAATAGAGGAGCCGTGCGTAACAGGTGTGTATGCCACCAACACGTGACAGAACACTGCAGGCAGCCATTTGCGCAGTTTTTTGACTGTGCAGCGCGCCGCAATCAATTAGTAACCAGATACTATGCGCCCGGCTTTGTACATATATTTTGGACAGCCTCTCTTCTGCGCGCAGGAAGCCATGTTCACACAGTTTTTGGATTTTGTTAAGAGTTAAGGGCAGTTTTTTGTTTTCAGATGTACAGACGAAGTTTTGAAAACTGTTCGTGCCGTCTGTGCAAGCGAATTTTACAGTGGGGCAGACATGTGCGTGATGCCGCTTGATGACTAGGCTATAATTAAGTCATAATGAACCTCCACTTTTATAATGGTTAATATCATATTGAGGAATTGAAAGCCGTGAACAGCGAAAGTGAGCCCCTTTTCAAAATTTTCTTAATCGACGCCCCCCTTCTGAGCACGTGCCTTCAGGTGAGGGCGTTATCAGAAAGCGGCGACAATAGGAGAGCGATTTCGCAGACGCGCTTCGAGGGCGGGGGAAAATAACAATACAAGCAAAAAGGCACATCAGCCGTGTGTGCACTGCGTCCCTGTCACTGCAAAGTAAACAACGTGCACGCGGGACACAATGTACAAAACATTGACGGCCGGTATGAGGCAACCATATCGTCCGAAATATATTGCTCGCGAAGCGCTCGATGACGGCGCGCACTTTCATGCGAAATGGGACAGGACGTCAGGTCCGCCTGTTCGGCAATTACAGCTCTTTGTACCTCACGTGCCGTACCGTATGCATGAAGTGCACGCCATAGCCATCGTGCAAGAATGTTGAAACCGAAGCAGCGATCCACGTATTCTAATTCTATAGGAAATCATTTGGGAGTAGAAAAGAGCAACTTAATATGATGTGCATGGTTCTTTAATGAACGATATGTATAAATGGACGGTTGAATAGTTACAGTAATGGAGTGTTCCGCTAGAATTGTTTACGGCCGTGACCGCAATAAACATTACTCATATTGCTCTTAGCTTTAAGCTCTGGCATTGATAAGCCTATCTAAAGAACCGACTGGCAGTGACAGGTTGTTTACAGCTGTTGATCAAAAGGTAGGCCATCATGCTATTATTGCAGGCATATTTGCTTCTTTTTGTACCTTTGTTTACTAAAACTTAATTTTGTTCCCCATTCCTAGGGACGCTGCACCTCTTACAACACTCACTGTTCAGTCGCTTTTATTCAAGTATACAAAAAGGAGGAAATGAGCATGCACTCATAGGACAGCCTGTCTTTCCGTTAACAGCTGCAAATAACACGCCACTGCTCCTCGGTACCTTGGATGAAGTTTTCAATAGGGTTACCTGAGATGCCTAGCAATTGCTGTAATATTTATACCAATCACTGCAGTGAAACCGAAAGGTAACACTGCATCACTTTAACTGCTGCATGCACCTATAAACGTGCCTTAATTTATTGCCTATTCTTATAGACGCAGGACCTCTTACTATAGGCTTTGTTCAGTAAGCAACCGCCTTTCATTGCTTCAATTTCTATCTCTCCACCACTTTCTTGTTGCTCTGGGTGTGATCATTTGATTTCATTGTTCAAATCATATTGTTTTATTATGTGTGAATGATTTAGCCTGCACATACATGCTTTCATTTTTTTAGATGCGCATCGGGAGCGTTTTCTACGTAGAAGTGGATCGATTGAGTTGTATCACTGGTGCGAAAACCGACAACCCCCAGAAGATATGTGTCCTGTGGTTGGAAGGGCAATAAAGAAGAAGAAAATCAGCGGAAAAGCCTGCCTAAAAAAAGGTAGCACTGCATCACTGTAACTGCTGCATGCACTTTTAAATATGCCTTATTTTTATTGCCTATTCTTATAGACGGTGGACCTCTTACTATTGGCTTCTTGCAGAAAGCAACCGCCTTTCATTGCTTCAATTCCTATCTCTCCACCACTTTTTTGTTACTTCGAGTGTGATCCTTTGATTTTATTGTTCAAATCATATTATTAAATCGCCGGTGAATGATTTCGCCTACACATACATGCTTTCATTTTTTTAGGTGCGCATCGAGAGTGTTTTCTACGTATAAATGGATCGATTAAGTTGTATCACTGGTGCGAAAACCAACAGTTCGGTACCCCCAGAAGATTTGTGTCTTGTGGGTGGCAGGGGTATAAAGAAGAGGATAATCAGTGAAAAAGCCTGCCTAAAAACTTACAACGATGGCGCGAAAGCGAAATGCTGATCAGGGTTAGAGTCTGATTACTTCTGTTATCCCATTTCACTTGCTAGGTGATGTGAAATATATGAAGCACCTTAGTATAATTTGTGGTATACTCACTGAAAATTGTGTAGACATTAACTTTTTTCTCGTTCAATTATTTTGAGTGACGCACGAATTGGAATAAAACGAAGTCATCCACACGTCTAATGCCCATAGACATTAGATGCGTGGATGAGCTCATTAATTGTGTTCCTATGTGAGCATGCAATAGTTTGTCGAATATATTAATATGTTAAAAGTTGATTTTTTTACTGTTAACCGGAGTAATACATATGCTCCATGTCATAGCATTATTCGCCTGTAGTTTGTATCTGCTCTTTCCTAAATCGTATTCTACAAAGTATACGTGTGTCATCTCGTACGTCTATTTACCTAGCGAACAATTTGCAATCGAATCCCTTTTGTGATGTTTCAGCTACAAATAATGTATGACAGTTGTGACAATATAGGTAGCTTTAGGTATAACATATAGCGCGAAAATCTTTAATATATGCGATGATATTTTTATTCACCGCATTGGCTAAACCAGCCTGTTGAAGAGACGAAATGAAAACAAATATGGATGTCTTCGGACAGGAACAGTAATCGTGGTGCCATGACCATTTTTTTAATTAAATTTTCATATGTCGTGGGCTAATGTCTCGACACAAAGGAATGACCCTTAGGTTTGCCAGATGCGGCGTAGTATTCTCGAAAAAAAAACAAAAAAAAAACGCCTGTCACTAAAGCTGGAAAACGCCGTTTTTGTCGTTTCAAAAAGTTGCACGTTTGGAGGCCGGCTGGTTGCGTAAAATTTTGTCATCCACTGTTTTTTACTCACCGCATTTGGGTAACGTTTACTTGTATAAGAAGTATTAAAAGTGTGTTTCATTGATGCAGTTGATTTAGTACAAAATCGCAAACTTTGCTTCAAGAACAACGCGCTACAAAAATGTTAATGTTCAACCTTACATACTGGCGTGACGCATTGCGTTGTTTGCACTAAAATATTCTGTGTTTATTACGCAGGTCATATTGTTAATTTAAGGCAGAATTTGGAGCTCTAAGCTGCCATGTGTGTTCTCTGTAACGCCACCAAAAGTATTATGCTGGAAAGCGATTTGCTTAAGATTGTAATTATAAAAATTACACATTGAAAAATCGTCTTCAAAAATATAGTATTGTTAGTGGTGGTCAAAGCTTACAAATGGAATAATATATTAATAACCTAGACTGAATACTATTGCACCTAGCAATAAAAAAGAATGCAGGACAGAGAAAAAGTTCAGCCTTCACTTGCGTTCTGCCATGAAATTGACAGAAATAGTGAATTAATACCATCTTAAGCTATATTAAGTATTTGTCCCAGAAGCAGAAAAACGGTGTTAAGCGCTGACAATTTTTTAAATTTTACTTAAGGTAAAATGTAACTAAATTAAGCAAATACTAAATTGAAGTTTTGATGCCTATTCCATAAGGGGGAGCCATATAAGCACATCTATAGAACAAAAACAAGCATTTTTATATTTCTAATATTACATTTTGCAGAATTCAATATATTTACTGACTCAAATTAACAAAGTATTTTGCATTGTTTCCACAGATTTTGATAAAAATTGATGTTGCGGCCGTTTCTTCAATTCTAATCAGTTTTCCTTATTTTACCATTTTCTTACTTTTGACCAATTTCAAAATAATATGCAGATACACACACAAATCTAGAGCTTCAAATTTTTTCAGAAATAAAGAATGGAACCTAGATAATGTAGAAAAATAGTTTCTGTGCCAAGATATTATTGGATCTTGCAAGAATGCAGGCTGAGTTTGGCCATTATCCGCACAAGCACTCGGTTTAATATTTAATGTTATATTTTTAAACAGTATAACGCAACACTTTTTAGTCCGTGATATTTTTGAGGTACTGAAGATTTTTGAGAGGGATTTGAATGAAAATCGAGGATGATCTTTTTTTTAATTGCAGCAAATTTGCCCTTTACTGCTGTTTTCGAATTCTGAGCAATTTTGATGCGTTGTGGAGAACACACCTAGTGGTCTGGAGCTCCAGATACTGCCTGGAATTAAGAACATGCGTCAGGAAGTGAAAACATATTTAGTGCAACCAACCTAATGCATCATATGCCAGTACATAAGGTTAAAAATGAATATTTTTGCAGAGTATCGCTCCTGAAGAAAAGTTTGCGATTTTTTAATAACACAACTGCAAAAACAAAATAGGTTTCTAATAGTGTTTGTAAATATAAAACCTGCATATATTTAGTGAGTAAAAAAGAGCAGATGACAAAATCATGGTATCCAAACTTGCAACATTTTGAAATGGCAAAAACAGCGTTTTCTACCTCTAGAGATATACCATACAATTGTTTTTTTTCGAGGAAACTACGCGTATCTTGAAAAACTAAGATTAATTCTTTTGTGTCTAGATACTTGCCCACCACATATAAGAATTTAATTGGAAACGAAAGATGGCCATGGGACCTCGATTATGTTTCTTATCTAAGGCACCCATAATACGCTGTGAGAAAGCCAATATCAGGGCTTTTTTTAATATTCCATATTTCGCACGGTTGTGCCATCTAAGAAAACTAGAAAGCTAGGCACACCTTAGGTGTAGCCAGCCCTCACTTTCTGTTACAGCTGCATTTGCTAAGCTGAATTAATGCGTTGATTACTTTATTTTAACCACGAATATAGCGCTATTACGTGTCAATTTTAAAGAAAGGCCGCAGTGACGCGATTCCTGTAGAATTTGTAAGTGAAATCTGTAAACCTTACAAATCTACCCATATATATGATCTCTTGCAGGTTTTATTCAAGCTACATTACACCTGCTGAGCCCCATAGCTTGAGCCAAGGGTTATAAATAAACCATTAGAAACAGACGATGGAAACCGGTGGTGCATTGCTGGCAGCCACTTAGGACAGCGCAGAAAATTTTTATTTTGTACGTGGGGAAGTGAGGTTATTCGCTTCAAGTACTAAATGTTCACTTTAGACAATAAATAGGACTTACAGAGTCGGTGAGCACGTTCGGAAACCCCTGTTTCAATATTTGCGGTTAGAAACCTCATGTGTACCTTTTTTTCCAGCTGTAGATAAATTCCGGGTTATGTAGATACCGAAACCGTTACCAGCCCATTCGCGCACCTCAACCGTGCTGCTCACAACATGATTTTGAGCGGACAAAACAACCTGCCGCTAAGATTGCTAGCCCCATGCATGAGTAAGGGTGATATGCTGGCGATGGTTGCTTCGCGTCGGCCCTTTGGCGCACATGAAGGCTCGAGTTACAATGAGCGCGCCGAACTTTGCAATGCGGATAATGACTACAAAGCGGTAAGGATATAAATGAGTTTAACAGTATTTTTCAGCTGTGAAATACAAATACAGTCTTGTTGGACGATGTGCTGGCGCGGACGAAGAAACCATAGGCAACTTGTAGGTCTAACGCTACACAGGGCTGTCGAGCCAAGCCAAGGCCTCAATTGTATTGTCCGGGAATCAGATTTCTGTATTTTCGTGGTTTCCTATTGTATCTGGCGTTCAAAATGCATTCGTGAGGGTTCTTTATCACAAATAATCAAACGTGGATTGTGCCGGTACTCTTCAAAGTAGCAACACCTTTTATTGTGTAAGTCATTAATCGGTAATATAGGTAAATAATGTCAATAAGGATTCCAAACAAAACCTTTTCTGTGGCGCTCAAGATAGCTTCCAGCAATATATATCTGGTTTCCTTTGCCTGCCTCCGAAATGTTTTTTTTTTTATCCCTTGGATCAAATTTGCTTGGACAAGCAGTATATGTGTAAAAATGATGCACCTGTGAGCTACCCGTTTAAGTGAGCTCCCGTTTAAGTGAACTACCCACAAAACCAGTCAAAAGCGTATATCAGCTAACCAGCGGCCAGTGCAGCAGTCGTGGGCTTAGATCGCTTGTGTATATTATATCTAGCCATTTAAAAAAAAATGAAAATGGTCGCCGAACATTCTCTTGGTAACGATTATTAGTATAAACTGTTTGCACATCGCAGAAAGCGTAGGAGCGGCAAAAAACTAGCGCGCCAGTCATATGCGGAGACAGTCGATAATCAAGCACTAATTCTAGTGTGGGATGAAACACTGGCTGTCTCAGCCGTATTGCTGTGGAGGAGATCAAAATGCAACAGGGCACATGCTATGCAATGTATGTGCGTCTTTCATCCTAATAAACCCAAGGCAGCTGAAACTAGTCTGGAACTCATCAGTATAGTGTTTCTCATTGACCATAAATTTCGGTACATGAATCCTGGAATTTTCTACATCTTCCTAAAATAATGCGCGCGATTTTATATGCCTCGTAATAGTGTTGTAAATTTTGTTTCCTCATTGTTTTTGTGCAGGTGCCATTTGCGAAAAAGTTGGGGTGGACGATTTGAGGCACACGCATTTATTCGCAGGTGGCTGCCTGGTTCCTGTGACAGGGGGGGTGGAAGAAAAAGGCGTTATGCTGAAACCTCCCCTGGCGAACCAGGCATGCCACCTGTGAATGCAATTGCAGGGTCAGCCCCCTCACTACGCCTATGAGTGTGCCCTCCAGCTCCCTGACCCCTTCCACTTCCCGAGAGCCCGCCCTGCCCTGACCAACCCTGCCACTGCCCCGCTAACTGCTGCTGTGTGTGCCCTCAGCGCTGGCTAGTAACAACTGCCGTCTATAGTAACAATTGCAATAAATATTATCTTTTGTGAACCATGCCCTTGTTTTGTGAATATCTACTGGTTGCTCATGAGCAACAATTTGAATTTATATGGCCACTCCTATTTGAAAGGCCATTATTGTCCCAGCAAGTTCGATGTGCTGTCACGAATATGGCTAGAATGAAAAAGGCTGCATTTTATGGCCTGCACAGGCAGTGCCACAAAATGTGTAATCTTGACATCATCAATGGCACATGAATGGAGTATCCGGTGTACCCATAAACCATTGGATTAATATTGGTATCGACAATATGCGGCATGAATGGAGTAGCCAGTGCACCTGCAATGGCTAACCATTGGTATGATATTGGCATTGACAATGGGCCATCAATGGAATAGCTGGTATTAAACAAATATTGGTAATACAATGATGGTATAATGCTGGACAGTATTGGCAAGTATCATGGTGCATGAATGGAAAGTCTAATATTGTGCCTACATTGGTGGCTCCAGCTTGGTTGAACACTGGACCAATCTTGGAACGAAAGATGGGCCAAGAATGGAGAATGTAGTAAAATGCCCAAATGCCAATATCAGTTCAATATTGATGCCATTCTTTTCCAGTGATGAACCATTGTTGGACCAATGCTGGTGTGCTGCTTGGGATATAGCAGAAGGCTGACAGGGCGCCATCCTAGCTGGTGTCGTGGGGGGTACGGACTCAAAATGAGCTGTGCGGTGAGGGTAAGCGCATTGCCGTTTTTAGAAGGTTAGGGTTAGATTTGCTTGTCGCACTGTAAATTTCAATATGATTCGCTCGGCGTCTTTGATCGTGAG
Organism: Amblyomma maculatum; assembly: GCF_055883805.1. Lineage (NCBI taxonomy): Eukaryota > Metazoa > Arthropoda > Arachnida > Ixodida > Ixodidae > Amblyomma > Amblyomma maculatum. The sequence continues at coordinate 76,878,804 of NC_139346.1, forward strand.
TCTCCGGAAGGAAGGCGCGGTCAGTGACATCACTCAACACGATATAACGGTGCTGGGGAACGCTGCAGGAGCTCGCTCGGAGGTTTAACAACTTCACCTGCAATCGGTTTGCCCAGTGCCCTCATGAACGAAATAAAATGTGTGCCAGTATTAGTGCGTCAATGCTTCGGCGCAGGCGTTAGGCTGATGTGTAACCATATCTAATAGAACTTACGCTCGGAGAGCATGTTTTTACCAGATAAATCACCACATTTTTTTCCTTGGCTCAGCACACTGCTGGGGAGGTTTGGTTGTTTTGGCTGTGATAGATGAGAAAACTCGCCATCGGAGTGATTTGATTGTTACATGAAGCGCCTCGCACACCACTCCGTTGGATACACAAACGGTTTGCTACAACAAACGCCCACTGCTCTCTCTATGTCCTGCTTCATTCTAGCTTTTTAGCGCGCAAATTTACTGTCTTTGTCAACTGAAGCGAAACGTCTTGTCGGCACTTGTCAGCCATGAATCGGCACTCGTAAAACTGTAGTACGGCGAGGCACGTTGCCCGCGCCGCGCCAAAACAACACGCCCAATTTGTATATTGACGATACATTCTTAAAACTTACACAGGTGCACTGAAGTCTACTTAAGTGCGGAATTGTAAAAGCATTGCGGGTTCCCGACTTAGTCTTTTATTAGTTTGATAAGCGTTTCGTAGCTTCTTACGATATATACTCTTTTACATTCCCTCTACGTACCTCACATTTACTACCATTTTTGAATTTATCGGCCTTTGCTTATTTTTTTATTCTTATCTACTTTTATTTTTTATTACTACTGTTCTTTTTGCTTTTGTGTTTAATATGTAGATAAATCTACATTGGACACCAACGAGGGGTTTCGCGCGGCGGGAGGCACAGAGCAGTTGCCGCGGACGCCAAGCGCTCGGCATGTCATCTAGCAATCAAGAAGCAACCAGAAGAAGAACATGCCTCTTCTCTAATGCAACAACAACTTACCTAAAAGGAACCAGAAATACCTGGACTTGCAATCAAGGGTTAAATGGCATAGCCGAGCTAAGCCATGCTAATTTTATGCTGGGCCGGTCTTCTCATCAATATGTATTTGACTGGAATGAAATCTAATTTTGATTGGAGTGGATATGATTTGACTGGATTGATTTTGATGGGATTCGGACGTCCGGATTGGATTACACAGAATTGGATGGGATTGGGCTAGACTGGAGAGGAGTAGGCAGCCCAGCGTCCGGCATACATGATTTCGCTACGAATATCCTGGCCTAGCTGAGCTAAGCCGCGGCCAATTTCTCAGTACGTTTATATTTATTATTGCATTATTCATTTACTTACTTTCCTTTTCTTTCCCTCAATACCACCCAGCGTCCATACGGTAGACAACAAGAATTATTGAGACGCTGGCAGAAGTCCAAGGAGAGTAATGGTTAGCGGGCTCGGCTGGGACATGCAAGGGTGGTGGTTAGAGACCTGGACAGCTCGTGGAGTCACATTCTGTCCACAGTTAATTGTCATCCCACTCATGATGCACGAAATGCTTTCGCAATCAAAGAACAAGGTATTCAGGCAGCACCACATTTTCGAAGGGCCGGAGCAGCGAACGCAAGGCAGCACGGCGCAAACAGGAATGGTGGGTGCTCATGTTACCTGAGAAGCTTGGGAGCTCCGATCTGCGGCGTCTTCAAACGCCTGGACACTTCGGTCGCCTGTCCTCGATGCGGCTGTTTTTATTCCTTTTGGCATTCAATTTTCGAGGAAAAGGCAGTCTGTACGTTAAGCTATCTCGGGCACTTTCTGTGATCGAATGACATTTTTGTTTCGATTATCAATCAGCAGCTTACTGCGCCTAAATATGTGAAAACGACTCACGAGCTGTGCATGCATCAATGACCCATAATAACATGCTGCAATCCTACTGCAATGATACTACATCAATGACATACTGCATGAAAAATGTTTAGGTTTCGGTTGTTGATATCGCATGAAAGTGGCGCTTCCTGCTTCTTGCATTTGCTTGCTTTGATACCATCAATACTTGATTCTCATTTGGTTTAACCGGAAGTATGTTAGATTCCCGTTGGTATGAATTAAGACAGCGTTATATTTGTCTGACCAGTGCCGCAAAGGCGTTCACCGCTTTCTGTACCTGCGTCCAGTGATAAAAGCAAACGTGAATCTCTGATCACTACGATCAAAACTACCCCGAAAGAGCTTTTGCACTCGCTAGGAAATGTAAATTTGTCTCTCTCCACGATCGTCAAAATCACACAGACGAATCCTGTGGGCTCGCTAGGCCTACTCGCCTTAGAAATGGCTGGCGTCAAAGCATATTAATAGAAAAAGCACCACAGGCGTTTGTCGAAGAATATATCAAATGCCATCTTTCTCGGTTTAATTTTGGCATGTATATGACACAGGGAAGCGCAGCTATGTACTGTACGTCATTCGTCGGCGTTTCATTTTCGCTCGCTCGCCGATCTGCCGACGATTGATAGGGTCACCATCTGCCGATGCGTTCGTCGGTGTCGCTGGCCTGGAAACGTGTCACACTACGACGACGCGCGCTAGTTGATCGTGCTGGCGTCGTTGTCGACCTAGTGGGACCGACCGCTGCATCAGCCATGGAATCGGTTGGTCGACCGGCCAATCACCGAAGTCGGCGTCGGTGTCGGGTCAGCTTAGTGTGCACGGGCCTTTAGCCTCCATGTTTCCACTCTCTAGGTTAGTTTTTTGAAATACGGGAGATATTTACTTCCAACTTCAAAAATTAAACTGTTATTTATCCCTCTAGATTACTAGAAAGATATACACAACCCCATTCTTGTTCTCCTAGTTATTATAGTCCGGTTGTCCGAGCCCACTCCATCATCTGTTCGAATTATGCGCATTTCCTTACACGTTCAGGTTACTCACTGCCTATTATAAAGTTTTTTTATTATGTTGGAATGTTCAGGTGATTGATTGATTGATTGAATGTACTTTACTGAATGGGAAGGCTCATGGCCATGGAAAAGGGAAGTAGACAGAATCTTCATTGTTTAGGTCGTCACTCAAATCATATTGCTCTAACAAGGCCACTAAGGGAGCCATACTTGACAAATATCATCTGTGCGTTAGCATCAGTTTCTAGAAGAGAACGGTCGTTCAGGCTGTAAGGTTTGATCTCGGAGCGTCCAGTAGAAAAAGCAGCGCAATACCAGAGTAGATGAGATATGCCGACGCGCGTTATAGTCGTACAGTGGGTGCACGTAATCATTTCCTCTGTATACTGACTCCAGTGGCTCATAAAGTTTACGCTACGACGAAAGAGGCTAGGGCGGAACCAAATTCCGTTCACATCGTAACCGCTGTCGAGAAGTTGGGGTGCTGTATATGCGCTGTATTTATTGCATCTGCGTATAGAGAAATTTGCATAATACAGAGCGTGAATAAAATGCAAAATGTTTAACGAAACACACAACAAGGATTTTGCCTCGCCCCTTAGAAAATTATAAGCATCCCCTGCAATTTTTCTAAATTCCTTGTTATGGCGACTGCAACAAAGACGCGACTTTTCGACAGCAAGAGCTATTTTTTCTTCGCGTGCAAGGCGGCAAATAAAAAAATACAGGCTTAATTTAATGCTTTGGTAGACTGGTGCCACTTGAAATTGTGCATAAACTAAAATGCTCCTGAACATTCCCAGATATACACCAAGCGAATGTTCAGGAGCATTTTGGTTTATGTATAATTTCAAGAGGCTCCAATTTTCCAAAGCATTCAATCGAGCCTGTTCTTTTTATATGCCGCATTGCACGCGAAGAAAAAATAGCTGTAACTCTCGAAAAGTCCCGTCTTCGTTGCAGTCACCATAAAAAAGAATTTAGAAAAATTGCAGGAGATGCTTATAATTTTCTAGGAGAGAAGGCAAAATCCTAGTGGTACGTTTCGTTAAACATTTTTACTTTATTCACGCTCTGTATTATGCAACTTTCCCTGTACGCTGCTGCAATGCATACATCATATATACAGAACATATACAGCACCCAGACTTCTCGACGGCGGTTACGATGTGAACGACATTTGGTACCACCCTAGCCTCTTTCGTCTTAGCCTAAACTTCGTGCCAACCCCACCCTCAACTAGGGCCTGATGTGTCGTTACCCATCAGTCCAGTTCAGTCGTTCAGTCGTGTCCGACTCTTCGTCACTCTATGGACCATGACACGCCACGCTATCCGGTCTCTCACTATCTTCCTAACATCACATAACTTCATCTGCAGTGCCTCGAGGATGCTATCTAACCATCGCGTTTGCTGCCTACCCCTTCTCCGGCGACCCTCAACCTTTCCCAACATCAAATCTTTCTCCAGCGACTCCTCTCTTCTCATCAGATGACCAGAGTAGCTGAGTTTTAACTTTAGAATTTGACCCTCCAATGAGCAGTCAGGGTTTATGGTTGACAATATCGACTGATTTGATCTTCTGGCAGTGCAAGGAACTCTCAAGAGTCTTCGCCAGCACCACAATTCAAACGCGTCAATTCTTCGGCGGTCAGCCTTTTTCACAGTCCAACTATCGCGTCCATACATCACAACTGGAAAGACCATAGCACGAGTCGTTACCCATACCGATGCGGAATTCAGCTCAGAGCCCGCGCGCCACGTACACGAGGGGGTGTGATTGTGCTGCCGCCGTTGAAAATTTTCTCCATCAATAGAGCTCTCTCTCATCCACCGCTGACATATTGAAGCTGCTCCCCAGCATCGCTGTTCAGCTTGACTTCAAACGATAAGGACAATTACGGGCTCTCGCTAAGGAAGTGGCGTACAGTACGGAGTCAATGATCTTTAATGGCGCCGCAGTTTGAGAAATTTGGATATGTTGCTTGCCCGCCGGAATGGTGCAGTGGTTAAAATATCACACTACTGTGCCGGAGTATCTTGGTTCGATCCCGACTTCCTGCGCTGCGTTTCGATTGAGGCGAAACGGAGAGCCATTAGTGCGATGTGCGATGTCAGCGCACGTTAAAGATCCCCAGCACGTCGAAATTTCTCCCGTGGTCCTCCATTACGTCACCTCTTTATCTCTTTCCGTTTTCAATGCCACCTTCCTACCTTCCCTTACGGCTCGGGTCGGATGTCCACGCAACAAGTGTGGTAAAAACTGTGCCTTTACCTTCCTTCAACAAATTATTATTAGCAATATATGAATTATAATATTATCTCGCGTTTTAATTCACTGTTCATCCAATTCCTTAAAACATGCACCCCCTTCTTTAGCAGCCCAGACGGAAGGCGAGATCACGTGCCCTACACAGAGCACATGCATAGAACTTGGTATGCATGTTAAGAACTTTTTTAACCAGTTCACGCTCGTATCCTGCTAAACGTCTTCGTGGCTAGTGTTGACGTTGAGGCCCGTTCCTGTGTCCTATATTGTCACGTTAGTGAAAAGATGTGTGATGGTAAGAAAGCCGATAACACAGGCAGCCGGAGTCGGCATTGTTCAGGGGCCTCCGGCCCGAGCGCGATACGGGCGCTTCGTTTTTCGCTTCTCGTCATTGTCCGCTTCACTCTAGAGTCATTAGCTCGCCCGGTTGCGTATTAGCAAACCATATCCCGTAGGAGCCCTCGAGCAGACGACGCTCTGGTGCGTGATTCTTCTCAGCAGCGCCACCAGGCGGCAAATAGTGCATATATTGTCTAAACGAATAAGAACACATTTAAAGCCCACCGTTCCCGTCGTTTCTGTGGCGAAATGGATTAACACCACGCATCTTTTCACTGATGCCTCCTAAACATGCGTTGGACTTCTGCGTCTTATTTTTTTTCTGATTATTTTTTTCCCAATAGCCTTCACTGTAATTATATCCAGCATTCAGTGAGTGTATGTTACCTTTGGGTTGCGTTTACAGACACCTTTAAGTATGAATCGGTATGACAACAGTTACACTAAGCAATTACCTTCCCCACAATCATTTCCTGCCCCAGTGAGTGTATGTTACCTTTAGGTTGCGTTCAGAGACATCTTCCAGCAACAATCGCCGTTTAACTCGCTGAAAGTGTCGTCTGTTCCAGTCCGCCTACGGGATATGGAATGGCAATACGCCTCCCGGTTCGGAAGCATAGACCCGATTCTCGAGGCACTTTACGAACTCACAGGAAGGGCGTCCTCGTGTGATATGGTTTGAGGCGAACCACGTGGACTCTCTCTGGGCGTACGGAACGATTTGATAGTGGGGCCTTGTGAGTAACAAGTTCTAAGTTGAGAGCGCCGACGCGGCGCAGAACTGGAGTCCGCGTCGTCGGATTGGATACCAAACCCAGATAAGATCACCCGTCTGATATTCAACCTCGCGGTGCCACATATTGTAGTGTCGTGCACTCTGCACCTGCTAGCCACGGATGCGCAGCTTTGCGACTTGGCGGGCTTCGTCGGCATGTTACAAAAAGTACGCAACGTTGTCATTGGGGTGGTAGGTGACATGAGGCAGCATGGCATCGAGTGTTGTGGTGACTGAAAGCGGCGTTGAAAATCCTGAAATGCCTACTGCTGCGATGTTTCCTATTGGAACTGGACACATGCCTTCGTGAGAAACGCAACATGTGTGGCGGTTTTGGATACGTTTGGCGAAAAGCGGCGGCTTATGCCCTTAAAGCAAGCAAGCGCCTAATTGCTCCAAAATAGCCGCGCTCCTATTACTTCCAGGGTACTGCTGAAGAGTAGCTACGCTAAGTAAAAGACTAGAGGCTCATCCGGTTGGCAAATGAGGATGAAAAGTTTCTCTTTATCAATTTCGTCTGTAGTACTCAAAGTAGGTTCGAATTTTCCCTCGCCGGACGTGTCACTTGAAGGACCGCACAACTCAAAGTATTGTATACATTGCGCGTACCATCTTTGAGTCATGCTGCTTTCGTGACAAGCTTGCTATGCATCAAGTAATCATCTTAAAAGAATTTGACCGTCTTCGCTACTCATTCCTGTGTTCCCTTCTAAAACGTGTGAATGATGGGCATATAGTTCTCAAGGAAGTGCAATGCTGTCACAGAAATGTTTCGACGCCCTAATTGTGCATGGATATTTGTTAATACCCTCAGAAATCCGCTTTTCTGTGAAAAAATGCTGTCCAGTGTCTCCACTGCTCTTTGCCCTTTACGTGATGTCGCCTTGTTTCATTGTTCTACATATTAGTAATATCCATGGCTTCACTGTTCTTAGGAATAAGATCACTGCACTGACAAGCTCTGTGTACTGACAAGGTTGCATCTAAAATGAAACATTTGGGCATCGTCTCTGGTGGTCAGTGAATTACTTCGAACATTCTGTCCTTTGGTTTGTTTTACAGGGCTTAACACGGCCTCTGTATGGAGCTGCGAAATGGTCGTGTGCCCTTTAAATATATGGGCGTTCCACTGCCTCCATTCAAGCCAACTACACAATAAAGGAAAGAGCATGTTCCGCTCGCTCAGCTTCTCTCAAAAACTCGGGCCTGCAACCTGCTTCTGGTGACCAAACGCATCATGTGCTCCAGGTCTTACACTGCGTTCGACTTGATATCGAGCATTTTCCGCGAATTTTTACCATATTTACAAGGTGAAAAAATAGAATCTTGATCCGATAGGACGTGATAGCATGTTCAAACCTGTTTCTGCGTGTGGAATAATTGACTCAGTTGCCTGTGTCCTCTATTGTGTGGCTTTTGCATTGCATTAATCTTCTTACAATTTAGCTTCATGAAACTGCTTCCCAACTTAGTGGTTTCTTCTAATTTTACTGTCCGCCATATTTAATGAAATTTGTGCAAGAAGACGACTGTTTGGTGACAATTTTTGGCAGTCTTATTTTTGTGTGAGTACTTATATATTCTTCGAGAAAGAGCTTATAAAGAGAAAGTGATGAAGATGCTCTTTCAGCAGCCATTGTACCATTATTTATGCTGTGGTCCAAGAAGGAGGAGAAAACATTTATTTGCAATGATTTGATTTTGGAAGGAAGGTGCGTTTGGTTGTGGAGCTGAGTGGCAGACCCTATTCCGGGACGCCATTGGGTGCCGCCGCTGCCCGAGCTCTCTGGACCAGGACACGCTGGGCCTCCTGGTCCGAGCTGAACAGGGCCGCCTCCCAGCTCTCCCTAGTTGGGTGTTTTATAGCTTTTATTTTTGTATTTTTCTGGCAGGCCCACACCATGTGATTCAAAGATTCGTGATGTGATGGTGAGCAATATGCTAATTGCTTTGCAGAAGAAAACGCGACTTCAAATTACACACCGAAGTAGTACCTGTGTGCAGATGGCTCCATAGAAAAAATATTTTTGTATCTTTTGTCCGTCGGTGTGTGAGCGATGGGGCTACAACATTTCAATACTGTCATAATAATTCCTAAAATCTAATTGTCTTTAAGTCTTTGAAGGTTTGCTGCAAATAACTATATGAACTACTTTGTTCTTAATTCATTTAGTATGTAATACGTTTTAATTACTTAATGGTATGACGAAGTCTCTGATACAATTTTTCTTATTGGATTCCATAGCTATTGGCAGACGTGCATTTTAAATCAAAACGGTGAACCTGTTTTTTCACCTAGAATTTATTTTGGCCAAATTATTCTGCAACTAAAGGTCAGTCTGTGAAAATAGTGCAGCTCACAAACGCTAAAACGCTTTCTATATAGTCTCTATATAACTCTTTCTGCACATAAGACGATTAATATAAAGAATAAAAAAAAATCTCTGCGAAATTGTGTAGTTTCAAAAGGCTGGAGAGCTTTGTAAATATTCGGTTTATACAGCTATTTGTTCCCATACCACTTTGAATAAATATCAAGACCTACAGTGGAGGTCTGAGCGCTTGGCTACGGCACGTTCGAAGGATGGTGGTTGAAGTTCTGGCGTGGCCACTATGGGCATATTTCTCTATTTCATTTATTTTCTGTACTTCAGCGCAGGTGTTTGAAGCATTGCAGTTGAAGGCTACGGCTTAAAAATTGGTGACGGCTCAACTCGATTAAGCCTGGATATGTACAACGGAAGCTACCAAATGGATTCTTCACAAAGCCTGACTCGAACTTTCTCGTCGCCAATGCACTGGCTGCGAACTGTATGGTGGGATCGACGATTCGGATTTCCTTTATAGCGTCTTCCAAATCTTTTTTTATTTGCCCCTATTATTCTCTTTCTTCTCGCCTCTGTGCGTCTTCTCCCTCTACTCTTCCCGTCTTCTACTTCTTCCCTTCTGTCTTCTTATTGTTGGCATATTCCGAATCTTCATGCTCCATTTGACCGGCTTCTTCAGCTCCGCCTCGCTTTTATTGTCTCCTGCTATTATGGTTCAAAACAACTAGTTTTTATTGCTACGGCGCATGCGCAGTAGTGAAACGACGCTTACCCAAAATGCACCGCTGATAGCTTAGTGTAGTATTCGCTGCAAAACATCTAAGAAAAAACACCCACGCCCTCTCAGGCACAAGCTGCGACGCAACCTTTGTTTGGGCGGCCTCGGCGTGGTGTCTTATCTGTTCGCTTCCGGCTTAACAGACATTTTGTAGGCAAGGCTACTTTGCGATATGTATTCTAACCGATAACCTAAAAAGGCCCGAATTGTTGTCCTTCGTTTTAAATGCAGTTGTCTACCGAGATGTGAGACACTTTGCTTAATTTACCGCAAGGCCGCGGTAGCTCTCTGTTTAAGACACGTGGCTACTGGAACGGAGTACCTGGACTCGAATGCTATCGCCAGCAGTTGCGTTTCGATAGAGGAGAAATGAACAAGCGTGCGTGTGCTGTGTGAGGTCAGTGCACGGTAAAGATCGCCAGGTGGTCGTAATTACTACAGCGCCCTCCAATACGGCACTCTTTTCTCTCTGTCAGCGCTCACTCCCACCTTCCTCTTCATGTCTGCATGGTTCAGGATTCCTCGGAAGTATGAGAGATACTGCGCCTTTACCTTCCCATAAACCAATTATTAATATTTTCCCCAAAACAAAATCATATAAACAGAATTACCATTTTGACAAATTTAGTGCCAGTCTCCCATGACGAAAACTTGCTGAAGGAAGGAAAGAAAAAATTGGAGGCTTATCAAGGTTAAGCCCAGTGGATGCGAAGTATGTTAAGCAGCTGCCTCAGTGTGGATGGGGCTAAGTAACAGAGACGTGGTTTTAGGTTAATCGTCGTACTTTATTCTTTGCAGCCCGACAAACACACTCTTATGGTCCGTAAATGCATGACTCTTGGCACGCTGCAGCCTTCGTTTTGCATTCCTATTATTAACGTCCTTAGCGTTTGGAGGCATCTTGACCGCATACACGCCCGGCGCAAAAACGCTGGCGCGGTTGCGGGCACAGAGACTGACGCGACGGCGGGCGCGCGCCGCTTCATCCCTGGCGTGATGTCACATATCACGTGATGCAGCAATGGTGGCGCCGCCGCCGCGTCACGCGCGACGGCGCGAACCGAAGCGTGGAGGCCTCCGCCGGGCGACGTCCGACGGCGCGATATGAGGCTCCATCAGCAGCCGGTGTGACGTCATCACGTGACGTCACATCATGTCATCTCACTTCAAGGTCAATGGTGGCCACCGCCGGGAGGCGACCGACGGCGCGATATGAGGCCCCATCTGCAGCCGGTGTGACGTCATCACGTGGCGTCATGTCACGTGAAACCAGTTCAGGGTCAATGGTGGCCACCGCCGGGCGTCGCGCGAAGGCCCGAAACCTACGTTAATATGCTTCGCATAAAACTTTATTAGCCGTATGATTTGGCGGTTTTAAGATCGTTTTCAGAGTTGTATCCTTGTTACCTTACCAGGAGCCTCCGCCACGGCCTCGTCCACTTGTAAACCAATGGTCGGTTGCCTACCGTCCGGGGCTCTGCTGGCCACTGTCACCCGTTTAGCTCACTGTACCAGACCTTGCTGGTCTTCACAGCCGTCGCTAGACTGTCTACCAATGTTCCGCTGTCAGGTTCGTATTTTCGAGACCACGTCGATGTTTTGAAAGGCCCATGTAACGTGATATAGTGTGTGTTTTTCATCGGACCACGGACATCTGTCCCTAAGTATGGTAGGGTAAATTTTGTTTAGAATGTGTAGGTTTGGGTATGAACCTGTCTGTAACTGTCTCCAAATGACGGCTTGCGCTGTGTTGACAGTACTGTGCTGTGGGGGATATCGCATTCGTGGGTGGTGACGAAAGTTACATGACGTCTTTGCGGATGGATGGAGAGTAGTGTATAAGCAGCGCAAAAGGACAGAGACGAGTGGAAGGAGGTACACAACGATGACGCTGAACTTACAACTGTCTTTATTATTGTACCTCCTTCCACTAGTCTCTGTCCTTTTGCGCTGCTGCTTGAACATGGAGTAGTGTATGATCGTGCTATCCTGTCGGCCTCTTGGTTCCCTACCACCCCAATTTGCACCGGTACCCACATAATTTTGTGCGGTCTTATTGTTTTATTCTTCGTGGTTTTAAGGCTTGTCGGTCGCTTCGAGGAGTATACGAAGCGCGTCACTACATATCCTGTCATTCACGTAATTTCGACAGGCTGTTTCAGAGTGCGTGAGTATCGTTAGCAAACTAAAAATTGGCAGACATTATTTTTGTTTACCAGAATATAGTGCGAAATCACAAACATTTTTTCTCTTACTGGTATTAATTCGGTGTAAATGCTGCCTTTTACGCGATTATTACCTGGTACAAGCTTTCTGGTCGTCTGGTGGTACGGCCATGGAGCGCTGCCGCTTACGTTGCACATGCGGCGTAATCTGAGACCGCCGCGTCTATTGGCGGAGGTTTCACCATGGCCTCTGAGATCATCTCCTGTTCAACGTTGATCTTCAAGCGGAGGCTATGGGTTCATCCGGTTGTTGCGCCCTCTGGGGTGAACTCGGCAAATCGCGGATCTTTATTCCGACTTAACCTTGGGTTGGCATGTTAAACCTGTCGTAAGCAGTCATTGCACACGCCATCACTTCGGTGGTGGACAGCGGCCTTTGCGACGCGCGTCTTTTTCTCTCCCTTTAACCTTTGTTTAGGAAGCTCTGCTAAAGAAGTCGAGCTTACGGGTGTTGTGCCCGAGCGAGCCTCCGGGATTCCGCACAAACGAGCGTCAAGCTTCTGCTGCTACAACCCCTTCGCAATCCCCGAGATTGCTCCGAAAGGCTACGGCACATTGCAGGGAAGCATCAGCGAGTAACGTGTTTAAACACGTTCGCTAAAATCTAGGAAACGAAGTCAGCTCCACAGCGGCGCATCGCCTTCGCGCCGCTGCAGATTTGAAGCGGTGATTAGCGTGCTCGCTGATTGGACCTATCGGGCCGCCGTCACGTGCTGCCTGAGGATTGGGCAATTTGAGTGCCATTGGCTTTCCATCAATGTAAGCGTGCACACTCCCTCCCTTTGCAAGACAATAGCAGGGCGGCTGCTCTTAGTCCTATATGCTGGGAATGGTAGGGGGCTTGCCTGCCACCGGCGGTTGCACCTATTGTAGGCCGTCATTGCACAAGCCACCCCTTCGGTGGTGGACGACGGCTGTTGCGACGCGCTTCTTTCTTTCTCTCTCCCTCTTCTTTTTCTATCTTTCTTCTATATTTTCTCTTCTGTTGCGCGACGCAATGGAGGTGGCTCAGCTTAGAGCGAGTAGCAGGCCCGTGAATTTCTTTTCTTTCTTCTTAGTGTGGCAACAACAGATCAAGACCATCACGAGCGTTCGTCGAGTGCAGTGCCACTCTCTAGGAGTGCACGCGTCGTTGACTCACGGTTGCCGCTGTGCGACTACAGTTATTCAAGCTTGTCCTACACATACATGCCTATTAGCTGTAAATTATGCTTTCTAAATTGTGATGAAGCCGCGTCAGCGTCGATGAGATGAGGGAGCAGGGATTTCTCTATCATGAAATGTGTGACGTGAGCAACTGGCCATACTCCCCCCGGCACAACAGTGGTGACAGTGGTGGGGTGTTCCAGGCGTGAACGTGTAATTGGCTGGCACCGGCGAAGTCGTAATGCTGGATGAAACAAGTGGATCGACTAGCGTCAGACGCATCTCGGCGTGGTAAGTACCCAAAGTTTCCCTGAAACGCTGGACTTTCTTTGACCCAGGTTATGATATATTAGGGAGAGGTTTGGTGTAACGTTGCGTTAACGTTGCATGTGTTAAGCTAGTGAAAAATGGGTTGAAATACAAGGGATGCTAGGGGGTAAACAAGGCAGTTTGTGGAATGCGTGTTTTGCTAAAGTGAGTTAGCGAACGTAAAATATATTATACAAGGGCACCCTGCAAGAAGCAGGTGCGAAAAATTCAGAGTTACAAGGTCAGAGAGTTTTTCCAAATTTCTACAGAGTTGGGCATAGATTTGTGCTCAGTGAAAAGAGACGAAAAGGAAATCCTTCAAATATTGCATGCAAAGGAGATGACGGCTGAGGAAGCCAAATAGGCCTGTGATGATATTCAAGAGAGAAAAACGAAGGGGGAAGAGCGCGAATGGCTAGAACGCTAGGAGCGAGAGGAGAGGGAAAAATTAGCTGTGCTTTTGAATTAAATAAACACGGTAGGTTACGTAAGCAAAGCCGACATAGCTTCTCTCTCTGTTCTTCTTCTTCTGCGGCGCGGCGTGGCTACCGACCGGGTTTACCCGAAGACTTGAAAAGAAGCCCTATCTGCGGTTGCTCTAAAGGGCAAACGTGGCTACCGGCTGGGTTCGCGACGGGCGGAAACCTGGCGTAGTATTGCTTACGCCAGAAAAGCTACAATGTCAAAAGCGCGAGGAGCCCGAAAGGCTAGAAATACAAGAGCGCTTGGAGAGTGTAAGGCGAGCACTCCTTGAGCGCGAAGAAGCCGAAAAGCTAGGACGCCAATAGCGTGAGGAGAGAGAAACGCAGCTGATGCTGCTGGAGGTTTCAGCACTTGAAATAAGTGTGTAAATGCCTAGCACTATAATTGCCATTAAAGATAACAGTTCGAAACAGCGAGGCGGTTTGCAGCCGTTTGTCATTGTCGAGGATGTCGAGCGTCCCAGGTAGCACAAAGTGGGCTCTGAAGGGTTGGCCCCAGTGGGCCCGATGTAAGCAATGCAGGACAGCCCCGGTGGGCTCAATGTGGGTGCTGCAAGAGGGGACGACGTAGGCCCGAAAGGGGCTGTCGACAAAGCCCCAATGGGCCCCACTAGGGGCCGATGCAGGCAGCCCTTGCGGGGCTGCCCACATTTTTCCGGCATTGTTAAAAGGGCACATCCCGCCAACTCCCCGCGATGGTCCTATTTTGGACCGATTTGGGCAGCCGCTTTGGAGGAACATTGTTTTTTTTTTATTTCAGTTAGCCCCACAGATAATGACATAGGACCAATGCGGGTTCTATAGCGCTAGCCGCACTTGGGCTTTCCCACATCATTTTCATAGGGGTCCGACGTAGGTAATTGATGGAAAGCCCTAGTCCAAGTTTTCCCAATCAATATTTATACACATAAGTAATTATTTTATACATGTCTGTACTTTCTAAACAGCCACAATATTAAATTTTACCATAATTCATAACATTCATCTAGCCTAAATGACTTCATGTACATTTTGTTCAGGCTATGGAGATGTGTGTTCTGAACAGTAATATTGTGCTGAGAGTTGCAGGCTGTCCAAAGCAACCACATAAGAGGCAACAGCTAGCAGTCAGTTTGTTTTAGTATTTGTAGCGCAATTTGCATGAGCGCGAGAACTAAAGCCATGTAAATTTCTAATCGATTAAACATGGCAACAACTGTTAGACAAATGATCTATAATAGTACTTTAGGGCAACATCTAATGCAAATAAAGGTTGGAAACAATGATTACGCAATTGCACGCACGCCTTCTAGCCCCATTACGGCCGATGGGGGACCTACCGCGGTTTTGTGTGGGCAGCCCCAATTGGGCTGTATGTTGGTTTTGAACCTAAAGCCCACTTGCTGTTGCACGTGCCTTCAAATTCCCCACAAGGGACCAATTTTGGTATCATGCAGGCCCTCCTGCCTACCAGCCCCATTACGGCCCATGTTGGATATAAAGCAGTTTTATGTGGGCAGCCCCCATCGGGCTGGACGTTGTTTTTGAACCTAGAGCCCGCCTGCTGTTGCACGGGCCTTCAAAGTCCCAACAAAGGACCAATTTTGGTACCATGCGGGCACGCCCGCCTTCCAGCCCAATTACAGCCTATCTGGGACCTAAAGCGGTTTAGCTAAGGCTGCCTCATTTGGGCTTGCCCAAATTGAGCCCTTATTTATGTTTCACCTGCCCTCAAGTGTTCTACAAGGAGCCGATTGGGGCAGCATGTGGGTATGTCCGTGTTCTTGCCCCACTACGGCCGATGTTGGTCACACAAAGATTTAATGGGGGCGGCCTTACTTCGGATCTATGAGGGCTTTCCCATAAAAAGCCCACATTTAGGTTGGATTGCCCTCAAATATCCGGCAAGTGACCCTTGTGGTCTGGATGCAGGAATGTGCTCCGCATTAGCCCAAGAAACGCCGCTATGGGACCCATGCAGGAGGAGCAGGGTGAAGCCCAAATGGGGCTTGCCCAAGTGGGGCTTGCCCACTTTTGCACCATCGGGGACCGATGCAGGTTTTATGATGGTTGCCCCAGCCCCACTTGCCTACATAGGACCTACTGGGGCCCGACATTCTGTGCTACCTGGGGTGTCTTCCGAAGGATGCACCTTGAACGAGATTGGGGGGCATAGATTGGTAGCTCTTTTGTTCGGTGAAGCGTTGGCGGAAATCGAGCGCGTGTAAGGTGGCGACTTCAAAACTATCGTGAAATGAAGGAATCGTTACTAAAAAGGCATCGGTTGTCAGTTCAGAGGCTTGGAGACAGGGTATCGGGGCAGGAAAATATGCACCAAATCGTCCTTAGATTTTGCGCGTCAGTAGAAGGCTGCTCTAATTGAAGGGCTAAACAATGTGGAAGTTTCAAAGCAAATAGCACCTGGACAAAAGAGGCAAAAACAGCTTCGAGAAGCGGTCAAGCAGCGTGGCCGGAGCAGCGAGCCAAGAAAGCTTCTAATAGAATATCTCGGGCTACCCTTGTCGAGTCACCTGCAGTTGAAGCGGTTGGTACCGGCTGCTTCGACCATCAGGCAAGATGAGTTACACGTACATCCGCGTAGCTGTAAGTGCTCTGATTCCACAAAACGAAAGTGGGTAACTGGCAGAAATTGAGCGGCCTGCCGAGTTAAAAGCAGAAGTTGCAGAGAATCGCGAAAATTACAAAACTGCAATTTCCGAAATCAGCGTTGTCGTTGAGCATGACACGCCAAAATAAAGTGGCGCTTGCGCAATCCGCTAGTTTGGAAAGTGGAGGCAGACCGAAGATTACGCGGAGACTGCAGCGAGCCAGACGTTTGAAGTCGACAGCGAGCGAGCAGACAGAGGCGCGCTGACTTGCATCCGTGAAAACAACAGACTTATTACGAACGCGAATGTGCTTTACATGTCTCTCGCACAATCCGAAGCGCCCCATCTGTCGACGGAACTTGATCTCGCATCGGTTAGCGCTGAGCGATGCGGCACACGGACGGATCATAGTAACTTGAGTGGCAGGCCGGCGCAGGAAATGCTTAGCTCGAGGGGCTGGCGTGAGCGAGCCTTGTTTGGACATGCCTGGGAGTGAGGCGTATGCTACTAGAAGCGATGCAGATGCAACGCCGCACTTGGACGACGCCGGCTGCGGCACTACAATCGCTCTGGTTACTGCCAGCCGACAACAGCTGATTGCAGTAGCAAAACAAAACAGAGTTGCACTGTAGCAAAACAGAGTAGCAAAACAAACAGAGTTCATGTTCGTCGAGAAGACTTTTTATTCTGTGGCTTCAGAAACCAAGGCGCTGGTTGGGAGTGTAGAGAAGAGACTACTTGACATTTACGTTGTCGATGTTATTCCAGCTCCAGAAGGTCGGAATGAAAGTGCGCATAAGGACGCTGAAATGAAAGTAGAATTCAGCTAGCTAGGCAGTGCTTCATGCTTACAGTTTGTAGTGTCATTGCTAACGATGTTCTGAGGAAGTCGCGGCCTTGGTCTAGTTCAAAGAAGCGACATGAGCTTCGGAAAACAAACCGAGCACATAAAGTGTGGTCGCACAGAAAAGAGGACACATAAAAGAGCGGAAAGACAGGCGCAAGAAGTTGTGCTGGTATCGCAAGAAGAAAGAGCTCACGCTATCACCAAAGGAAAAGAAGCGACTATACCAACGGCATAAAAAGTGCCCGTGCAGAGAAAAAGCTCGACTGGTGCGGATTGCGTAAAGAATGGGATAGCTTGTTGAGCAAAGTGACTAACTCGTGCTCGTCCGTTTCTACAACACAATGTGGAAGTAAAGGTCTTTCAGAGAAACTGAGAGCCGGAGCTTCAATCGAAGGGGGAGAGGCGGAAGCCGCCTCTGTACAGCTACTCTACCGTTTGATTGAAGGGAACTAATACAACTCGGACGCTTTTAGTCGTACATTCTAATATTAGCCGCAACCGACGAGCATTTTCTCGCCAGCTGTAGACAGATTGGGGACAAAAGTAAATGACTTTATTGCCTCCTCAATTATGTGCTTATGGTCCAAGTAATTTCAAGGGAACTATGTTTATTATTAGTGCTAATTATTATTTGTTCCTACTCTATTTATAGTGAGAAACTGTTGTTTGAACCTTGTGCACTGTATCCTAGACTTTGCGCTTGTTAGAGCGCGAAGAAAAGGGGACAGCGGTGTAGTTAATTTACTGTGAAGTAACTCTCTGTGGCACCGATCATCAGCTTCTTGTTGCCAAAATTAAGCTTCGATTGAGGAAAACGCAAAAAACTAGAAGGCCTTTCAGGTATGATCTGGATCAAATTCCATTAGAATATGCTGTGGAAGTGATGAATCGATTTCAAGAATTAGATCTAGAAGACAGAGAGCCCGAAGAGATGTGGACTGATGTTCGTGATATAATGCAAGAAGTTGCTACTAAGGTAGTTCCAAAGCAAAAGAAATGCAAGAAAGCAAACTGGTTATCTGTAGAGGCTTTGCAAATAGCTGAGGAAAGGAGGATGGCAAAAGTTATGGGGGAAAGAGAAAGATACAAGGTTCTCAATGCGGATTTTCAGAAAATAGCAAGGAGAGATAAGAATGCCTTCCTGAACATACAGTGCCAAGCAGTTGAGGACAACAGCCAATTAAGGAACACAAGAGATCTGTATAAGACAATCAAAGATATCAAAGGAAGCTTCTGTGCTGAGCCGGGCGTGATAAAGGACAAACCAGGCAAGGACCTCACTGAAGCCTCAGAGATAAAGAAGAGGTGGCAGGAATACACAGAAGAACTGTACTAGAAGGACCCGAATGTGAAAACTTAACATAAGATGGTTGTGATTACTGATCTCGAGCCGGGCATCCTGAAGAGTGAAGTTGAATGGGCCTTAGCCAGCCTTGCTAAGAACAAAGCTAGCGGAATTGATGGCATTCCAGCTGAGTTGCTTCAAAACCTCAACCATGACGCTGTTAACATTCTGAATACATTATGTCAGAAGATTTGGACAACCCTGCAGTGGCCACAGGATTGGAGGAGGTCAGTTTACATCCCCATTCCAAAGAAAGGCAGTGCCAAAGATTGTTCCAACTACCGCACCATCGCGCTTATTTCGCATGCTAGCAAGGTGATGTTGAAAATCGTTCAAGGTAGGCTGCAGCAGTATATGGATCGGTAGTTTCCGGACGTGCAAGCTTGGTTTCGCAAGGGCAGAGGAACTAGAGACCAATTCGCTGGATCATGGAAAAAGCAAGAGAGTTCCAGAAACCCATCTACTTCTGCTTTATTGATTATGCGAAAGCGTTTGACTGCGTAGATTACAGCAGATTGTGGCAAGCTCTCCAAGAGATGGGAGTTCCAATTCACTTCATCTGTCTCCTCAGGAGCCTGTATGAAGGGCAAGAGGCCAAAGTCAGAACTGGGCATGGTCTTACTGATTGGTTTCCGATTGAGAAAGGAGTAAGGCAAGGCTGCATACTGTCGCCCTGCCTATTTAACCTATATGCAGAGTGCATCATGAGGAAGGCCGGTCTGGACGAGTCTTCAGCTGGAGTGAAGATTGCTGGAAAACGTTTCAACAACCTTAGATATGCGGATGATACCACTTTAATGGCAGAAAGTGAAGTGGAACTCAAGAGACTTCTGATGCGCGTACAAGAAGAGAGTGAGAAGTTTGGGCTTAAACTGAACATTAAAAAGACAAAGATCATGGCGTCTTGCCCTATCAAGTCCTGGAGCATCAGTGGACAAGAAGTGGAAGCTGTGACAGATTTTCTGTTCTTGGGCTCCAAGATTACCTCGGAAGGAGACTGCAGCCATGAAATTAGGAGACGCCTGCTTCTGGGAAAGAGAGCAACGGTTAGCCTTGACCGCCTAGTAAAGAGCAGATACATTAGTCTGCCAACCAAGATCCTTATAACTCGTGCTATGGTCCTTCCAGTTGTGATGTATGGATGCGAGAGTTGGACTGTGAAAAAGGCTGACCGCCGAAGAATTGACGCGTTTGAATCGTGGTGCTGGCGAAGACTCTTGAGAGTTCCTTGGACTGCCAGAAGATCAAATCAGCCGATATTGTGGACCATAAACCCTGAGTGCTCATTGGAGGGTCAAATTCTAAAGTTAAAGCTCAGCTACTTTGGTCATCTGATGAGAAGAGAGGAGTCGCTGGAGAAAGATTTGATGTTGGGAAAGGTTGAGGGTCGTCGGAGAAGGGGTAGGCAGCGAACGCGATGTTTAGATGGCATCCTCGAGGCACTGCAGATGAAGTTATGTGATGTTAGGAAGATAGTGAGAGACCGGAAAGCTTGGCGTGACATGGTCCATAGGGTCACGAAGAGTCGGACACGACTGAACGATTGAACTGAACTGAACTCTCTGCGTGGTGTTTGACTGCTGACAGAGGTACTTGCTCGTGTTGGCGGTTGCCTGTTGTTTGTCGATTTTGGAAGCTGCGTAAACATTACCGTGACCTGTAGCGAGACGTAAGGACATTGGAGGGATCGGAAAGAAGGTAGTCGAGATTCTTTTGGGACGCGACTGTGAGCCATAATCATGGCCTACCGAGTAGAGCCCGGGGTACGGGGAGCTACCTGGCACATGGACATTGGATGTGTATTTGTGAGGATCTGGCGAACGAGCGCTCCCATCATTCGAGCTACATGGAAGCAGAGAGTAACTTTACCTACAGGATTTGCAATGTTGAGTAGAATTTGGCAACTAGAAATCGATGATGTCATTAAGTCATATAAGTAAGTTTAACTTGAGAAGTTGTCTGGTAGGCCGTATATAATGATTGTTGACACCATGAAGTCGCGTCATTGAGATGATTTCGCATTGTGTTCGAGCGTTGGGAACATTCTGGGTCATCTCAGGCGTATGTGAGATAGATGTATGTGAGATTAGAGATACAACAGCTAAAACGGAAGGCCATCTAGGAACCAAATTATGCATCACAATACAAAGTTTTAGAATATTTACAGTTAAAACTATCGTATGTGTCATTGCAGCAGTATTAATTACTTATGCAGAAATATAGGAAACGGTGAGATATCTGGAAAAAAATATTACCATTGGTATGCGTGAAAGCGCGGCTTTACAGCATGCCGGTTAAAGATGAAAGTACGTGCAAATCGATAGGTAAGGAGAGGCGCTGACAATACGCAGCGTCATATCCTTAATTAAGAAGGCGAAGTGTGGCTGAACAATTTTTTTTTCTAAAGGCAGAGATTCAGTCCAGGCTAATAAATAGGAACGGTTAGCAGATGAGCTCTACTTGCCGAAGGAAAAAAAATTTGAGCAACTGCTCCACCATTAAGGGCTTGAGACGATAGCGTTTCACACTCAGGGAATGCTTTTCCCTTTTCTATATTTAAAAGCTTTATATGCCCAGATACATAGCATCAGCAAACATTCGCTTTCCATTCGTAGCAGTTTGACAGCAATGAACACATTTTTCACTTTTTTCAAGTAATAAAATAACTAATTGATCAATTACACACTCTAAAGTTTTTTATCTGGCATCATCAAGCAGTCACTCGAGTATTTTGACAGCTTTTATTACATTTTGCTATTTATCTTTTTATTGCTTTCTCTCATCCAATAATTAATTATTTATAATGATTTCATTATTTCGTCACAGCCTATCATACACCAAGCAATCATGAATCATTAGAACAATAAATTGCCATGATACGATTTTTACGCAACTCCTAGTTATTTCCGACACGCGGCTGCCACTATTACAATGACTACAATACCGACCGCTTTTCGACCAAACGAGATGTATAAGCTATCGCTTAAAAGTTGCAAATGAGCCAGTGAATATGGCCATTTGCATTGCTTAAAATCCAAATCCATAATATTAAGATTAAAACTGTATGTAAAGAAACTCGTAGGAAATTCAACAATAACGGATGGGCAGCTAAGTTATTTAAACGCTGGACTAAAAAGTATTCATTGAACACTACGCACAAAAAAACCGACAGCTAAAGTATGCAAGAAATCACTGTGGGACAGAGGTAAGCTTTAGGCGATATGCAAGAAAAGCGTAAAGGTTGTGAGTAGGATATAATAAACGAAGGACAGATGCGATGGGAAAGGGCATTCAAGAACTAACTGCTGTATAATTATTGAAGAGACAGCACCTGCTCTTTAGAGTCAGATCACGGTGTCTCAGAACGTTAGGCTACCAATAGAAATTCAACACGGAAGATAACACATCTCGACTTGATAGCAATAACGTGGCATTATTGCAGCAGTATCCTCCTGATGCCACCGAAGGTGAAGTCACTATCCTTATGACTTTAAAATAAACTGCGAACCTTAAAGTATCTTTGACATAGTTATTGCAAAATAAATATGTAGCCCGATCGGATGTGCCGCTATCAAAATGAGTCGACATAAAACAGCGCTCGACTACTGTTCCCAAGGATGCGGGATCGAATCCCGGCCTCGGCGGCCGCTTGTCGATGGAGGCGAAAAGCTAGGCGCCCGTGTGCTGCGCGATGCCAGTGCACGTTAAAGAACCCCAGGTGGTCGAAATTTCCGGAGTCCTCCACTACAGCGTCTCTCATAGCCTGAAACGCTTTGGGACGTTAAACCTCACAAACCAAACCAAACCTTTAGAGACTAATAAGTCTAATACGAAATAATCGATTATTCCACTCACTGTAATGATCCTCTGGTGCTCGAAGTATCTTGGGTCGTCTTCAAAGTTAGTAGCTGAAACAGTGCAGGTTGGAGCAAGTAAAAAGGCACTGAGTGCCATGCGAACCGCTACGTAAGAGGCCCATAGACAAATGCGCGAACAAGGCATAATCAAATGGCGCCTTTGCCACTGCAATCTATAGGCGCTCTTGAGGAAGCGACCGCTCCTCTGAAATAAAGAACCAGACCACCGCAAAGAGGCGCGGCAACAGAATGCATTCTAAAATGCCGGATATATCCTCCGCAAGTGGGCAAGCGAGCATTTCATGCAAGTTGCGAAACGTTCGATACGCACACTTGCGGACATTTATTGGTTGTGGAGGAAATTTTACGAGGCGATAAAACGCCCAATTATTCATTCTACTGACAGCATCAAAAAAAAAATTGCTCGTTTCTTCGTATGTCGCTCCCACGAATTCGACCTAATGAGAAAACGGAAGTAATCTGCTGTATATTTGCAGAATCCACGCAAACGTCTTGCTTTAATTCTTATATTTGGAGACAACATTGGCTCTGAAACGAGCGAAGCCTAACTGCCACAAGGTCAAATAATTTGTAGCCGGATATAATGGCAGTACGCAGTTGCATTGGTGACGGTACGCTAATTTTTGTTTAGGGAAGAAAAAAAGTATCAGGCATTTAAGAATGCCTACGTGCGTGAAGGCGAAAGCTGGCTGGTGGTGGTGGCTCGAAAACAGTATACATTGGGTAGTATTATATAAATTGGTTGAAAGGAAGGAAAGGCGCAGTATCTGTTCGATTTACTCTGGGGACACCTGAACCGCACAGTAAGGGAAGGGAGGAGGTGAGAGTGAAGATAGAAAAAGAGAAAGAGGAGCCGTAGTGGAGGGCTGCGGAGTAATTTCGACCACGTGGGGATCTTTAACGTGCGCTGACATCGCACTGCACACGGACGCCGTTTCGTTTCGCCTCCATCGAAACGCAGCCGCCGCAGTCGGAATCGAGCCAGGGAACTGCGGCACAGTAGTCGGGCATCTTACCACTGCACCACCGCAGCAGGGCACGAGCGGTATTAGTGGATCGACACTTTGTGCGATGCGCTAATAAAACGGCCGCCCGCCACGATTCTTCCTTTGGCGCACGCCCCCACGTGATAGATAGCGCGATGCGCCTTGTATCTTTATGTTCCTTTGACGGCAGCCTTTCTACTTATCCTTTTTTTTTCTGACGGCATCCCCTCAGTCCTCCTATAAAGGCTCCCACTGGGGTAGGAACGGAGTCTGCTGATGTGAATATTGATACAGTTGGAAGCATTTATGTTGTCATTTCAGCTGCTATCGCGAAATAATCCTTATAATGACAAACAGATGCATGTTAAATGGCGAAGTAAGTTGTGTGACATCCCCATGGAACGCTTCAGAGAAAGGGTGTATCCAAATTTTGAAAGGAAAGGGGGAAATCTGGTGCGGCGTGGAGGTACTTTATTGATGCCGTAAGCCAACTCCTTGTTCATAGGTGACGGTGTTCGTCGATAACACCAACAATGAAAATAACGCGCTACTGGGTTTTTGCCCAGAGAGGTGACCGCATTGAAATGTTGGGCGGTACGTTGTCTGCCCGATGTCCGCAATACAGCCTCGTGAAGGCTCTGCAATATTCTCTCTTTGACTGTTTTGCTGCAACCATGACACTTTGAAAGTTTTTTGTATTTTTAGGCGTCCGCAATAGGCTATGCGAAACATTTCCGCGGCTGCATTTTATGCGGGTAAATTTGTTGGTTTGGTTTGTTGGCTTTAATGTCCCAAAGTAACTAAGGCTATAAAAGACGCCGTAGTGGAGGCCTCCCGAAATTTTGACCACCTAGGGTTTTTTGACATGCAATGACATCGCACAGCACACGGGCGGCTTTACTTTTCGCCTCCATCGAAAAGCGGCTCGTCAAGGCTGGGATTCGATCCCGCATCCTTGGGAACAGTAGTCGAGAGCCATAACTGCTGCGCCACCCCCAACTAAGTAACTAGAGATACATGCCCTGATTTAAATCTTACCCGTAATATTCAGCACGCCGACTGGCTTAATACGCAAGACACTCTGGGCGGCGACCACTTGACTGTCGAATAGACCACGAGTTTTTGTAAATTTTTGGGTGTTCTGTATGTTACTTGCGGGACTGCTGAGAAAGGTTTGGAGAGACGCTCACTCTATTACAGCGTTTCTTTAGAATTATGTTGATATTGGAGGGGTTGTTTGTGAATGTTAATATGAGATTGCAGCGATGTGAATTTAGCTGGGATATATATATATATATATATATATATATATATATATATATATATATATATATATATATATATATATATATATATATATATATATACACTGTTAAGGTTTATTTGCAGAGCACTGCTTCACTTTAGCCTGGTGCGCTAGTCAACCAATGGTGAACTTCTTTGTCCTCAACCTCTATTCTGGATACCCTCCTTTTCACACTTCCTTGTCCTCCTCTGTGCGCTTTCCTGACATTTCCCCCTTCTCAGACGAAGCCCCTGATCTGTCATGCAGAGTCACGAGAATGATAGCGCTTCATTCGTGCGACGTGGACTAATTGTTTTTTCCGAGAGGGGTGGCCTTGGGAATATTGACGAGACACGACGTAATTCAACTCATTGATGCGTGTGAGCACAACGAATGGGCTAGCGTAGTACGACAGCAGCTTCTAGGACAACCCACGCTTGCGGAGAGCTGTCCAGAGCCACACTGAGTCGCCGGGAAGGTAGGAGACATCCTGATGCCGACAATCGTAGCGCTGCTTAGAGCGGTTCTGCGAGGCGAGAGTGCGTACTCTAGCTACGTGACGAGGCTCTTCAGCGCGGCAGACGGTGCTCGAAACAGAACGTTCGCTGTCGAGAGCGAACGGCAAATTCCTGTCGAGAGGACGTCGAGGCGTAGAGGAGAAAATATGGACTATAAGCAGTTTTCTCATGCGTCGAGGTGTTATAGGCGTAAGTAATGAATGGAAGCACGCCATCCCAGTTTTTTTGCTGCGAGTCAACAAACATCGCGAGCATGTTCGTCAATGTCCGCTTTGTGCGTTTAACGAGGCCACTTGTCGTGAGGTGGTACGGTGTAGAGGGACGCAACTGGCAAGTACAATAGCGCGGAAGCTGTTCCAAAACATATGCCGTAAACTGCGGCCTCGGTCACTGATAATGACACGAGGAGGACGACAGCGGACGTCCCATAACGGAGGACGACAGCGTGAAGAAAAAAAGAGATGTCAGCGGCGGTGGAGGAAGGAATGGCGGCCGTTTCACAGTAACGCGTTAGATGATCAACTCACACAATGACCCAACGATTGCCTTTGGACAAGCGGGGAAACGGGACTATGGGGTCAACACCCACTAGCTCATATGGTGTGGTCGGTGGTGTCACCTGATGTAAGCGACCCGGCGGAAAGGTTATGGGGAGCTTGAACTGCAGGCACTGCACACAGCCCTTCACGCAACGCTCAGTCATTCGACGCATATTTGGCCAGTAGAAACGTTCCTTAATGCGGCAAAGAGTGCTGGCAAATCCCAAGGGCCCAGCTGTAACGTCACCGTGCATTGCGTGTAGAGCGGAGGAGTAGAGGCCTACCGGAACAAAGAGGAGCAAGCGTGCACTTCCAGGCGAGTATTTTTTGCGGTAGAGCAAATCATAGCGAATGCAGAAAGGATTTTCAGATGCCGGATCACGAGCTTTTTCAAAAAGTGGTACCAAGTCTTGATCTTTTCGTTGTTCTCGCTGGAATATGAGATGATCCGGAAATTGGACGGAAACGTTGTCATCACAAAGGGTAGTTGCGAGAGGTAGCCGCGAGAGGCAGTCAGCGTCGCCGTATTGGCGACCACTTTTATACGACACTGTAAAGTTGAACTCCTCAAGGCGTAATGCTCAGCGGGCCTACCGACCGCAGTGGTCGCGCCGATTCACCAGCCATCAAAGCGAATGATGATCGGTGATAACTGTGAAAGCACGCCCATAAAGGTACGAGCGAAACCGCTGTATGCCGAAAACGATGGCAAGGCACTCTTGCTTCGTCACGGTATAATTGCGTTCAGACTTGCTCAGGGTGCGACTTGCATAAGCGAAAACGTGTAGATTTCCTCCATGCCGTTGTATTAGCACAGCATCTACGCCGATTCCACTGGCGTCAGTAGGGAGTTCAGAGGAGCTGTCTCCCTCAGACATGCGGGGATCCACCGCTTCGCAAATCTTAGGATCTCTTCAATGTACATCATGCAGGCACTTGCGCGCGCTGAAGTAAGGTCTGCTCAGCGCACTTTTCTTTTGCCGTGGTATCACCAAAACAGCTGTTAATCTCCTCTTCGAAGCGGTCCCAGGTAGTTAAAGACGCTTCATGGTTCTCAAACCATGTCAGTGCTGTGGAGTCCAAGAAAACATTAGCCAACTTGACTGTGGCTTCCCAACTATTGTACTTGCTCATCCGCTAGTAATTGGTGAGCCACTCATGCATATCTTCGCCAGCCTTGCCAGAAAAGGTCAGCGGCTCACTTTAATGCTACCAAGCTGGTGCCGCTGGGCCTTCTTTGATCATTGTCACGGTTAAAAGAGGGAGTACAGCGAGTCGTCGGCTCGATCCAGGTAGAGAAGAATCTGTGGTGATTGTTGCAGCACCTCCACCGCACTGTTAAATGTTTATTTACAGAGCACTTCTTCACCTTAGCCTGGTGAGCTAGCCAAGCGATAGTGAGCTTCTACTTTAACCTCTATTCTGGATAGCATCTTTTTCACACTTCCTTGTCCTCTTCTGTGCGCATGCCTGACAATATGACTATATATATATATATATACAGTCGAACTCCGATATATCGAAATTCGGTTATATCGAACTCACGGAATATCCCCTCGAAAATCCCATGTAAAAGTATAGGAAAGCCGCGTCATGTATTGAACTCAATTTCACCGGTCGTTCGATATATCGAACTCCGCACCACGCACTGGAAAGTGTGCCTTTCCCAAAGATGATCGCATCACCCTCGGCCGTTTGTCACGTGACGGTTTCAAGCCGCGCGCGGAAGTAATGAGAGGGGACAGTTCGGCTAGGGCAGCGCCGCGCCCATTCCCCAAAGGCGCGCGCATCTGCGGTTATCGTTTCCCGCGCACCAGCACGTGACGTTTGCAAGCCATGTGGGTGAATGAACCAGGGAGAACCGGTGGGAACGAGTGGGGAAAAACGCGACAGAGCAAAGCGCAAAGGTGTGCCCATTCTTTTGCTGACCTATCTCTCTCCTTTCTCTTTTCCGGCCTTCGTTCGCAGTAGCATGCGCTGCGCATGCGCCAAGCCAGCTCAGCCCGTTTTCAGACAGAACGTCGGAAGCGTGTGTTGCGAACCCTCTGCGCGCAGCGGCTGACGTGGCTATGGCGCCTGTGGAAGTTAACAAGCGGCAAATCTATCTTTTTGTTTTTTTTCCGCGAGTCGTCTATTTTTATCGTGGTGCTGTACGCGCGGCGTAGCGTAAGATATGGCGTTACGAAGCGGCTTTTTTCTTTTTTTGCGGGAGTCGTTTATTCTTGCATGTATGAATTAACGAAAGCACGCGGTCAGCTGCGATCATGACACCGGCTTTTAGCATTTTTCGCTTCAAACAGCATTTGCAGATACTGTATCACGCTTTCCGATATTTTATGGCAGTGGACTACGCCCGCCCCCCAAGCACGGCGTGATAAATCGAACCAGGCTTGTGCAATCAAGCCATCACGGGCAGTCTGCCAATTTCGCTCCGCGCCGCCGCAGGAACTATAAAAAGATAAACACGCCGCGACGTTATCGCTGCGCAGCATCTTGGCACGCTGCTAAGAAATGAGCTGTGGATGAAACAACCGAAACGGAGTGCGACATGCAAGCGAAAACGCTTGCGATTTCTGCCGCGGCGACACAGAAACCTTGTTTCGAGCTGCCGCGCGCTGGCTCGAACGGCGGAGGGACGAAGTTCAAACAAGTTGGAGCTTTTTTGCTCTGTCGCTGCGGCTCCTCGCTCGCTGAGATCCTTAATCGCTTGCATGCGAGCGAGCTGGCCTTAACGCTCTTTTTTTTCCAAATTCTCGAGTGCAAAAGTAAAGGGTGGGTTCATTATGCCAGTGAGTAGATTACGCGACGAATGCGGTATCGTTTTTACGCATCGTAAGTGCTGTCCCAAGCGGATTTCTGTTGTGACCGTGCATGGTCCGCGCTTGCGCGCCCTATTGTTCGCCCAGGGGCATGGTTTTGATATGTGGTGTTGGTGCAAGGGCTCTAAGTGAGCCTGTTTCCATGAATCTTTTTGTGTGAGCCTGCTTTGCTTTGTCGAGACCCTGCCACTGCCAAATTGACCCTGTCAAGGGAACTTCAATAAAAATACAAAGAAATGTCGCCCTGTGCGAAATAGCCGAAAGGGCTTCTGTTCAACTGTTCACACTTCCCGTCGAAAATTGCCTATTGTCCAAAGGAGACGATCGGAATGACACGTCCGCTGACTTACAGAAGAAAGAAGCATGACGAATACGGCCATCAGAGGATTTCCCGGGAATGCAGGAAAGATTTGCAATTGCCGGAAAGGGACAATGCTGGGAGCAGTATCCGTGGCGCGCACGTACACTTGGGTTTCTGAGAAGAAAATCCACTTGCCGGAACCACCATATCGGATCTTTGCAGAAGAATAGAAATGTACCTCCTCGCGGTTCCCAAGCTCTACCCGCCAACAAGTGACCACGCCCGACGAAACAATACCGGACCAGTCAGTGCATCAGACCATCAGTGCAGTGATGTGTCCGATTGGATGCCGATATCTGAGGGGCGTGCCCTGGAACTGGTTGGTCAGCATCTTCAGAGAGGGGCTGGACATAGGATGTTTTAAGGACGTTGCAGAGCACGAATGTGGCTCTGAGTCCTGGGTAAACGGCTCATCCAGACGCTTCTCGCTATGAACTCTTAACGCTTGCCATTTTGCTGATATACCCTTTTTTCATGCAAATAAGTTTTCTCAAAGTGCCATTAAACCTGCTTGTATATATTTTACCAACTTCGAAGATTCAATCCTTCATCAACCCGGAGTCTCTGCACGCTATCAAGTGAAGGCCGGGTTGACTTAGTCCTAGCGTCACGACACTGTATATCCAATTATCGATATATCGAACTATTTCGCGATCCCCTTCGTGTTCGATATATCCGGGTTCGACTGTATATATATATATATATATATATATATATATATATATATATATATATATATATATATATATATATATATATATGAAAGCAGCATACATCATGCCTTGCATGCATTATACAGGCACGCACTTCCATGCAAAGTGTGGCCTATGAGGTGGGCCACTTGCTCGAAGTCTGGGACGATGTTTTCCACATGCTCGCCGGTAGACCACATCACGGTGCACTGCTGTTGACAGCATCAGCAAATAATACCGCCGATTTGAGGAGGTCAAAGGCCTCTGCATGTGCTTTACCCACAGTTTTGCTAGCTTTCGAAGACAGAAGAGAACTCTTCTTCTGAGGAGCCTTGGGAAGGTCTTACAGTAGTGCACAGTATCACCTCACGTCAAGTCACTCCGCACAGGCAGTAGTGCGCAGGGTCACGTCGACTACGCAAAGTATGGACGCATGCAACTTCCAAATTATGGGCAGCGAATGGTCGCTGGCGCAAAAGGCTATGTACCGCTCATGTCAACGTTGCCCGTCACAGTATCCTGGCCCCCTTCACCGTGCCTGTGACTTCAATCTTGAATTTATATGGCAAACTAAGCAGCCTTCGTAGATGGTGTAGTGCGTCTTGAAATCTTATTGCTCAAATCTACCCCCCCCCCCTCCCTCTGTAAAGTTTTCTCCTATGGCACGACACAAACTTTGCCTCCCTGAGTTGTGAGTGGCGCTCTGTCCAGTTTTTCTTCTCATGTGGGTATGTGTGTGTGCGTGTGGGTTTGGCACCTTTAAATTTAAAATGATCAGTTGCCAATTAGACGAACAAGTTCTCTTGTTATATTTCGTCGTCCTGTTGCGCCACCTCGCTTCATTGAATCACTGACGCAAACCGCTCTACTCTCATCCTTGAAGACTTCACTGCGACCTTATCTTCCGCCGACCTGCTAGGCTGCACTGCACATTACCATATCCGCTGTAAAGGCAAATGTCCTTGCCCTGCCCTTTTGAAACAATAGCGTGAGATGGAGAGATACGCAGAAAACCCGGCGTCGGTGCTGTTACGGCAAATTATGAGCACAGCGAAGTGGCAACTGGTAGCTGGCACTTCATGGCCAAGCACTGATCCTTCGAAACTGCTTCGACCGTTTGTGCCAGTTAATTAGACTACACGATATCAGAAAGTTGGGAACAGCTGAAAAGATGGAGTTTTGGCTCATATCGAATGGGAACGTGGAAAAAAACTCAAACTTCCAGGGATTTCTGGTGCCAAACCAAGCACGCCACAAATAGCAGAACGCAGGCACTTTCATACAGCTTGGTTAGTGCGGAGCTTCATATTATGATCAGGATGACCGCTCCGGTGGTAGCCTACGCTTGTACATCATGACCTTAGCCATACCTTCAAAGGCGGATGTTAAGTTTTCCCTATAATATTCCTAAATTCTATCTAGGCCCTGCACTGCTGCCTACGTCAACTGACGAACACTACTGATCCTGATTTGTGCTTTGTCCTGATGCCATGTTTTTGTTTTCCGGGGGAGGGGTATTCAAGGCTTCAGCAGACAGACACTATTGAACTTGCTTTGCCTTTTGTCTTCATGCCGCGTTTTTTTTTGTTCGGATGAGAGGGCACATTCCTCACCGCATTTTGAAAC
This sequence comes from Amblyomma maculatum, assembly GCF_055883805.1. NCBI lineage: Eukaryota > Metazoa > Arthropoda > Arachnida > Ixodida > Ixodidae > Amblyomma > Amblyomma maculatum. The sequence goes on from NC_139346.1 coordinate 76,909,836, forward strand.
AAAACATGTAAATCACGCCTTATACTGCAGGAGTCTTGCCTAGAATGCAATTGTTATTAATTCAGTTTATATTAATAATGCAAAAGCATTTATTCGCTCATTAGTGGTGGCATTAGAGCTTGTCACCGGGCGTCACCAAAGGGAGACACAAACGAGAATCCTGATCAATTGACAAAAAGAAAAAATCGTCTCCACGTCATGAATCGAACCACCATTTTTTCGTTTCCCACTCGAGTGCCCTAAGTACTATTCTACGCCAATCAGTAATATCAAAAATGAACAAAAGCACGAGAATAACATACGTTATCGTGTTACGCTAAAGCACCTCCAATGAAACCAAATTATCAAACAAGCTCAGAGTTTTGGGCTTCTCGGCATCAGCTATCAAGTTATATCACTAAGAATAGAAAGCTGAGTAAACTGGTTTTGAAGTCATTAACTTCCCGCTCGTATATCACTCTCTCATTAAAAGTTTCTGGCGTAAACCAAACAGTTTCATCGGCGTAAGTGACCCGCATTCGTCATCCGGATGCTATAGAGGCTCTCAACCAGGTTCAGCTGTATGGCAACACCTATCATTTTGACCGGTGAATGTCATAAAATGGGTGTGCAAAATCGCTTCTTATGCTCTTTGAAGGCCATTCCAGTCTCCGATAACGCCCCAACATTATATAAAACAGCATTCAATTGTTTCGGGTTTGTTTTAAAGCATGCAGAATGCAGAGATGATAACGCTTTCATTGTGAAATCGTGTTTTTACTGAGGCGGAGTTTTAGTGCAGGTTAATAAATAACTTTATGGACGGTTCTTGTACCATTTTTTTGCCGCTTTTAAAGACATGTTGTCTTGGGCCACGACTGTAAGAGGAACCAGCTTCAGGATAAAAACTAGTTCACTCTTTCTTTCGTTTCACATCGGTGAAATATTGTGCTGAGAAACATACATGCAGGATGCGGAATGACGTAACAACTTCCTCAAAACACGCTGTCACGGCCCCAGGGGCGAAACAATCAACTCTGGCTAAAACTTATTTACGCGCATTTGTGTGACTTCACGCAAAAACATGCCTTTCTGGTCGGGCCTTCATTTTGTAGGTTACAGAAGCTGGATGGCTTTAAGGAAGGTAAACAAACACATATAGGAAAGAGCAAAAAAAAATAAAAAAAAAACAATTTAGGAAAACTACAGTAAAGTAAAAAGTAACACAGTAAAGGACAGGAAATGACCAGGCGTCTTTTACCGCAACCGAAGAACCAACAATCATCGTGCTTTCGCATTTCTCCAGTGCAGATTCTGCAGTAGTTCTAAATCACCGTCTAAATCAAGTTCAAAATACTATGTGGTTTGGCACGAGTTATGTGCTGCGCAAGGTCCACCCCCTTTCTGGCTGACTTTACACGATGCATGTGTGCGCAACTCGCAATTTTTACGGACTGGTAGTGGGAGAGCATGATGCCGTAGTGACGGTGTATGAGAGGGTCGCGGTATGCTGCCATGTTAACAAAAGCTATAGGCATGTCATTGTTCTGTCGCTTCAGTGCTCTGGAAAATAGTATTAATCCCCTATGGATAGCGTGCCCATCTCTCAAAGCGAAGGCCTTGTATTTTAGTTTGAAATCACCCAAATTAACCCATATTTATTGCCTAATAAATAACATTTCTTTGGTTACGGAGCTTCCGTGAGAAATGTGGCGTGAATCCGAAGCATTTGTGATCATTACGTGAACTTCCTTCCGTCGAACGTTTTCTCTCTAGGACAACAACGCTGCCAGCGACGATGACGCCGGATTTTCTACGACACGGGCTCCTAAACGCGGTCCCACGCAAGATATCCTGTAAGAGCATACCGTCAATTCATATATGTTGATGCTTAAAGCTTTAGGCTACTTTCTACAAAGTGAGGCTTTCCTACGCAGCAGTACCAATTAAAAGGTGAAAACTCCTGGATTCCTTCATGAAGACAATCTCTGGTTCACTATGCTAAACATTGCAGCGGAAGATTGAATTGATTACAGTTACTACTAATATCGCCACTTTTGTGTGATAGTTTAAAGGGTAATCCTAACATTTGCACTTACAGCTCGAGGAAGGCATTTCACGGGTTTAAAATGCCTATTAAACCAGGATCTTGGCAGGCAACAAAAGATAGGCACAAACTTTTGTGCGGCTGGTAATCGTGCACAGGGCCCGGATATCAACGCGTTCCAGTGGGCGGCATATTTTTATACGATGAAAAGCCTCGTAATTATCGCTACTGCTCCGCGTTTACAGTTCGTTTTGCCAGCAAACTAGTTACCCGTTCCTACTTTATGTAGCATAACAGAGGTTCATGACTGAACATTATCCTTCGAAATCGTCACCATCATCATCAGCTGGAATATACCCACTTCAGGGTGAAGGCCTAGCTAGCCCTCCCATACTTCTGCAATTAACCAAGTCCTGCGCTAGTTGCATCCGCTTGACATCTACGAATTTCTTAAACTCATTAGCTAACCTAATTCTCTTCCTCCCCCTTCTACATTTGTTTTCCCTTGGAATGTATTTTGTTACCCTAACCAACCATCATTTCTCCTCTCTACCAACTACATGCCCTGTACTTGCCAATTTCTGCTTGATTTCCCCTAGAATGGCCTTAACTCGAGTAATTTCTCTGACCCACACTGCGTACTTCCTTCCTCTTAACGTGACAGCTATCATTTTTCGCTCCATAGCCCTCTGCGGTATTCTCAACTTAGGTAGAACCCTTTTCGTCAGCCTCCACTGTGATGTATGTAGAGGTATGTTAAAATAGGACAAAAAAGCAAATCGAGAATACTAGTCTACATTTCTGACAACACACTTTTATTATCAGCGTATTATGTCACAATGGTCCTAGGTTTAACTCACTATCCACTGTACGGTCGTTGACGCTTGAGTAGGCCCTTGCAGTTGGGGGGGTACAGAACGAAAAAAAATCCACGACAATGGTTAAGGAAAACTTCCTCACAGAGAGGTGGAGTAGGTTTGGCTGCCGTGTATGATGTCTGCAGGAGGAGGCATTCTGTGGAAAAAAACAATCATCTAAAGAATTACTAAACAAGACTCTGAGCTAGCCAAAGTGAGCATTCTAAACTGCTTCATTCATCACTTTATTGTTTGTCTTTGTGTATCATTCTAGCAAACATTATAGGGTGATTTGTGAATTACCAGCTCAGAGAAAGTATTTTTTAAATTATTTTAAGATTTGATGCGATGTTCAAAAAACTTCGGCCAAATTATTGTGATTTCGCATTTTCACTACTAACAGCACGCCAAATAAGGAAAGATTGCTCTGTTTCTAACTATCTTCGCAATATTTACTATTCAGTATGCCAAGACGCAGGTGACAACAGGGCTTGTATTATTAGTTTGTAACAGCTTTTCTCTGGAACAGGCAAAAAATCAACCCATTGCTAGCAATACGCTATAAGCCAATTGCACTGAGCGCTCACTCAGTAGCAAGAAGTCTTCGCGATGTTTTCAGTTTGGTATGTATTTACTCGAACATTAACCAGCTACAATATTGTCACACGGTGGTGACAGGGTCGATGACCAAAATGAAGAGTGGGTGAGTGCACTGAAGAAACCCTTTATTATGCTGACTTGCGCACGCAATATAAGCGATTCGGCGGCGGCGATAGCAGCAATCGTGCTCAGCGGTCGTCGACCAAAGAATGCCTGTCGCACCCGTCAACGCTCTATTTAACGGCTACAAAGAAACGTCGATATAAAGCCGCAAACAATGACTAACACAACCTCCAACATTACAGAAATACATGGCAGTGGCCGGAACCTTCGAGAAACATCTCCATCCATCTTGAACTACAAAATGATACATAATAATCTCAGGACAACAGGCATGAACATAAAAACAGATAATCGATACGCGCGCTAGACTCACGGCGATAAGGTTGCGTGCCAGCTGCTGTCTAAAAAGAAGAGATACGAATGATTCGCAGCATTGCTCCCTCCTCAGAAAGGCATAGTCTCAATGCTTACAACACAAATAAAAAAGGAAATTAAATATGAGAAATAAAATAGCTAGTGCATTTAGCGCGCTTAATAAGGCTTTAGGCGCACAACATGAAATATCTTTTGGCGCATACTGCGCCGCTGAGATGTGGTCGTGGCGACGGGGATGACTTCATAATTAAGCGGTCTGATGCGCCGAAGGACTTTGTATGGGCCGAAGTACCGCCGCAAGAGCTTTTCACTCCGGCCATGGCGGCGTAGCGGCCTCCAAACAAACACTTGGTCTCTCGGCCTATACTCTGCGTCGTGTCGGCGCAAATTGTACGGCCAGGCGTCCGTGTGTTGTCGCTGTTTTATCCGCAGCCGGACGAATAGTCGGGCTTCCTCTGCGCACTGCAGGTAGGCGGTGACGTCGGGTTTGTCTTTCCTCAATTGCGGCAGCATCGCGTCGAGCTTCATCGTGAGCTCCCTGCCGTACACAAGCATGAACGAGGTTGCTCTAGTTATCTCCTGGATGGTCCTGTTAATTGCGCAAATCACGTACGGTAAGATGGCGTCCCATGTCTTGCGTTCAGCATCGACGTACATGGCGAACATGTCCGCGATCGCTTTGTTCAGGCTCTCCCTAAGTCCACTGGTCTGCGGATGGTACGCGTTTGTTCGTTGATAGCTATTATTACTGTATTCTAGAATTGCTTGCGTCAACTATGCTGTAAACATCGTTCCCCTGTCCGTGATGAGCCCTTCGGGGCGCCATGTCGCAAAATAATGTATTCTACAAAAAATGGGGCGACTTCTGCTGCGGTACCATTGGGTAGTGCTTTGCTATGGCTTAACGGGTAAGGTAGTCGGTGGACACTATAATCCATGTGTTATTGATAGAAAAAGATGGAAAGGGGTTAGGAAGACCAATCCCAATTTGTTGAAAAGGCAGGGGTGGGAGGAATTGGGTTCAGTTGTCCCGCTGGTCTTATCGGCGGCGTCTTGCGTCTTTGCATTCACGAAACGCCTTCACGTAGTGGGCAACTTCGGCAGGCAGTCGCGGAGAGTAGTACTTCACATGGATACGATTAATCGTGCGCGCAAACCCGAGATGGCCTGCTGTGGACTGTGCTGTGGGCACCTGCAAAAATTCCTGCCGGACGCGTTTGGGTATAGCAGGAAGCTGCGTGGTCCTGTTAGGTGCGAAGTTCATTTTCACAAGGGCATTGCTTAACGCGCACGATGTAAAGGACGCCTGAACACAGCAAGAGGGGGGGGGGGGGAGCGGTCTTTTCTTCTAAGGAATCAGCTAGCGTTTTGAGCTCAGGGTCTTATCGTTGTTTATCTGCGAAACTTCTGGCGCTTACCGTCCCAAAAGGGCGTCTTCATCGTATTCTTTCGCATGCGCATCACGGGGGGCTCGTGATAAGCATTCTGCATCAGACTGCTTGCGGCCTGACGTGTAGACGACTGTGATGTCGAATTCTTGAAGACGTAGGCTCCATTAGGCAAGGCGGCCGGAGGGTTCTTTCAAATTTACCAGCCAGCAGAGCGCGCGGTGATCGCTTGCCACCTTGAATGGTCGGCAGTATAAGTATCGGTGGAACTTGGAACTCGCCCAATGTCGGTCGTCGAGTAATTGGCTTCGGTTTTCGATGTTCTCCTGTCCGGCATACTTCTGACTGAGAACGGCGCCTAGGCCCAGACTGCTTGCGTCGGTATGTATCTCAGTCACGGCGTTCCCTTCAAAGTGCCCCAGCAGCGGAGGGGGCTGTAGGCGGCGCTTAAAATCCTCGAACGCATCCGCTTGCGGCGCTTCCCATTGAAATAAAACGTCTGCCTTTGTAAGCTGCGTCAAAGGTTCGGCAAGGCGCGAAACGCTCTTGACGAATATTCGGTAATGCGCGCAAGGTCCGAAATATCGATACACAGCTTTTCTGTCACCGTACTGTAGAAACTGTGCGATCGCAGCTGTTTTCTGTGGGTCTGGGCGAACTCCCTCCTTCCTGAAGATATCAACCAGAAAATGCATCTCTTCGTATGCGAGGTGACACATCTCTGCTTTCAACGTTAAACCTGAGGAGTCGATTGCGTCAAGTACTGTTTGAAGCTTTCTCAGGTGATCTTAAATGTTCGAAAAGAAGACGACAACGTCGTTTAAGTACACTGGATAAATTTGCGACTTGAAACCAGTGAACCCGGTATCCATTACACAATGGAACGTCGCTGGCGCAGAGCAGGGGCCCACCAGCATTACCTTGAACTCCAAGTGGCCGTATTGCGTGATAAATGTGTTCTTGTGGCAGTCTCTTTCGTCGACCTCAACTTGCCAGTACCCGCTCTTCAGTTTCGTCGACGAGGTGCACTTAGCGTTAATGAGCCATACTAGTGTGTCGTCACTGCGAGGAACAGGGTGCATAACTTTCTTCGTTATACTATTCAAGCTGCGTTATTCAACGCAGAAATGAGGTGAACCGTCTCTCTTCTTTACCAAAATGACTGCTGCCGCCCAGGAGCTGTCCGATGACTGGATCTCGTTATAAGGTAGCATTTCGTTAACTCGATCGCTTACGGCCTGGCATTGTGGCGTTGATAAAAGGTAGGGTCTTTGACGTAGCGGTCGAGCGTGCTCGTCTCTGATGATGCGATGATTTGCCAACACAGTTTGTCGCAACTTCGACGCTGAAGAAAAGCACTCGCTGTAGCTTTCAAGAAGAGTTCGTATCCATGCTTGTCTGTATCGAGGGAGCGTTGGGTTGATGCCGAAAATGGGCTGCTTGGCTCGGTTGGCTGCATCGTCTTGAAATTGGCTGGGGTGAGCGAAGACCTCTGGGTGTCCGCTAGCTCGTCAAGGAACGAAATCGTGATGCCCTTGTTCAGGTTTCGGTATTCTTTGGTGAAGTTCGGGACGAGCACTGGAGCTTGTCCATTATAGAAACGGGCGACGCCTCTTGTTACTTCTAGTCTACGCTCCTAAAGCAGCTGGCTGTTTCCTTCGACGACACCTACAGTAGTTAGATGTCACTGGTAACCACAGAGGCGACGATACTTGATCGGAAGGATAAACTAAATACTTCGTCGAGGTCGTTAGGACGACGTGTTGCGTCGAAGTTCTCTTGGAAGCAATGACTTTGTCCGTGGAGAGCTCGATGAGCTTCGAGCGGAGGTCGATGATCGCCAGATGCTCATTCAGAACATCCATACAAAAAATCACGTTACGGGAGCACTGCTGCAAGGTCACGAAGTTCGTAGGGTAAATGCGTCCATTCACTCTCACTACTCCGGGGTATCGCCCGGAAGGCTTAATAAGGTAACCACCAGCGATGCGGATTAGCGGGCCATCCCAAGTAGTCGTCACTTCCTTGAGCTAGGTGGCGAACGTTCCACTGTTAACAGAATAGTCTGCACGGTGTCAACCAAGGCGGTTACCTTACGACCACGACCATGGACCACTACTTCAAGGTTGCTTATTTTTGTCCTCGCATTGCACTTGGGGCTTAGTGTCCGATCTCGGCTCCGTCATTATTCAGATCACGGCCGGGGCATGCCGTTGTTACTTCGCTGGTCGGAGGTGTCAGGGTGCACTTTGGTTGTGTTGTCGTCGAATATCTTCGTTTGGAGCGGTGTCGAAATGGCTGCGTCGTTTTCCGTCATCGTCGGCGGCGGAAGATCTTTATCCTTTCGTCGTTGAGCAACCTCATCCCATAAGGTTGCTACTTTTGCTGCTGCTTCTTGCACTGGCGCCATCGGAGCCGCTGCAGTGTTCGCTCTATTGAAGTTGCTTCTTGTTCGAATTCATCCACAGTTTGGGATAGGTTTCTCACGAGGCACGCGAAAAGGGATTCTTGTACTCCTCGCATTAAACAATGCACTTTCTTTTCTTGGTCATTTCAAGGTCTGCGCGTCGAAATAGGCGCTTCATTTCTTCTACCTAAGCGAAGACTGACTCATTCTGGAGCTGAATTCTTGATTGGAGGAGGGTCTTAGCTCTTTCTTTTCGTATGGAACTTGCAAAGGCCATCAATAACTCCGCTTTGAACTTCTCGCAATTCTTCAAAGAAGTATCGTGATTTTCGAGCCAAACAATGCCAAGTCTTTGTAGAGCAATATAAACTTGCCGGAGTTTAGCAGCGTCGTTCCAGCCGCTAAATTCTGCTGCCCTGTCGAAAAGGTCCATCCGGTCTTCCGCATCTTATTTGGACAGACCTTAGAAAATGGGGGCTCCCGGGGCAGCCACGAAGACAACCGGTGCTGTTGACTCGGCCATTTCTAAAGTTGATGCCTTCCGGGGTCAAACAGGGCCAGGAAGCAGACCGTGTTCGGGTTGAGCCTTGAAGTCGGCGGCTGGCTCGGTGTTCTGTAAGCTGGTTCCCCAGGGCGACAGCAAAAAGGTTGATGTCTTCGCTTGAAGGAGCAAGGAAAGCACCTCCATCAGATGTCAAGTGGTGGTGACAAGGTCAATGACATAAATGAAAAGTCTGTGAGTGCACTGAACAAACTCTACTGGGCTGACTTGCGCCTGCCAAAAAAATCTGCGAGTCGGCAACGGTGACAGCAATGATCGTGCTATGCGGTCGTCGAACAAAGAATGCCCTCACACCCGTGAACGCTGAATTTAAAGGCTGCGAAGAAACATTGAGAGAAAGCCGCCAACGGTGACTAGCACAACCTGGAACATCGCAGAATAACACGCGAGTGGTGGGAACCATCGAGTCACATCTCGGCGCATCTTGAGCGACAAAATCATACAGCACTGTGTAGGGACAATAGACATGAATAACAAACACATAATCAATATGCGCGCTGTATTGACAGTGATAAGACCGCGTGCCAGCGGCTGTCTTAAAAGAACAAACAAAGATTCAAATGATTCGCGGCAATATACACCTGCTGCAATGCATTCGGAATACCTATTACTGTTAGTCAAGTCTATGTCTTTCCTGGCGAACAGGCCGTGCGAAAATGGCCTCATAGCGGCTCGCATTTAATGGCAGAAAATTGATTTCGGGTTGAATCATACACACTCAATAAGTTTTGTTCCACACTCACCTCTCGCGCCATTCTGGCGGGTACGAACAAGTATGAAGCAAGTGTCGCTTTCATCGCCATACAAAAGCTTCCAAACGTCCGCTTCGCCAACTGAAATTCACATCGCAACATATTTAAAGTGCGTCCACAAAATTTTTATCCAGTGTTTTAAATTTACTGTTCGCGTTCACTTTTCATCACCAGTGTGGTTTGATACCACATCACAGCGAGAAGAAACTAGAAAACAGCTCGGAACATTTAACATTCAGTTACCTAAATGTTAAATAAAGATTGAGGGGTAATACCACGACTCGTTGAACTAACTGGGTAGTATCAAGTGAACCCACAGTGATTTTATAGAAAACAAAGTTTTCGATAAAGTTTACGCATATTTATGAGCTGCCAAGACGAACACTATTTTGCCGTCAGTGTGAAATTACCGTCAAAATAAAGGCAAAGCAGTGAGGCTCGTACAGGCAAAAATGCACGCTGATGTAAAACTACTTCGGCGCGAATCAGGCAACGGAGAAAGATGTTGGATCAAAGTGGAAGCGCTATATATCGTGTCTTCACATCGAGTGCTACAATTCTAAGTGTGACAGCACGCAGCTTGTCTAAAAACCGCAAAATCTCAACGGCATTCATTAACTCTTGTTCGCTAGGCAGTTACTTAAACGGTCTCAATGTGACTTCGGACGTCGAATCGGCTACCTTGTGCAGGTTGCTGGTGTTTTGAAATTGCGAATTGCCAGTTGTTTCTTTATTAAGCCCTCATGCATGCATGCTTATGCACACAAGTCTTGACGTATAACGAGGAATTCCGCCGCCTGGCCTCATGCAGACAAAATACTTCCCTGAATTCGATACTTAATATATGTGACATGCTTTGACTGCCGAGGCGTGCTCTGTATTAAGGTGCTCGACCAAGTAATACGTGAATAACCGCTATAAACAGTTCATCCCCCTCACCCCACCATGCGGCATATATACCGCATATTTTCGACATTTAAGCGAACATATATATCTTCACTGTTAGCAAAGTTTCGCTTGTAGAGCACGTTATCGTTAAGAGAGAACGCCTAAAGCCCACAATGAAAAATACGGGAAATACGAACATCTTTGCCCTGCAGGTAATTGACGAGTGGTGCTAATTCAGGGTCTATCCTCTGAAGCTTCTCCATTTGGGATGTACTAACAGATCCCACAAGGGGAAATCATTGGCAGTCTCTTCTCAACATATGGAGACGGACGAGCGCGAGAAACAATGTAATGTCATATTCTTGTAATATAAGGCTCCATTGAGCCAATCGATCTGAGGGGTCTTTGAGGCTTGGAAGCCAGCTTAATGAGTGGTGATCACTGACAGCGCGGCAAGGTCGCCCGTAGAGATATCATCGGAACTTGATCAGGGTCCATATTACCGCCAGACGTTCTTTCTCCGTTTTTGAATGAATGGTTCCGGAGCGGGCAAGTGTTCGGCTCGCGTAAGAGATCACCCGTTCTGCACCCTCTTACCACTGAAATAGTATACCGCACCAACACCAACGTTGATGGCATCAGTGTGGTCGTCAGTTGCGTCGTTTCCATCAAAATGGCGTAGTATCGGGGAATTCTGTAGGCGGCAGCGAAGCTCGAGGAAAACGGCTTTAAATCCACTATCCCACAGGAACAGCGTGTCATCTCGAGTCATCGTGGTCAACGGTTTGGCGATGTGCGATAAGTCTCGTACAAAGCGTCTCTTATATAAGCACCGATCCAAAAATCATCGAACAGCTTTCTTGTGAGGCGGTCGACTATTGTTTGTATCTATAATAAACTATTTATAATATCCCGGCTTTTAACAATACAAATTCTAATTCTTATTCTGGTTATTCCCTTCTCATGACGACTGCGAGCTTGCGTACTCAGAAAATTGATTCATAATTTCCTTGTTCCCAATAATGCGGGTTAATAACAGAAAGCGATTGCTGACTTTACTGGCTTTGACCACAGTCATCTATGGCATTTCTTTTGGACCTACCCAGCGCTATGTTGAAAACGTTCTGAGGGGCAACTTTGAGGTGTTCTTCAATATCTTGAATTACTCATTTTATAACTTTATTTGGAGGTCACTGCCTTTGCGAAAAACCAGTCTTTTTCTTTAATTTCTGTAAGTCTGGGCTTCAAACGAGCCTAAACCAAACCTTAGCCTGTGTCAATGATGAGGATGTGGTTTAAATAGCGATGCCCTCACAGCCATTATTGGACAGACACTTGCCCGCGCATTAAATGGGAGGAACATTGACTGGCAATCATCATTGCGCTCACGAAATCTGTACTACTACAAAGTTGAAACCACAAATTGCATTCCTCACATAGCGACAAGACTATGACAAATATTTATTGGCTGTGACGTACCAAGAGCAGTGCTGCTCGTGGAAATCGCTTGAACTCGTAACCCGGAAAGTGAAAAAGAGATTAATTAATTTACGCAGGAACGAGTGTTCGCATTTATGTTCTCCGGGCTAGAAATAACCGGAATAAAGAGGAAAACGCGTAGTGATGGTTTCAATAAGCCATGTGAAATTCGTAAGAAAACAAGGATATTTGATTTCGTCTTTAAATGCTGTGTGCCCTTTTCTGATACTCTGAGATTGTGGCCTCACCCATCAGCCAGTAAGCAGCACTTTTTCTTGGTAACAATATGCACACAATCCTCCGAACTTGTTTTTGAACGAGGAACTGACTAGACCCAGTCAATGTTTAGAGGGTTCTTTCTCCTACTGAAAGCGATCTCTTCAATGTATTACCACTTATTATTACCTTAGTATTCGACGAATGTAACATAAATGATAAAAGGCAATTTTGTATTTAGATTTTTGTTCAAATCTGTTAACACTATGTGTGTTATGAATTAAGTTCCTATAATAAAATGTTGCTTGCGTTGGGGCGTCTACATAGAACAATAAAACACTTTATAAGCAGGTGCTTATTTCTACATACAGGAAAAGATCGACTTCAAAAGTAAAAAATGGAACCAAACAGGCAAAAAAAAATTGGGAGCCGGTCAGAGTCTGTCTAAAAACTAGACGCGAAAGCATATTTACCACTACTTTTTCTTTCCGGGAATTCTTTGACATTGAGACTGGCACAGAGTGTGACAAAGTGTTAAATGTCTTTAGATGGCTTGAAAATGGATTTGTTTTTTGTTTGTGGAAGAGGGGGGGGGAGCAAAGTGTAGCCTCTGTGTCAAACTTACAATATACGACATGTCGGTTCAAATACATATCGAAATCTAGCCTCCAACATGGGTAGCGAGCAGATATAGGTCAGAAGTGAAACAGTATTGCATTACCATGAAGGCTGCACAAAAAAGTTCTTTCTCACTACTTCTATCCGAAATCGCATGCTCATTTTATCCGATATATTCTTCTCAATTCTTGTTTACGACAATGCCTTTCTGACCAAACTAGCTATGTACGCTTCTTGCAAAACAGACACAACAAAGCTAGGCTTCTCTCAGTAGTACCTCAACAATACTCTTTTAATATTACATTTACAATCATGCAAACACAAGCTTATATCCACACTTGTACACAAACTTATTAACACGCTGATATAAATTTTGCGTAGATGTATAGGTAATGCGCACCAAACCTGGCGAGATTACGCAGGTCCTGCCTTAGTCTAGGTTTGAAGTTTACTTTCGCGCAACAATATTTGTTACATAGCCTGGTAAAACATTTTATCCACTCGTCTAATTGATGCCAAGAGTAACTAAAGCCTCTGTTCAGCATTTTGTCTTGACGTATACGGCTTTGGCACTAAGTAGCATAACAGATAAACGCTTGCGCTACAAGGTTTAGGTGGGTTGAAGGTACCGTACCAGTTACTACTTTGCCGAATATACCAGTCAAGGCCTCTTCAATGAAAATGAAAACAAATTATAGACTGGAGAGAGAGAGGAACAGAAATAGAGAGAGAAATAACATTTATTTACACCCGTAAAAGGGTTGGCGAGGATCCAAAACGCAGTTCTGTCCCAGCCATGTCCTCCCACTCAGCCGGCGAACTGGATCTCTTGGATCTGAGCAGCTACCAGGGCGAGACAGGTGACTTCGCTTTGCCCATTTTTGTTCTGATTAAAAATTAGTGCCTCCCAGGACTCATCTGTTCTGTCAGGTTCTCTAATCTAGGACATTGACATTTCTATATCACGTGGATCATGTCCGCTATGTCATCGAAACGTTTGCACCTAGGGCTAAATATTTCCGGTTGCCCCTTGCAATAAAGCTGAGAATTCTGGAATACTCCAGTGTGTAGATTACACCACATAACCTTCTTGCTTTTAGTGAGATGCATGCACGCTTTTGGACATATTGATCAGCCTAATTTGTAATTATTTAGGATATATTTGTAGCTAAAAAGGCCATGATAAAATTATAGCGGCTCCTCACCGTGCAAGGGGTACGGGTTTGCGTATAACACGTCCCTAGGATCGCGAAAGGTAGATCATCCTCGAGCCAGTACCTGCGCTTTCTCGTTTTTCATCAACCTCTGATGCACCGGTGTCCAACTGAGCGCTATCGGCTCTGCACGTGGTGGACCACTGGCCAACACGCTTGCTGCTATGGCGGAAGTGCAGCCCGCGTCAAAGTTTCTAATCGTTAATTTTTAGTCTGTAACTGTAATTTTGGCCTGTTGCGTTAGAGCTAGCGCAAAGGCCACCTCTTCGCCTTTGTTGCTTTCAAGTGTCAGGTACTGCAGCAAATAGCCGAGCCCCTGTTTTCTGTAGTTGTTCCTGAAACGCGTCCCATACCGCCCGCTCATTGCGCGGCGTCTGTACATAAGACGTCCTGTCTACTCTCAGGACGGGCTGGCAGCGCTGCTGCACTTCACTCCTCCGGCTGTCAAGGTAACCGGGGTGCATCTTTTTGGAGAGCGGTGGTATCTTAAGGCGAAAGCCTTTATTGGCTCATGCTGTCGTGGAAAAAGTGTGTCCCGCTTTTGCGGCGTTGTGATTGGCCGAGACGGGATGCGTCCCACCACACACCACACTTGAACCCGCGCCAAATAAGGCCACGCGACCGGAGCGATGGTGCACCGCCCAAACACACACGTGACCTACCCTTTCCTTTCTCCATATCGCTCAAATTATTGATTTTCTCTACCCCTTCCTCGTTCTCCCTTTATTTCCGCCGCCCGAGTTCAGGTGCTTCAGGTATCAGATAGCAGTTACCGGGGCTGGCTAACGTCTTTTCCTTTCTTTTGTGTATAAATAAAATAACCACTACCACCACCAGCACCGGAGTAATGTGATAGATACTGCCCCTTTACTTTTCTGTAAGCCAATTAAATGCAACGAATTCCGACAAGAGGCTAATAATTGGAGGTAAATTATAGGATAGGAAGGGTGTAGGATTTCGTTATTCTCCTCTTAAGAGACATCTAAGAGACCCTCTAATTTTCAATTTTTCTCAACCTGTCTAGGAACCCTGTCTGTACGTCTGGAGCATGCTTGCTGCTCATAGCCCAATTTTCCGAAATTCTCCGACAAGTACGACTGCTAAAGTCTCTAGTATTGTGAGGTCATTGCAGCCTCAGCGAGCTCTTTTAGGGTATTAGAAACCCCTAGTCTGAAAATCGTTTTTGTCTATGTATTGGCTGGTAAACCTAGTGCCCTTTCGATCCCTTTACGAATGAGAACGTAGTGTTTCTACTTTTCCGCTTTGTGAAGCCGTAAATAGTCCGCCACATAGACTATCTTGCTGATTATGAAAGACTGCATTAGCCTAAGGAGTTTAGTTTCTTTCATGCCCGCATGTTTTTTGCGATCCGCTTCATTAGTATACAGGTTTTACTGGTGCTCTGTATTGTTTCCGAGTTCATGCCGTTAGCCTGAATTCGTATTCCCAGAAATTTAATGCTTGGCACCGTTGGTATAATGTTACCGTTCACCCTGAGTGTTATTTCCTGTTTACCCTGCTCAAAACGCCGACTATGGGGCGATCGCATTGGTGTGAGAACGAGCGCTTCCGATTTCTCTGCCGAACATCTGGGCCCGATTAGTTCTAAGCATCTTTTTATAACATCGGTTGCTCGCTGGAGTGTGTTAAATTTCACCGTCACTGCCCCTGCACGTCCACAGGGTCAGGTCATATGCGTGTAATGTATGGTTAGGCCCGGGAGTTCCTCTAGGTTTACGGGGAGGCCAAGCATGGTGATATTAAACAGGGTCGATAACACCGATTCCTGCGGTGTGGCTTCTTTCCCAGTTGAAAATCTTCCGCTATGTGTCCCCCCCATACTGACAGTTGCTGTTCTATCGCTGAGAAAATCGCGTATATAATCTTATGTGTGAACTTCTACGTCTAATGCACTGAAATCGGCAGAATAGCCGAGTGCTTCACGTTATCAAAAGCTTTTGACACGTCTAGACCAACGATCCCCTGGTGTCTACTGCTCAATTGTAGCTGCAACATGACATCGCACATGGCCAAGTACCGTCTAAATCCGATCATGGTGTTCGGATAGGATAGATATTGTTATCCTCCAAACGTCGGTTCAGCCGGGCCTGAATAACATGTTCCATTAGGTTCCCCATGTATGACTTGAGCGAGATGGGACGCAAGTTTTCGAAACCCGGCAGTTTCCATGGCTTCGGGAGGAACAAGAGCTTTGCGGCCTTCCATGTCGCCGGCAGCCTACCGGCCTCCCAACACTCCTGCATGAATGCTGCGAGGTTCGGATTGACGCGTCGTCCAAGTTTCTTAGCATTCGATTGCTGACGCTGTCCCTACCTGCGGCGGTATTTATTCTCAGTCTATTTATTATTATGGCCCTTGTAATCAGGCATTTGTTGACATGTACCATTTGCACAGTTCAATTACCGGTCTCTCACTTGGGAATGAGAGCAGCCGTGATACGTTTCGGCACAAAAGAAAACCACACCGGGTTGCAAGGAAACTTTTAAATGCGCATTAACACTCTCTTTTCGAAGGGAGTATTTCGCATATTACGCGAAACAATGTCTGGGTCCCAGACGGTCCCCATATCTCAGTTCCTTTTACCATGACAGCACTGTGTGTTTGCAGAGATAAAGAGATGTGAAGGACTGGGAGCATAGCTGTTAGTTTTCCTTTCCAAGCACTGCAATTCCAGGTCGCATAGTCTTTGAGGCGTAGTTGAGTGGAAGTGAAAAAATATTTTGCGATTGCTTACTTACACATTGCTAAAGACGGCATTGTGAAGTTAGAAAGTTACGTCCATTTCAAAATTTTGGTTCATAGCACAAGCTTTTAATAAACATTTTACACACAACGCATCCGAGCGTATGGCCGCATCGTTTCGTAACGTGCACGTGTTTTACATACCAGAGTGCGTGCGCATTTTCACACGCTGTGTACTCACCTGGCTCAAATCTAAACCGTGCTGCATTATACGAATTGTGTGGTGGGGTCTGTAGTATCCTCAGTTGTGTAGACTGCACAGTGCTGCGTAAGGAAGATGAAATTATGTATTGAGTGTTGCTGAAAATGTTTGGTAATATGTTCATCCATAAATAAAATTAGGAGCAGCATACAGTCAGTCTTGCATACTCACTATTCTCTCTGATTTGGGTCCAGTGCCGTAAATACAGTATATTGAAAAAAATAAAGTCCTAGGCGTTGCTCCTGCTTTATTGCATGGCAGGGCATGATAGTTGCGGAGGCAAAGTTGCGGTATTTTACATAAAGCAAATCCTCAACTCTGGTAAGCTGGAAAAATGAGCATAAAAAAAAGAACAAATCACATTTGTTTTAGCGAATATTTTCTATTGTACATGCCAGTACGTTATGCACACGAGTCTCGAACATTTAATGTATTCTTTTAAACAATTAAAAAATATATGCACTGCAGAAATGGCAATTCATTAAATTCGATCGCACGAAGCAACCACGCTAAAAGTTGGGTCTTCAAAGGGTGGACAGAATGACGCTCGAAAATATTACTTGGAATATATTATCTTGCAGAAGCGCCAGTTCTACATAAAAGAGGCAGCTTTCAAAGGCGTAACACGGAGGCCACCATCAACTAGCAAAAAAGAGGTCTTAGCTCCACTTCCGTATCTACCTAACACTTACTCTAAATCTAACACGAAACGATTATTATGCGTGACATTACTGTAGACGGCACTGTAAGCAATCCAGAAAAATACATTTACACTGACCTATATTTTTATTATGTAATTAGTATTTTCCGACCTGAAAATTACTTCAATAAAAAACACCTACTTTACAATAAATATTCATCCACGCGTCAGATACCAGGGTTGTTGGCGACATGACAATACATTTATTGATTTTTAAAATATAGCGCTTTGCCGCAGAGACCTGCGAAAGCACTAGGCATTCGCGTGCAGTAGCACACAGCCTTATGTTACCAGTTACATTGATACAGTCACAAAAGACGTAGCAAAAGTCTCAAAAGAAATTTAATTGTATGGCTTCCACGCAGATCCAGCCTAGGCTCTGAGACAACCTCGGGAGTATAAAGCGGTCGTTTAAAGCCCGGTAAACCACCAGAACAAAGGGGAGGCCATCTGGTGCGCACTGATAGAAATGGGATTTAGGCATTTGCTGTTGAAATGCTCGGTTCCTTGCCAGGGACTTGCGGCATATGCAGCATAAATGGGGGTAAGCAAAGCCTGGACTTCCCATTCAACAACCTTCTTTGCTCTCATATCACTACCCGACAGGCTACGGGAGAAGGAAAACGAATATTCTTCGGCACTGGCTACCTATCATATGTCCAAAGTACCACCAACGGTTGCCTGCATCAGTCCCTACTGGTACTCCTTCGTACACGAGTGGGAAACTCACTTAAGGGGCGAAAGAGGGCCACGTTGCGAATCTTACATTGCTTCCTACCGGGCCCACATCGGTGGCGCTTATTAAACCAATGGCATTGGGCACATAGTTATGCGACATTGGTAGCTTTCACTATTAGCTACGAGTGACTGAAAATTTTGGAGAGCCATGGAATCATTCTCATCAATGTTTATACAGCTATTTGATACTCCTTCACAAATTTTATTGTGATCTGCATCACAATAAAAAAGTTGCCAAAAACCCTGACCCCGAATTCCGCGAAGATGGTAGCGTTGGTGTTTCCAGTAAGCGCGTGAAATTGAGCTATTTCGCCATGTTGGTAGCTGCCTTGGATAGCACTCCTATATCAAAATCTAACCATCGAGGTCACGTTTTCTCGTTTAATGTCTCTGTTTAGCCTGGTGTCCGATAGGTCAACAGTGAGGGCGTTTCTTTCCTTGCCAAAATCTGTTTTTTTCTATGCGAAGTTGATACTGTGTTTTACTTCATGTCTGTTTCCGCTATGCAGCGATCGTGCATTTTGCGCCAATCTTTGAGACTTCAGTCACATTCATTTGGATACTTTCATTTTTTGTTTTATAGGCTGCTCGAAAGTGTTTGTTTAGAGTATTTCGAGCACTGCTATATTTTTGCTGTCGTGTTAGTGCTAGAATACTCCCACACCGTAACTTTCCCCAAGTTTTTGTAATACCGAGGGTAGAGTTTTGCTAGTTGACGTAGCAAATGGAATGCCTACGCTAAGCCTAACCGAGCCAGATGTGACACCACGATCCAATGCAGACTTTTTTCATACGATAACTAAAGGAAGGAAAGAAATTGCTTGCAGCTCGCAGGCTGACATGGCAGCTATGGTGTCTTTCCTATGCATATGTTAGTCATGACCGATGTCATGCCCTCACCAAGACTGTATTCATACAATTGCCACAGCTGAGTTAAAAGTTGCTTGCGCCTCGCTAGTTTCCATATCAACAATGACGCCTATGCTAAACTAACCGGTATATGGGTGATACCATCCTCCAACACATACTAAGTTCATATGGCTACCAGAGACCTGCAAAAATTGCTTGTGCCTCGCAGACTGCCATAGCAACTCTGACACCTTGCGAGTGGCACTTCATTACTTCATTTCCCATTTTCCCTTTCGATTCGAAGAGGTCAGCCTTGAGGCAAAGATCGGTGAAATGTGTTTAAAGAAACTAGGAAATGCTACTGTAAAATTTTGGGACCACTTCACTAACGTGAAAAGGGCAGTTCTAAATAATAAATAATAAATTGGTTCACAGGAAGGGAAAGGCGCAGTAACTGTCACACTTGCTCTGTGGACACCCGAACCGCGCCGTAAGGGAAGGGAGGAGGGTGGGAATGAAAGTGGAAAGAGAGAAAGAGGAGCCGTAGTGGAGGGCTAACTAATGTGTTCTCGATCTATTAAGCATGGAATGATAGGCAGACAAATCTCTTATGGTGCAATCCAATTGCAGAACCGGAACCTTCGTGCTCCTAACAGAGCCAGTAGGTGGCGCTTGCTAACTGTCAAAGAAAAAACCTATCATCCCTTGCGCGTGCCTAGCTGCGCTTCATGTGCGCGTGTTGTCTGTTTACTTACCTGTAACAGGTCAACGTTGCTCCCACTGCTTCTTAAAATGCTGACAACGACTATTTTGTGCATGATCACATAGCCGAGCGCCGGCTCATACGGTTAGAGTTCGGCACTTTTTAAAAATATCGCGATGCGCAGTAGACCAAAGCAGAGCAGTAACTGAATGACCTTAATTTGCGACATACAAACGCATAGAGTTTTCATACATAGTTTTGCAGTCACTATCCGACATTCAGCTGCTGCCCGACTCGCTGTCTCCTAGAGAGCGCAAGTTCACGACGGCAACTTGCATCTATAGCGGCGCCAAGTACTGATCGTCTGCTACAAAGCACAGAGAGCGTAGACAGCGCTGCGACGGC
The DNA here is from genome assembly GCF_055883805.1 of Amblyomma maculatum. Classification (NCBI taxonomy): domain Eukaryota; kingdom Metazoa; phylum Arthropoda; class Arachnida; order Ixodida; family Ixodidae; genus Amblyomma; species Amblyomma maculatum. Next base: position 76,929,641 of record NC_139346.1, read on the forward strand.
GACATGCTGCCAGAAAAGAAGGGAGCAGCTGGAGGAATGCATCGCCCAAGCTTTCGGCTGGCTTCACCGACTTCGGCGTAGCCATCTTGACTGCTTCATCGAGCGACCTTGACTCTGAGATTGCTCGCTATCGGCGTTTGGAAGACACGATCTGTGTTCCGGATCTGCATTTGGAACACAGTCTCCGAAAAGGAACGAATGTGTTGCTCCGGAAGTGTCCCAGCTCTGCAATTGGAAACCATCGTGATACCTTGCACATCAGGCGCCTAAACAGTTCCTTTTCGTACCAATTCGCCCCGAGTGTGGTTGTTTGTTGGGCCCTAACCTGAACCACTAAGAAGGGTGCGGACATATTCAGTTTCCTCACTTGTGTACTTCATTGGTTGGTGGCAATAGCTGTTGCCGTCGGTTGCGTATACTGTTGAATCGACAGCCTTAAAGGGGCTGCGTGCCAGCAGTGCTTTTTAAATACCGAACTCGGCGCTGCCTGTCGAGACATGGCGTAAGGCTAAGGAGATATTTCTTCCATGGAGGATGAATATCTTCCTTTGTAATACTCCAGGAACCATTATCACTGTTTTTGCGTGCGTTATGCTATTATCCTCCAGGACACACACTGCAACAAGTGCTTCAAATTGAAATTGAGGCCCTTCCATGTTGGTGCAGTGGTTAAGGTGCTCGAATACTAAGCCCAAGGATGTTCCTGTCGCGGCGGCCGCTTTTTGATGGAGGCGAAAAACAAGGCGCAAGTGCGCTGTATGACGTCAGTGCGTACTAACAATCCCCAGGGGGTTTCTTTTTCCGGAACCATCCACAATGATGTCTCGTATAGCCTGAACCGCTTTGGAATTATAAAACACCCTATAGACCATAGAGAGGAAGTTGAGACACACTATTCTTTCGCATTACTGCTCCTAAGCAGATTTAAGTATACGATTGTATCCTTAGAATAATTATTAATTTGAGTCTACACTTGTTTATGCAAGAATAGGAAAACGCCATTTGAGCACCGAGAACATAGGACATGTATACAGAATTTCGTATGCTGCACTCAGTCACAATATCATGAGTTGCAATATACCGCGTTGACCTGCGATTCAGGTGAAGATTTGATAAACATTGCCAGTGCATTAGGTAGCCGGTGTTGCAACACGCTGCGCACGTAGCGTTCTGTTCTATTTTGAATTCGCGACCATTTCTCATAGACAAAGAGAGATCTACCCGGTACAATGGCGAATTTCTCACCAAGAAGTCAAAGCTGTGGATAACACGATAAATTTGTCATAAGACATTTTAGCAAAACTTGTACTAAGATGCTTTGTTCTACTCACCGCGAGGATCTTCTGACGAGAGAAATGCTTTGGATCGTCTTCGAAATTAACGGCTGAAGCAATCCTGGCTGCAGCTAGTATAAGGACGTTCAGTGCTATGGCCGCCATTGCGCTGCAGTGTCGGGCGTAAATGCTTCAACAACATACGTCCGTAGTCATACACCAATAGGATCCCTTCTGGGGCTTTTAATATAGGCCCGTTTTATAAAGAAATCTTTTTCAAATAGATTTCAAATAATGCAATGACGTGCTCGAATCTCAATTACTAGTAAATGACGCATCGAACCATGACGAGCGAAGCGAATATTTTACTGCAACGGCAAGTATGCTTCTATTTCTATTGTGGCGCGAAGTGCTTCATTATACTTACATTAAAATTTAGCAGTCGACAAAATACTGTCTAACCTTCTAGTTGCAGCTATCTAGATTTTTCGATACTCCGTTAAATGCATTTATTTTCTGTTTATTTTAGGCAAGCGACTGCTAAGAAAATGGCGACTGCACAAGTATTTGTGCACATTTTATGGCAGTACTTAGGCACGAAGAAGACCAAAGTTTCTAAAACTTCTCAAGCTCAAGCCATCCCAAAAGTGCACTGACTAAGCTCGGTAGATAATTCGTCGTAGAGCCCAGTGCTATTGCTTACATTAGCGTTCCACGCCAGCACACGTGTAAGGTGCTGGCGTAGACACAATCGGCTCACACGAAGAAACTGCACCCGGCTGTGAAGGAATTAAGTTAGGAACCGCAAAGCTGGCGTTCTCAAATAAAAGAAATATGTATATGCTTATAGAGCTTGGCGTTGTAAAGCGCTTCAGGCTACCATGGGCGTGTACGGGAGAGCTCTGAGAATTTAGGCACTTAAAAGAGGCATTGAAACGACGGCTACGCGTGGTAAAGACAGCGGAGTATTCTCATACGTATGGAATGGACTAATGATCATACTGCCATTACTTTCCAGCTCACATATACAACACCAGAGATACTGGCGAACAACAAGAGCGTCCCTGTTCTACCTCGCTACTCGCAATTCGTACACTAAGGTGAGCGAAGGAGAACAATATAAAAATTTGAGAACGCATTCCACCCAACCATGTGCGTGGAATCCGATCCGGCTCCTTTCGGCCCTTTTTAAAATGAATATGCTATTCAATGCAAACGTCGGGCACATATACCACTCCGGCGTTCACCTTAGTTTAACCTTACGTATTCTACCGTAATTAGAGTTCATGATAGCAAACATGTTAGTATAAACTTATTATTGGATTTTACTCCGCACACGTGAAGTTATAACTCCTCGAAACTTCAGCTCATACGACACCGTGGATAGTTTTAAAATGATTTTTTATTACTTTAAAGGCTGCTTGCTGGTCTGCAAACTATTGGCCGCTGTTTTCATAACAGGATATCAAACCCATGTCGTATGCTATTCGCAGTATCAGCAACATTATTGCAAGCACGCCGTAGACGGTGGACGCTCAGAATTTTTTTTCTTCAGCAAAATATTTTATTTGCATAGTCCCTTTTTAAATCGAGAAGCCTTAACTATAATATACGACCTTAGTTATTCTCGACTTGGTTTAGGTTTTCGTATAGAGATTGTCGAGGAGGCCGAAATCGATTGTATGATGCTTTATTCTTTAAGCATACAATCAGAAGCACATTATTCATACGTAATGCGAAACGCAAAACTCCAACGTTTTCTTCTGCCGTGTGCGCCGCGAAAGGGACAAGGACGTAGCGTTTTGTTGCTGATTGCTGGGCTATCGCTCGTCGCTCTTCGGCCTAACAACTAAGAGGAAAAGAAGGACAAGCATACGTTGACGTAATAGCTTCAACGTACACCCGACTTATGCAACCAAAATTTCAAGGACACTGGCGACTAGTGATGAAAGATGAAAGCCTGACTGCTGCATTCTGCTACGCGATTTTACCGGGCGCGGGGCGTAAATTTGTATTTAGTAAGTTAATTAAGGATGCCAGCGGCTTGCAATTGAGGTTTTATATTGTGAACAGCGTCATACCTAGTAACCATACCTATTCGAAAAAAAAAAGACAAGCAGAGGCCAGTTATTTGCAGTCATGGTGGTAAGCACTCTGCTTCAGTGTCCGCCTGGGCCCGTATTCCGAGTTTGTATCGTTATCGAAAAGGTCGCTATCTCACGTGACCTCGAGGCAACTGATTGGTGGAAACGCCGGAACATGATGATGCCCCCTCTTCCGGTGTGTGGTGGCAGCAGCCAGTTCCGGCGTTTCGAACAATCAGGTGACTAGAGGTCCCGTGAGATAGCAACACTTCAACAATAAATACGCAAACTTGGAATACGGACCCTGGAGCTGCATATGTGATGGTTAACTAGACTCATAAGTTATATCGAATGTCACTAATTAGACGCGAGACTACAGATAATTTCTTATTTCCGTCGCAATTACAATGCATTTATATGCAACGTTTCATGTTAGTGTAGGCGTCCCCCCTGTGTCGAGAGCAGTGAATTGTTTCCCGTGTTTCCGGAACTGCTGTCACCAACATTGGCACTTGTGATGTGCCATCCTACACACTCTTAGAATGTGTAATAGTAGCTGCTCCGTTAAAACTCAACCGGAATGATGTTGCTCAGTCAAAAGAGGGGTACTTGATCATACCCAGCATTTGACAGTTGTAAGATACAAGAGAGGTGATAGACTGCTGTTCTAAAAACATAGTGTTGAGCATAACTCTCTCTTTACGTCCGGAATAGCGAAAGCATTGTGAATTCCTCATCTAGTTTCATTATGAGTTGGCTCTGCGCTTTCCGATGTCTAAGCTGATTCGACAGCTACAAAGTGTTGCCCAGGCATTTTTGTCGCATGCAACCATCATCTCATCAGCTGGTTGTTGAGATCACGCTAGACATGTCAGTGTCATGTCATGACTTGATGACTCATCACTGTCATTAATTGCCACTATCTTATCACTAATCTTATCACTAACTCTATACTCACCTGATGGCATCACATGAGTACCGTTATGTTGAACCGAATTCCGACTGTACATTACTAGTGTTCTCGCTGCTCATTCGCAAATATGGCTATAAATATTATTCGCCACCTTAGCAGCTAAAAATGTATATCTAATTTGATGACGTCATCATCATCATCAGCCTGACTATACCCACTGCAGGGCGAAGGCCTCTCCCGTATTTCTGCACTTAACCCGGTTCTGTGCTAGCTGCATCCACTTGACCCCTGCGAACTTCTTAACCTCATCCGCACACCTAACATTCTGCCGCCCTCTGCTACGCTTTCCTTCCCTTGGAATCCAGTTTGTTACCCTAAGTCATCATCGGTTATCCTTTCTTTGCCCCACATGTTCTGCCCATGCCCATTTTTTCTTCTTAATTTCCACTAGAATGTCGGTAACGTGAGTTATTTCTCTGACCCACTCTGCACGCTACCTATCTCTTAATGTTACCCCTACCAATTTTCGTTCCATAGCCCTCCGGGTCATCGTCAACTTAAGTAGAACTCTCCTGGTTAGCCTCCACGTTTCAGCCCCATAGGTGAGTACAGGTAAGATGCAACTGTTGGATACTTTCCTGACGACGTCATATGGCATCATAAAGAGTCTACAAATAAGGTAATTGTGGCAATATTCTAATGCCAGAAATTCAAAACGCGGGTGTTTGTGGGCATTTGACTCAAATTTACCATCTCTTCATGAAGCCCATTATGCAAGTAGTTCTTAAAAAGTGCCTCTGGCGACAACTTTCAGCGATGAGGGCGACAAATCTCCGCGCGCTATCCTCCAAGATGATGTTATCAGGGCACTCTGAGTGCGCCCTCTCATTGGACGCTCCCAAGTGAGCAAGTGGGGTGGGGAGTGGTGATGTGCTTTCCCGACTTGTTTTCTAGATTTTGCTTGCGCGTCGCTGCACTCTTTGTAGAAGGGAAGCGGAGAAGCATCATATTCGATCACCAATAAGTTCGGTGCACCGGGTTAAGTGGAGAAATATGGGAGAGGCCTTCGCCCTGCAGTGGGTATAATCAGGCTGATGATGATGATGATGAAGTTTGGTGCTATGGAACCTAGCTTAAAATTTAGCATGGATAGATGCAATGCTTATTGTGCAGTGCGTTTTGTAATTTTCTAATAAGCAGTTCAGGGTACCTTTAATGTTGACCTAAATTCTCATTCATTAACGTTATTAGTCTTAACTGTCTTGGAAGAAGTGGAGGTTTTCGAATGCCTGAAGCTAGCGCTCTTCCATTTTTCTGAAGTTTCTATGGCTGTGAGCTATTTGTGATCTCGTCATCTTTCGGGATGGCGGGCGCACGACCCCTGCGCCCACCCGCCACTATCGAACATGCTGCGGCGTACTCGACGGGTCACCTCAACGTCGCGGACGTGGAGCTTCCAGACTCGGCAGATGACTCCTCAGAGACTGAGATGGATTCTGACAGCAGCTACACGCCTGTACAGTCTCGCCGCCTGAAAAGGAACTGCGCCGAACACCAATAATGAGTGAGACGCCAAAGAAGAATGCTGAAAAGCAAGGGCGCTTTTCGGTGGCCTTCGTACCAACAACGGCAACGGCGAATCTGAATGTTATACACAGACAGCACCTGACCCAGTTTTTCGACCTGCTGGTTCCCGGTGAAGTTGACGAAGTCAGGTTTAATCCCTGGAAGAATGTCCTGACTGTGGATGTCAAATCCCAGGCTACAGTGGACAAGCTGAAGGGAATTTTTGCGCTTGGCAACATGCCGGTCCGTTCCTTTCTTGCACATGGGAAAAAGACTACTGCGGGTGTAATCACCGACGTTGACCCCGAGATAAGCGAAAGCGATCTCTGCACGCTGATCACATCTACGGCGCGCATTGTGGATGTTCATCGTTTCGGCCGCTTAAAGTGCGTTAAATTAGTCTTTGGGACTGAATCCCTCCCATCCCACGTTAAAGTGGGCTATGTGAGACACCCAGTTCGGATGTATGTTCCAAGACCCTTTCAGTGCCACAAATTCCACAAGATCGGACATGTGAGTGCCGTTTGTCGAAACGAGGTATCCTGCCGTCGATGCGGTGGTACGCATCCTCATGACGCATGCCAGACGGAGACTATGAAGTGTGCGAACTGCTCGGGTGCCCATAAAGCAATGGCTGAGGACTGTCCTAAAATTAGGAACGAAAGACGTATACTAAAGAAGATGGTGCGAGACAACTCGACTCATCAAGAAGCGGCTGCATCTATTCGTCATAGCAAACACCATTCCCGACGCCGACACAAGGAATCGGAAGGCAAGCCTAGCCTGGATAACTCAACTTCAGAGTTAACGTCAGCTCAGGTGCCATAACAGATTGAGTCTAATCCCGTTAAGAATACTCGTGCTGTAATGTCACAGACAATGTCACAGGCCAAGGATCAGACAGAAGCTGTTGTATTACCTGCTGCCTCTGATGTTGAATGACCTGCTCTACCATCAAAGGCCATCGCCAGGCCTCATCCCAGTTTGGTTGCCACACGTGCTGAAAATTCCGACAACCTCGACAGCCACCAGGTGAAAGAAATGCTGAAACAGCTGGTTCGTTCAGTGCGGGTGCTGCTCTCCAGCATCAACACACAAACAGCAAAGTTTGCTGTTCAGGTTTTGGACGCATTTCAGCCGCTCCTGGTGGTATTGCAATAATTCACAATGGCGCAACAAACTAACGCCACCTCTGTGACGATGCACTTGCGCCGCAGTATAGTGATGCAATGGAATGCCCGAGGCCTGCGTGGTTGGCTGAGTGACTTCCTACAGAAGTACCCGCTGTCTGACAGTAAAGTACAGAAGTACTGTTAACGTAGAAAGACTAGCCCGTATTTCTACGTTAACAAGTACCGCTTTCCCGTGATTGTGATCTGCGAGCCCAACAGGCCGGCTGCTTTCCGCCTTTCTGGATATGTTCTGCTGTGGTCTAGAGAAGAAGCCGAAACAAGGAAAGTGCTGGTGCGTGTACGCCAAGACATTGCGCACGTCCACCAGGCTCTGCAGCCCCACAGCACGAACCACTACATTTGTTTGACATTACCCCGAAAGGACGAGTATGTTCTGTAATTGACGCCTATATTCCACCGAGAGATGGCTTGGACAAGTCATATCTATTTTCAACAATCCAGTGCTGTACAGCTCCTCGTATTATTGTGGGGGACTTTAATGCTCACCACCCTCAGTGAGGTAGTGCCATAATGAGCAATCGAGGAAGAGACCTGGCAGACTTTTGCATACACAAGACCCTCTGTTTCTTGGTGTAGTGATGTGGAAACATATGGGAGTGATCACATACCAACGTGCGTATGCATCAAGTGGTTTGCACCTGCCATTTCGCCTCGTGTGCAATACACAGACTAGCCCGCCTTTAGAGCACCTGTGGAGATTTCCAGTGTGGACCTCCAGTCACCATCTCAAATAGAGGGCCTCATTACTTCCTCTCTAAGTGAGAGCAGTCTATATGTTTGTGTGCCGATGTCAGTGTCCAGAATCGACGTGGAATTTGAGCGACTTCGCGCCATCCGTCGGCGAGCTGAAAGGAAGTACAGGAGCACGAAATGCGCGCAAGATCTCGCACTTTCTCCCAAAGCTAAACGACACGTTCTACGCCACCTGGAGAGGTTAGGACGACAACGTTGGAGGCAGTTCTGTTCATCACTGGATCCCCGTAAACTCCTGTCGGTATCTTGCATGTTGCAAGAACCTTACGCACGCCTCCACGAGAAAGACATCCTTTTCGTGCTCTGGTCCTTTATCAAAGCCGCAATGAAGTTGACGTAGCTGAAGACTTTTGAAAAATGGTTGTGGGCACAAGCCAGGCACAGTTACCAATTTCAGAGGTTTTCGTGCTACCTTCGCCGAATGATCAATACGACGTGATCTTTACAATAGGTGAATTAGACGCTGCTCCTGCTTCTTGTCGGCATTCATCTGCACCTGGTCCTGACGTGATTACTTACACAGCCTTATCAAACCTAGGCAAGAATGGCAGAACTGCACTACTTAATTACTTCAATGATATATGGGCTTCTAGTACTGTTCCACTGGAAGATTAGCCGCTTGGTTGCTCTTTTGAAGCCTGGAAAGCCTCCTCTAGAACTTACCTCATACTGGCCACTTGCTCTAGCAAGCTGTGTTGGAAAAGGTATGGAGCGAATGGTGCTGACAAGACCTGAGTGGTATCTAGAGATTAATGATGTTTATCCGAAGATGATGACTGGGTTTCGCCGCAGACGCTCTTCCATTGATAGCGTCATCGACCTTGTGGCGACAGTAGAACACGAAAAGCGTCACCGTCGAATAGTAGCTGCTATCTTTTTAGATATAAAGGGACCTTACGACAACATCCTACAGGATGCTATTCTTGATGCACTTGACGACGTGGGAGTTGGTGGCCGGCTGTTCTTGTGGATTGTAAGCTATCTCAGTGGCTGCTCTGTTTACATGACTACGCCGCCTGAAGGAGATACTACCCGCTTTCAGGTCGGTCATGGAGTTCCACAGGGAGGAGTCCTCAGCCCAACTTTATTTAACATTGTGCTAATTGGCCTGGTGAGTGAACTGCCAACTAACATCCACATAAATGCATATGCTGACGACATCTGCATCTGGGCCTCTGGTTCGACGCGCCCACAACTACGTGCGAGATTGCAACGAGCTGTGTCATCGACATCGATGTACTTGCGGCGTCAAGGTTTATTTTTAGTGGCAGAAAAGTGTGCAGTGATTGCGCTTACGGGGAAATGTGTCAGCCGCTGCCCGATTACCCTTCATGGAGTCGTAATACCATCCGTCTCCAGGCATAGATTCTTGGGAGTAATTATTGACCACCTACTATCCGAAACATATTACTATGGTGAAGAAAAGGCTAATCAAGTTTTGCCACGTACTTCGTTTCATAGCTGGCATCAAATGGGGTCCAGCTGAGTGCTCCTTAATACGACTTTAGGATGTCTGTTTATCGGCTACATCCGGTAGTCTCCCAGTACTCTTTAATATGAGCATTTCCTGCTTGCGGACTTTAGACAGCCTGCAAGCGCAGGCACTGAAAATATGTCTTGGATGTGTCCAGATGCACCTCTCAAAGGCACAATTGAAGAGGCACATGCTCGCCCAATATCCATACAATGACGCATCGAACCATGACGAGCGAAGCGAATATTTTACTGCAACGGCAAGTATGCTTCTATTTCTATTGTGGCGCGAAGTGCTTCATTATACTTACATTAAAATTTAGCAGTCGACAAAATACTGTCTAACCTTCTAGTTGCAGCTATCTAGATTTTTCGATACTCCGTTAAATGCATTTATTTTCTGTTTATTTTAGGCAAGCGACTGCTAAGAAAATGGCGACTGCACAAGTATTTGTGCACATTTTATGGCAGTACTTAGGCACGAAGAAGACCAAAGTTTCTAAAACTTCTCAAGCTCAAGCCATCCCAAAAGTGCACTGACTAAGCCCGGTAGATAATTCGTCGTAGAGCCCAGTGCTATTGCTTACATTAGCGTTCCACGCCAGCACACGTGTAAGGTGCTGGCGTAGACACAATCGGCTCACACGAAGAAACTGCACCCGGCTGTGAAGGAATTAAGTTAGGAACCGCAAAGCTGGCGTTCTCAAATAAAAGAAATATGTATATGCTTATAGAGCTTGGCGTTGTAAAGCGCTTCAGGCTACCATGGGCGTGTACGGGAGAGCTCTGAGAATTTAGGCACTTAAAAGAGGCATTGAAACGACGGCTACGCGTGGTAAAGACAGCGGAGTATTCTCATACGTATGGAATGGACTAATGATCATACTGCCATTACTTTCCAGCTCACATATACAACACCAGAGATACTGGCGAACAACAAGAGCGTCCCTGTTCTACCTCGCTACTCGCAATTCGTACACTAAGGTGAGCGAAGGAGAACAATATAAAAATTTGAGAACGCATTCCACCCAACCATGTGCGTGGAATCCGATCCGGCTCCTTTCGGCCCTTTTTAAAATGAATATGCTATTCAATGCAAACGTCGGGCACATATACCACTCCGGCGTTCACCTTAGTTTAACCTTACGTATTCTACCGTAATTAGAGTTCATGATAGCAAACATGTTAGTATAAACTTATTATTGGATTTTACTCCGCACACGTGAAGTTATAACTCCTCGAAACTTCAGCTCATACGACACCGTGGATAGTTTTAAAATGATTTTTTATTACTTTAAAGGCTGCTTGCTGGTCTGCAAACTATTGGCCGCTGTTTTCATAACAGGATATCAAACCCATGTCGTATGCTATTCGCAGTATCAGCAACATTATTGCAAGCACGCCGTAGACGGTGGACGCTCAGAATTTTTTTTCTTCAGCAAAATATTTTATTTGCATAGTCCCTTTTTAAATCGAGAAGCCTTAACTATAATATACGACCTTAGTTATTCTCGACTTGGTTTAGGTTTTCGTATAGAGATTGTCGAGGAGGCCGAAATCGATTGTATGATGCTTTATTCTTTAAGCATACAATCAGAAGCACATTATTCATACGTAATGCGAAACGCAAAACTCCAACGTTTTCTTCTGCCGTGTGCGCCGCGAAAGGGACAAGGACGTAGCGTTTTGTTGCTGATTGCTGGGCTATCGCTCGTCGCTCTTCGGCCTAACAACTAAGAGGAAAAGAAGGACAAGCATACGTTGACGTAATAGCTTCAACGTACACCCGACTTATGCAACCAAAATTTCAAGGACACTGGCGACTAGTGATGAAAGATGAAAGCCTGACTGCTGCATTCTGCTACGCGATTTTACCGGGCGCGGGGCGTAAATTTGTATTTAGTAAGTTAATTAAGGATGCCAGCGGCTTGCAATTGAGGTTTTATATTGTGAACAGCGTCATACCTAGTAACCATACCTATTCGAAAAAAAAAAGACAAGCAGAGGCCAGTTATTTGCAGTCATGGTGGTAAGCACTCTGCTTCAGTGTCCGCCTGGGCCCGTATTCCGAGTTTGTATCGTTATCGAAAAGGTCGCTATCTCACGTGACCTCGAGGCAACTGATTGGTGGAAACGCCGGAACATGATGATGCCCCCTCTTCCGGTGTGTGGTGGCAGCAGCCAGTTCCGGCGTTTCGAACAATCAGGTGACTAGAGGTCCCGTGAGATAGCAACACTTCAACAATAAATACGCAAACTTGGAATACGGACCCTGGAGCTGCATATGTGATGGTTAACTAGACTCATAAGTTATATCGAATGTCACTAATTAGACGCGAGACTACAGATAATTTCTTATTTCCGTCGCAATTACAATGCATTTATATGCAACGTTTCATGTTAGTGTAGGCGTCCCCCCTGTGTCGAGAGCAGTGAATTGTTTCCCGTGTTTCCGGAACTGCTGTCACCAACATTGGCACTTGTGATGTGCCATCCTACACACTCTTAGAATGTGTAATAGTAGCTGCTCCGTTAAAACTCAACCGGAATGATGTTGCTCAGTCAAAAGAGGGGTACTTGATCATACCCAGCATTTGACAGTTGTAAGATACAAGAGAGGTGATAGACTGCTGTTCTAAAAACATAGTGTTGAGCATAACTCTCTCTTTACGTCCGGAATAGCGAAAGCATTGTGAATTCCTCATCTAGTTTCATTATGAGTTGGCTCTGCGCTTTCCGATGTCTAAGCTGATTCGACAGCTACAAAGTGTTGCCCAGGCATTTTTGTCGCATGCAACCATCATCTCATCAGCTGGTTGTTGAGATCACGCTAGACATGTCAGTGTCATGTCATGACTTGATGACTCATCACTGTCATTAATTGCCACTATCTTATCACTAATCTTATCACTAACTCTATACTCACCTGATGGCATCACATGAGTACCGTTATGTTGAACCGAATTCCGACTGTACATTACTAGTGTTCTCGCTGCTCATTCGCAAATATGGCTATAAATATTATTCGCCACCTTAGCAGCTAAAAATGTATATCTAATTTGATGACGTCATCATCATCATCAGCCTGACTATACCCACTGCAGGGCGAAGGCCTCTCCCGTATTTCTGCACTTAACCCGGTTCTGTGCTAGCTGCATCCACTTGACCCCTGCGAACTTCTTAACCTCATCCGCACACCTAACATTCTGCCGCCCTCTGCTACGCTTTCCTTCCCTTGGAATCCAGTTTGTTACCCTAAGTCATCATCGGTTATCCTTTCTTTGCCCCACATGTTCTGCCCATGCCCATTTTTTCTTCTTAATTTCCACTATAATGTCGGTAACGTGAGTTATTTCTCTGACCCACTCTGCACGCTACCTATCTCTTAATGTTACCCCTACCAATTTTCGTTCCATAGCCCTCCGGGTCATCGTCAACTTAAGTAGAACTCTCCTGGTTAGCCTCCACGTTTCAGCCCCATAGGTGAGTACAGGTAAGATGCAACTGTTGGATACTTTCCTGACGACGTCATATGGCATCATAAAGAGTCTACAAATAAGGTAATTGTGGCAATATTCTAATGCCAGAAATTCAAAACGCGGGTGTTTGTGGGCATTTGACTCAAATTTACCATCTCTTCATGAAGCCCATTATGCAAGTAGTTCTTAAAAAGTGCCTCTGGCGACAACTTTCAGCGATGAGGGCGACAAATCTCCGCGCGCTATCCTCCAAGATGATGTTATCAGGGCACTCTGAGTGCGCCCTCTCATTGGACGCTCCCAAGTGAGCAAGTGGGGTGGGGAGTGGTGATGTGCTTTCCCGACTTGTTTTCTAGATTTTGCTTGCGCGTCGCTGCACTCTTTGTAGAAGGGAAGCGGAGAAGCATCATATTCGATCACCAATAAGTTCGGTGCACCGGGTTAAGTGGAGAAATATGGGAGAGGCCTTCGCCCTGCAGTGGGTATAATCAGGCTGATGATGATGATGATGAAGTTTGGTGCTATGGAACCTAGCTTAAAATTTAGCATGGATAGATGCAATGCTTATTGTGCAGTGCGTTTTGTAATTTTCTAATAAGCAGTTCAGGGTACCTTTAATGTTGACCTAAATTCTCATTCATTAACGTTATTAGTCTTAACTGTCTTGGAAGAAGTGGAGGTTTTCGAATGCCTGAAGCTAGCGCTCTTCCATTTTTCTGAAGTTTCTATGGCTGTGAGCTATTTGTGATCTCGTCATCTTTCGGGATGGCGGGCGCACGACCCCTGCGCCCACCCGCCACTATCGAACATGCTGCGGCGTACTCGACGGGTCACCTCAACGTCGCGGACGTGGAGCTTCCAGACTCGGCAGATGACTCCTCAGAGACTGAGATGGATTCTGACAGCAGCTACACGCCTGTACAGTCTCGCCGCCTGAAAAGGAACTGCGCCGAACACCAATAATGAGTGAGACGCCAAAGAAGAATGCTGAAAAGCAAGGGCGCTTTTCGGTGGCCTTCGTACCAACAACGGCAACGGCGAATCTGAATGTTATACACAGACAGCACCTGACCCAGTTTTTCGACCTGCTGGTTCCCGGTGAAGTTGACGAAGTCAGGTTTAATCCCTGGAAGAATGTCCTGACTGTGGATGTCAAATCCCAGGCTACAGTGGACAAGCTGAAGGGAATTTTTGCGCTTGGCAACATGCCGGTCCGTTCCTTTCTTGCACATGGGAAAAAGACTACTGCGGGTGTAATCACCGACGTTGACCCCGAGATAAGCGAAAGCGATCTCTGCACGCTGATCACATCTACGGCGCGCATTGTGGATGTTCATCGTTTCGGCCGCTTAAAGTGCGTTAAATTAGTCTTTGGGACTGAATCCCTCCCATCCCACGTTAAAGTGGGCTATGTGAGACACCCAGTTCGGATGTATGTTCCAAGACCCTTTCAGTGCCACAAATTCCACAAGATCGGACATGTGAGTGCCGTTTGTCGAAACGAGGTATCCTGCCGTCGATGCGGTGGTACGCATCCTCATGACGCATGCCAGACGGAGACTATGAAGTGTGCGAACTGCTCGGGTGCCCATAAAGCAATGGCTGAGGACTGTCCTAAAATTAGGAACGAAAGACGTATACTAAAGAAGATGGTGCGAGACAACTCGACTCATCAAGAAGCGGCTGCATCTATTCGTCATAGCAAACACCATTCCCGACGCCGACACAAGGAATCGGAAGGCAAGCCTAGCCTGGATAACTCAACTTCAGAGTTAACGTCAGCTCAGGTGCCATAACAGATTGAGTCTAATCCCGTTAAGAATACTCGTGCTGTAATGTCACAGACAATGTCACAGGCCAAGGATCAGACAGAAGCTGTTGTATTACCTGCTGCCTCTGATGTTGAATGACCTGCTCTACCATCAAAGGCCATCGCCAGGCCTCATCCCAGTTTGGTTGCCACACGTGCTGAAAATTCCGACAACCTCGACAGCCACCAGGTGAAAGAAATGCTGAAACAGCTGGTTCGTTCAGTGCGGGTGCTGCTCTCCAGCATCAACACACAAACAGCAAAGTTTGCTGTTCAGGTTTTGGACGCATTTCAGCCGCTCCTGGTGGTATTGCAATAATTCACAATGGCGCAACAAACTAACGCCACCTCTGTGACGATGCACTTGCGCCGCAGTATAGTGATGCAATGGAATGCCCGAGGCCTGCGTGGTTGGCTGAGTGACTTCCTACAGAAGTACCCGCTGTCTGACAGTAAAGTACAGAAGTACTGTTAACGTAGAAAGACTAGCCCGTATTTCTACGTTAACAAGTACCGCTTTCCCGTGATTGTGATCTGCGAGCCCAACAGGCCGGCTGCTTTCCGCCTTTCTGGATATGTTCTGCTGTGGTCTAGAGAAGAAGCCGAAACAAGGAAAGTGCTGGTGCGTGTACGCCAAGACATTGCGCACGTCCACCAGGCTCTGCAGCCCCACAGCACGAACCACTACATTTGTTTGACATTACCCCGAAAGGACGAGTATGTTCTGTAATTGACGCCTATATTCCACCGAGAGATGGCTTGGACAAGTCATATCTATTTTCAACAATCCAGTGCTGTACAGCTCCTCGTATTATTGTGGGGGACTTTAATGCTCACCACCCTCAGTGAGGTAGTGCCATAATGAGCAATCGAGGAAGAGACCTGGCAGACTTTTGCATACACAAGACCCTCTGTTTCTTGGTGTAGTGATGTGGAAACATATGGGAGTGATCACATACCAACGTGCGTATGCATCAAGTGGTTTGCACCTGCCATTTCGCCTCGTGTGCAATACACAGACTAGCCCGCCTTTAGAGCACCTGTGGAGATTTCCAGTGTGGACCTCCAGTCACCATCTCAAATAGAGGGCCTCATTACTTCCTCTCTAAGTGAGAGCAGTCTATATGTTTGTGTGCCGATGTCAGTGTCCAGAATCGACGTGGAATTTGAGCGACTTCGCGCCATCCGTCGGCGAGCTGAAAGGAAGTACAGGAGCACGAAATGCGCGCAAGATCTCGCACTTTCTCCCAAAGCTCAACGACACGTTCTACGCCACCTGGAGAGGTTAGGACGACAACGTTGGAGGCAGTTCTGTTCATCACTGGATCCCCGTAAACTCCTGTCGGTATCTTGCATGTTGCAAGAACCTTACGCACGCCTCCACGAGAAAGACATCCTTTTCGTGCTCTGGTCCTTTATCAAAGCCGCAATGAAGTTGACGTAGCTGAAGACTTTTGAAAAATGGTTGTGGGCACAAGCCAGGCACAGTTACCAATTTCAGAGGTTTTCGTGCTACCTTCGCCGAATGATCAATACGACGTGATCTTTACAATAGGTGAATTAGACGCTGCTCCTGCTTCTTGTCGGCATTCATCTGCACCTGGTCCTGACGTGATTACTTACACAGCCTTATCAAACCTAGGCAAGAATGGCAGAACTGCACTACTTAATTACTTCAATGATATATGGGCTTCTAGTACTGTTCCACTGGAAGATTAGCCGCTTGGTTGCTCTTTTGAAGCCTGGAAAGCCTCCTCTAGAACTTACCTCATACTGGCCACTTGCTCTAGCAAGCTGTGTTGGAAAAGGTATGGAGCGAATGGTGCTGACAAGACCTGAGTGGTATCTAGAGATTAATGATGTTTATCCGAAGATGATGACTGGGTTTCGCCGCAGACGCTCTTCCATTGATAGCGTCATCGACCTTGTGGCGACAGTAGAACACGAAAAGCGTCACCGTCGAATAGTAGCTGCTATCTTTTTAGATATAAAGGGACCTTACGACAACATCCTACAGGATGCTATTCTTGATGCACTTGACGACGTGGGAGTTGGTGGCCGGCTGTTCTTGTGGATTGTAAGCTATCTCAGTGGCTGCTCTGTTTACATGACTACGCCGCCTGAAGGAGATACTACCCGCTTTCAGGTCGGTCATGGAGTTCCACAGGGAGGAGTCCTCAGCCCAACTTTATTTAACATTGTGCTAATTGGCCTGGTGAGTGAACTGCCAACTAACATCCACATAAATGCATATGCTGACGACATCTGCATCTGGGCCTCTGGTTCGACGCGCCCACAACTACGTGCGAGATTGCAACGAGCTGTGTCATCGACATCGATGTACTTGCGGCGTCAAGGTTTATTTTTAGTGGCAGAAAAGTGTGCAGTGATTGCGCTTACGGAGAAATGTGTCAGCCGCTGCCCGATTACCCTTCATGGAGTCGTAATACCATCCGTCTCCAGGCATAGATTCTTGGGAGTAATTATTGACCACCTACTATCCGAAACATATTACTATGGTGAAGAAAAGGCTAATCAAGTTTTGCCACGTACTTCGTTTCATAGCTGGCATCAAATGGGGTCCAGCTGAGTGCTCCTTAATACGACTTTAGGATGTCTGTTTATCGGCTACATCTGGTAGTCTCCCAGTACTCTTTAATATGAGCATTTCCTGCTTGCGGACTTTAGACAGCCTGCAAGCGCAGGCACTGAAAATATGTCTTGGATGTGTCCAGATGCACCTCTCAAAGGCACAATTGAAGAGGCACATGCTCGCCCAATATCCATACACTTGTCAAACGAACCACTTCGTGTAGATTTACGAGAACTTACAAGACACCGATTTCACCCACTCAACAAGATTCTGGATGAGCGACTGGACTGCAGTTTTACAAGTGCACTCCTATGCCATCAGTCGCAAGTACAGACAGGATATGTCCTCCCATATTGTCCCGCCCAACCACCATGGACAATGGATAAACCTTTGATGCACCTTCGTGTTCCCGGGATACTAAAGAAATCAATGGTGCCAATTAGTGGACTCAAACGTACTCTGGGGCACATCTGGTCAGAATATCCCAATTATATTCACGTATACACCGATGGATCTGTGTCAGCACAGGCATCTGCTGCAGCCCTCGCCATACAAGATCAAAAAATGACTCTACATTTCCCTTTTCGACGTACTTCTGCATCAACCACTGCTGAACTTGTAGCCATTCGGGAATTTATTCGCTACATATGTGGGGAACCACCTCAAAAAGTGTGTATATTCACGGACTCAAAGATTGCATTGCAAATTTTGGAAACCTCCTTACGCCACACTGCCTACCAGTCCCTGGCACTAAACATTAAGGAGCTCCTCGCATCTGTCCAGCTGCAGAGGCACAGGATAGTGTTTCAATGGATCTCTGCCCACTGCGGGCTCCATGGGAATGAACAGGCCGATGTTGAAGTGAAAATCGCCTTCATCATTGGCCTCAAAATAGATGTGCCTTTTTCAAGAGCGGATACGACGTGCCTTCTTACGAGTTGTATGAAGAATGCTACAGCCGCTTACTGGGCCCAGCCTGACGCCCGACATATTGGTCAAAAAAGGCTCGATCGAACATTGAAATTTTATGTTCCGCGTGATATTCCGCGTCATCAGACATCCTTGCTACTAGACTTCGTTTAAACGTGGTTTTCACGCGCGACTACTTATCATCAATTTGACAGATGGACTTGCCGGAATGTTCAACTTGTGGCATCTCAGAGACTGTGGACCATATATTATTGGTGTGCCCAGCGTATGCGTGCAAAAGAACTATGCTAGCCACTTCCTTGAAGTGTTTGGACAAGAGGCTTCTGTCGGAGAAACTGCTGCTGGGCGCTTGGCAGGAATGGGAAGGATGGCCAGGCAGTGCGTGCTCTTTGCCGTTTTTGGTGCGCCAGCGGACTTGATTCGCGCTTGTAAAGCAAGCTACTGTGCCTGTATATGTATTTCATAAGCCTTCTCGCACATTGTCACCTATCATGATCTTCTTTCTTTCCTTTCCCTTCCCCAGTGCAGAGTAGCAGGTCAGATTTGTATTATGCCGGGCAACCTCTCTCCCCTTTCCTTTCAGTAAAACCATCTCTCTATCGTGACCCATGAAGGCCAGCGGACCACGTCGCCCATAGCCATGACGAGAGCCGACGAAACACGGTTGAGGTTGACTCTTTACTCGTCACACTGCTGAACTCTAGCAATAAAGGGTCATCAATGACAGAGCAGGCCTGGTGTCCAATCACACTTGGAATAGCTACTGGCTTTAGGCGAGAATATTCTAGCTTTTATGTCGCAGAGGCTTATTGTGCAGCAGGCAACGAAATGAGAGCGCCACGCTCGTAATGTTTGGTAAGTTGGCTTATGGGTTAACGTCCCAAAGCGGCTCAAGCTTTGAGAGACGCGGCAGTAGAGAGCTCGAAAAATTTCGACCACCTGGGGTGTTTAATGTGCACTGACATCACAGAGCACACACACTCCTTTTACGCTCAGCTAAGCCTGACTCTTTTGGATTTGGATCTGGGCGTTCTGAGCCTAGGAGGCCTATCGTCGCGGGTTCACCTTCAAAGCTGTTCAGTTGACACACTGCATGACTCACAAGGTGACAGCTTATGACTCAGCTGGCCCGCCGAAACCGTAACATTCCGACACATCAATAATGTGCTCTGACGTTACGTCATCCGCATGTGTCAGCATATTTGACTGAAGCTATCAGTTTAGCTTAGAATGCAGATCATCACGTTAAGCGCAAGGCATCGACCCTAGATTCGCTGTGGCATATGGCACCGGCGCCAAACACGGTGAACACGGTTGCGCTGAATACTGAAGGGGAAGGATTTTGTTATAAGAAAGTTAGTTCTGAACCCAAGAAAGTCTGAGGCTGTGACTCAAAAGGAGCACCTTTGCACGACGAACATGAACCACCTTTGCAGGCTGCAAGGTGCGAAGCTGGGTTCAGGCCCACCGGGAACGAAGGGCGCAGCGGGGTTTACGGAGCTTCTATTGAACACACACCCCTAGAAAAGCCGAGCGCCAGGCCAGTTGACATTTGTAGCCATTTTTACCGGGGGGTATCCGGCGGTGGAAGCTTTCATACTCTGCCGTTTCTTAATCAAATCTTTCGTCTTCTTAGACAGCTTACCGGTATCCTCTCTAACTATCCTACCGCCTACTTCTACCGCGCACTCAGTAATGATATCTCTGAAATTATTGTTCCTTGCCTCTAGGGTAATGTCGCCATCCTCAGTTAGAGCTGAATACCTATTCTGTAGCGAGATCCTGAACTCTTCTGCCCCCCCCTCACCGCTAATTCGTTGATGGGTTTCTTTCTTACTAATCTATTGCGTTCCTTCTTCAGATTTAGGCTAATTCGGGACCTCACCATCCTGTGGTCACTACATCGAACTTTCCCGATTACCTCTACATCCTGCACAATGGCGGGGGTTGAACACATTATGAAGTCGATTTCATTTTTAGTCTCTCCGTTAGGACTTTTCCATGTCCATTTTCGGTTCTTCCGTTTGCTGAAGAAGGTATTCATGATTCGTAAGTTATTGCGCTCTGCAAACTCAACTAGTAACTCCCCCCTGCTATTCCTAGAACCAATGCCATAGTCACCTACTGCCTTTCCTCCTGCCTGTTTTTTCCCTACCTTGGCATTGAAGTCGCCCATTAGTACAGTATACTGCGTCTTTACTTTTCGCATTGCCGATTCTACATAATCAATAAGCGCAAGGTGGCCGATGTAAGGAAGTATAACATGGAGAAAATTGAGCATGCTGTAAAGAACGGGGGAAGCCTTAAAGCGGTAAAGAAGAAATTGGGCATAGGCAAAAACCAGATGTATGCGATAAGGGACAAGGCGGGCAACGTCATCACTAATATGGACAAGATAGTCAAAGTAGCCGAGGAGTTCTATACAGATCTCTACAGTAGCCAAAGTAGTCAGGACCGTAATGAGATTGGCGTCAGGGAAAAACAGTCAGACGTTCCACCAGTGATGAAGGACGAGGTCAAGAAAGCACTAGACACTATGAAAAGGGGGAAATCAGCTGGAGAGGATCAGATAACTACAGATTTGCTGAAGGACGGGGGGGATATCGTGCTAGAAAAACTGGCCACCCTGTATACGCAGTGCCTGGTGTCATCGACGGTACCGGAAGCATGGAAGAATGCAAACATTATCCTCATTCACAAGAAAGGGGACTCTAAGGACCTTAAAAATTACAGACCAATCAGCTTACTGTCTGTTACGTATAAGGTATTTACTAAGGTAATCGCTAATAGAATCAGGACAACCTTAGACTGCAATCAAGCAAAGGATCAAGCAGGGTTTCGGAAACGGTACTCTACTATCGATCATATCCATACCATCAATCAGGTGATAGAAAAATGCGCGGAATATAACCAGCCGTTATACATAGCATTCATTGATTACGAAAAAGCATTTGACTCAGTTGAAACCTCGGCGGTGATGCAGGCATTGCGAAATCAGGGGGTAGACGAGCCGTACGTGAAAGTGCTGGAAGATATATATAGTGGCTGCACAGCAACCATAGTTCTGCATAAAGAAAGTAACAAAATTCCCATAAAGAAAGGTGTTAGGCAAGGAGACACAATCTCCCCAGTACTATTCACAGCTTGTTTAGAGGAAGTATTCAGAGACTTGGAATGGGAGCAGTTAGGGATAAGGCTAGATGGAGAATACCTCAATAATCTGCGATTTGCTGATGACATTGCCTTGCTAAGCAACTCGGGAGATGAACTGCAAATAATGATTGATGACCTAGACAGGAAAAGTAGAAAGGTAGGCTTGAAAATCAATATGCAGAAGACTAAGGTAATGTTCAACAGCCTCGGGAAGGAACAGGAGTTTACATTAGGTAGCGAAATACTGGAATTAGTAGGCGAATATATCTACTTAGGACAGGTAGTAACCGCAGATCCGGACCATGAAAAGGAAATAACAAGAAGAATAAGATTGGGATGGAGCGCATTTGGCAAGCACTCGCAGATTATGACTAGCAGCTTACCGGTATCGCTCAAGAGGAAAGTATACAACAGTTGCATCTTGCCTGTACTCACCTATGGGGCTGAAACGTGGAGGCTAACCAAGAGAGTTCTACTTAAGTTGAGGACAACCCAGAGGGCTATGGAACGAAAAATGGTAGGGGTAACATTAAGAGATAGAAAGCGTGCAGAGTGGGTCAGAGAAATAACTCAAGTTAACGACATTCTAGTGGAAATTAAGAAGAAGAAATGGACATGGGCAGGACATGTAGTGCGAAGAGAGGATAACCGATGGTCGCTGAGGGTAACAAACTGGATTCCAAGGGAAGGAAAGCGTAGCAGGGGGCGGCAGAAAGTTAGGTGGGCGGATGAGATTAAGAAGTTCGTAGGGGTCAAGTGGATGCAGCTAGCACAGAACCGGGTTAAGTGGAGAGATATGGGAGAGGCCTTCGCCCTGCAGTGGGTATAATCAGGCTGATGATGATGATCCGGCGGTGGGTTTCGAACAAACCGCCTCCCGCAGCCGAGACGGGTGCTCTAACCACTAGGTCACTAGGCCTGTACTCCGAAAAAAAAAATACGATAAGGCTACGAGCAATTGTATTTGCCAAAACTCAATCCTTGAGCACTACCAAGATTTCTCGGTTCACTCTTCCCACATTATCTATCCCAGGACACCGGTACCTATCGCGCTGCACAGTTTTACCGGCTGCAAGAGGCTCTAAGGCTTTTACGATTTTTTTACGCTCCATATAGCGCGACAGGCAGAGCAGCTAAATGTTGATATTCTTTTCCGGGTCAATATTGATGCACCGGAGACATGTGACGGGGAATTCAGTATTGCAAACGTGCTTCTTCCTGAAGAGCTGCTATCAGTGGTAACCTTAGGAACATGGCTCATTTCATAGCGGCCAATAAAAAAATATTTCACTGAGGTCAGAAAGTTTGTCGAGTGAGTCGCAGATGTCAAGGGCATGCTATGAGCGACCTTTGAAGTGGACATGCAGGTACATGTCTCTGAGAACCTTATCGGTATTAAAACGGTCTTACATATTTTTACTATTTTGATGCAGTAATTATATTGTCACGCCACTGACGACGAGGAAGGATTGTGCTGGTCTGCAAGAAGAAGAGGAGAAAGCGTTGGTACTTGGGGACAAGTAGGCTTCACCTTATCCCACTGCCATATAACTGTAAATAAACACCCCTTTGCTATTTCACCGTAACAATTTGGTGGAAAGTGCTCCGTTCGATCTCTAAGTACGGCGCAGCAAGACCAACTGGAGTTTCGACGTAGTCGCCGCCTGGCTGGACTGCGCCGCTTTCAACCATCATGGACCACACCGAATCTAACCGTGCCAGCCGCGACGCTGCAGGCCAGGCTGGGGACAGGCCTGCCCTTTCCAGCTTTATTCTCTGCCAGCATTACCAGGAACCATGACCGTTTGCAAGAGAAGAAGGTGAGGACATTGAGATGGGGCTACTTCATTATGAACGAGTTAGTCGGTAACACCGGTTGGACTCTATCACCATGCTCACAAATGTCGTTTTCTAACTCACACGGCTATGACCTGGTTCAAGAATAACGAGGAAAATTTGACAACTTGGGAACGGTTTAGCACCGAGATAAAACAGCGTTTTGGTGTGTCTGTACCAAGCAAAAAGCGGGCTGAGCAGACCTTTGCTCAAAGAGCTGAATTGCCGGATGAAACTTGTACTACTTATACAGAAGAGAGCCTCAAATTGTGCAAATGTGTGAATTCCAACATGCCCGAAGAAGATAGAGTCGCCCACATTTTGAACGGCATCGCGGCTGACGTGTACAACTTTGTAATCGAAGACACCCTTGAAACCGTTTTCGATGTTATTAAACACATCCGCGCTTTTCAATGCTCTCAAAACGCGTATTGCGCCAAAATTTGAGCGGCTAGCCAACGTGCCTACCGTGGCCAGCCTTGATGACCATGCCCAACTAGATCTTCAGTCGACGATCAGGTAAATCGTGCGGGAAGAACTCCTGCGGCTCAACCCCCTTCCCCTGCACGAATCTGCTGAGGTATCGGTCCAGAGGGTATCTAGACGGCCGGCTTCACCACCACAAGCGATTACAGTGCAGCCTTTCGCACAAGCTCCTGAAGTTGCAGTTTCTATTAACTATCCTCCTATGCATTTTGCCAACCGGAATGCGTCAATGCCTGACATCCCAAAGTATGACGTCGCCTCAAGTGCACATAGATCTTCCATTCGATCTACCAGGATTCCTGATCACCATGAGCATTCAGCCAGACCTACGACGCGCCCAGCTGTTCCTTGCTCTTATCCACAACAGCATTTTCTACCGTGTCCGCCGATATGCTACCGCTGCGACGTCGAAGGTCACATCGCCAGGTACTGCCGCAGTAGGTTCTCACCTCGCTATAATCGTCCGACGCCTCCAACAGTACCCAACAATCGGCAATACAGTCCCGTTTTTCAGCAATCAAATACTCAGCGTGGGTATTACCGCAACATCGATAATCTGAATCTCCGCGATGACTCCCCTGCATCTGATAGAAGTGTTACTCCTCCACCCGCCTTCCGTGCGCGTCGTTCTCTATCACCGCGGCGGTGCTCCATGTCGCCTCAGCAAGAAAACTAACCAGCGCGACCAATGGGGATGAGGCCGCTGGAAATGTGCTGTGTGCCAAAATCCCTCCAACTGTAATGCTCTAAAACAAAATTCCTGTGTTCTTTGATGGTGCGTATACATTAGCTTTGGTGGATACTGGTGCGACTGTGTCTGTGTTGAGTAATCAGTTCAGGCACTTGTTGGGACGCAAAGTGATGTTTGAATATGACCATGCTTCAATGTTTTGTGGTGTGAGTGGAGAGGCGTTGCGGCTACTGGGTGTGTGTAGTGAGCAAGTGTCTTTGAGTGGTGCAATTTTTCAAGCTGAATTCGTAGTCGTACCCCACTCTACGCATGACATCATTTTAGTAATGGACTTCTTGAAGTCCTGTGGCGCTACCGTGGATTGCCGAAAGTCAAGAGGTTCATTTTGACGGCTCGCATCTGCCGACTCTTTTTGAAAGTGGCCTAAATGAAGACACAGTTTTTAGTATTACCGAAGACACAGTAGTTCCACCTTTGTCTGCCATGTTCGTCCCCGTGTCCGCTCCACTTCTTGACCAGGTTTCATTTCAGGCCGTGGTGCACCCAGTTCACTCAGCGTGCCTGAAGAAAAATGTTATTATCCTCACTGTATGATATCCGTGCATCACGGTAGTGCCTCGTTATGGACAATCAATCCATCGTCTGAGCCTGCAGTTTTACCAACGGGCTTGAAGCTTGCCTCCTGTGGACCCGATGCGCCCCACGTCATTGCTTTGGTCCCAGATACTACGAGTGCCACCGTACCTCTGCCTGCTGATGAAACTTCAATCTTCCGCATGATCAGCGCCGTTCTCAACTCACCTCAACGCCGTACTTTTGTGGATATTCTTCTACCCTTTTCGCCTATGTTTGACTTTTCTCAAACAGATGGACCGACCTCTCGCCCTGCTCATCGGACCCATCATGCCATCGACACTGGTTCCTCTCGTCCTATTCGTCAAAAGCCATATCGCGTGTCCCCATCTGAGCGCAAAGTGATTCATGAGCAAGTTGAGGACATGCTACGGAAGAAGGTGATACAGGAGGCATCTAGTCCCTGTTATTCTTGTACGCAAGAAAGACGGTTCGTTGCGATTCTGTGTCAATTATCGGCGTCTAAATTCTTTTACGAAAAAGGACGTCTGTCCTCTTCCTTGCATAGACGATGCCCTCGACTGCCTCTCTGGTGCCTCCTATTTTTCTTGTCTTGATATCAGATCTGGCTACTGGCAAAATCCAATGGGCCTTGCGGATAAGAAAAAAACAGCCTTCGTAACGCCAGATGACCTTTATGAGTTCAATGTTATGCCATTCGGGCTGTGTAAGGCCTCATTCTCACAGCCGGTGCTTCTCTCCGTCGCGGCGGCACCGGCGGGGGACACCGCACGACGGATGGAGCGGCGCGATGTTCAAACAGAAAGGGCCGCCGGACGCCGTCAAACCTGTTCGGGCGGGGCTTCGCCGCTCCCACGTGACTTTACGTCAGAGCGCTTTTTTTTCTCCTGCAAAAAAAAAGATACGAAGGGCGGCTGCCCTCCCTGCAGCGGTGGAAGTCGTGTACTCCGCGTCTGTACGGAAAAAAAAAAGAAGCGTGCTGTCTCACGTGCTCTAGGAGCAGTTAGGAGCTAGAAAGCGTTTTCATCTCAGCTTTGGTAACGGTACAAACACCACGCGTACTGCGCCAAAACAAATGAGTATAATTATAGCAAGCATGTATTAAACCGCAGAAAGTTATGCTCACTCCAATAAAATTATTCTTTGCAATCAGCACAATCACAGAAAACGTAATGAACTATTCTATCAATAAAAGAATTGTTCGCGACAACATGGCAAGATGGTTTTGATACAAGTATTAAAAATCAAGTTAGAATGGCGCCGACTGAAATATTTCACACAAATTTGTCGAAAGTCGAGGTTAGCTGTGACGTCCTGCATATTGCAAAATTAAATAAAATCGGCATTTTTTGTTAGCCTCTTGTGCTTTGGTGCTTCAGTAGCTGTACGAAACTCCACGCAACTCAAGAATGCTATCAATATAAGCATTGTTCACCATCAATGAAACGTTCCTGTCGATACCACCATTCGTGATATTAAGGTGCGCTTAATATTTCGCTATCACCTGCAAGTGCAAGCAATGCGTGGCTTCAAAAGCGGTGGCTTCCTCTTGAAACGCAGTTTCGTCACAGCTTTTTTTTTTTTTAAGGGTTCTCTGTCTTGCGGGGAGATTGCGACCTTTTCTTGCATTTCTTTTCCCCATTGATATGCTTTTTATTTACTTGCTTTCTTAGACCTCCTCCCCTTGACGAAGTTTTCTTGCTGCACCATTTACCCGCTGTTTGCATTTTTTTCTCTCTCTCTTTTCTTTGTTCAGTTTTGTGCTCTGCTCCTTTCCTCACCTCGCCCATTACCTCTTCCTTTCCCTTCTTCACCTGTGTGGCAGTCGGTTTGACTTCTTCTTTACTGCCTCGAACCTTGTTTGCCACTCCGTACTTGTTTTTGGTTCTGGCTGTGTCTATATAATGGCCCTTAGCTTAACTTTTGAGCCGCACGCTTTACATGATTTCAATTTGTCAAGAACCTGTTCTGCGTTTGGATTGACTTAGGTTGGTGAGAAAAACTACCAGATTAACTATTTGCAACGAGGTACCGTTTGCGTAGCTCCAAAATGAAAGGGAGTGAAATTCCAAGTATGCAACTTGAAAATAGTGTTACCTCAGCATCTCAGATAAAAAAAAAAAATTACCCGTCTCTTATATTCCGCTTTTAGTGTCGCGAATTCTCGCAGCAGTTCAGAGTTGGAACGCCTTCTTATGTCAGCCTCAGTACAAACACCGCACGTACTACGGAACAACAAATAGGTACCGATATATATCAAGCCAGTACCCAAGCTCAGCATAAATGCGCACATCTATATTATTATTCATGGCAGTCAGCGAAATCGAAGAAATCTATAGGAACATATATAATAACTCTGTCATCAATAAAAGAATGAGTCGCCAGAACTTGCAAAATTTCTTCTGATACACCCATTCAAACATACAGCTGAAATATCGTTAGGTTTTGCAGGAGGTCATGTTTGGCTGCGACACCCGGTGCATTAAAAAAAAAAAGAAAAAAGAAACGGCAGCTGTTGTCTTCTTGTCAGCGCGCGCTTCGCGGGGCGCCAAACAGTAGGGCAACCCCCGCTTTTTTTTTCCTCTGTGCTCGCGCACCGCCGTCTGCATGCAAGCCCGCGATGGCCGCGCGGTCGCTCCGCCAGCGCTCGCTCGGTCGCGACACGCAAGCCATGACGTTGAGTCACGTGAGAAAAGCGAGCGCGCCCACTGGTCCGTCTTTCGTGGGGCGGAGTCCGCCGCTCGCCGGACCGGCGGCGCCTTGGAGCAAAAACCCCACGGCGACGGCCACCCGATATCGGGGAGTACTGGCACCATTAACTCCCCTTCTCGGACGAGCGCCGGCGCGACGGAGGCGACAGAGGAGAGAAAAACCGGCTGTGAGAATGAGGCCTAATGCGCCAGCCACATTTGAACGCTTTATGGACGCAGCATTGCTCGGCTTAAAATGGGACATTTGTCTTTGCTATCTGGACGATGTCGCCATATTTGAGGAGTCATTCCAAGAACACAATGACCGTCTAGTAAGCGTCTTGAATAGTCTGCACAACGCCGCCCTAATTCTAAACTCGAAAAAGTACCGCTTTGGAGAGCGCCAAGCGCTGGTGCTAGGGCACCTTGTCAATGGTGATGGTGTAATGCCGGATCCCCAGAAAACTGCCGCTGCTGAGTCTTTTAAATCCCCGCTGACAGTGAAGGAGTTGCGCAGTTTTCTAGGGTTGTGTTCGTCTTTTAGACGCTTTATACATCACTTTGCGGACGTTGCTTACCCATTGACGTGGCTTCTCAACAAAAACTCCACTTTTGACTCTACAGCAGACTGCGACGTGTCATTTCGTCAGCTGAAGTTTCTTTTAATATCGAAGCCCATTCTACGTCACTTCGATAAGGCTGCAGTGACAGAAGTTCACACAGACGCTAGTGGAATCGGTCTCGGGGCAGTGCTTCTCCAACGGCACGATGAACGAGAGCATGTTATCGCGTACGCAATTCGTACCCTGAGCAAGCCGGAGCGAAACTGCACAGTCATGGAACAGGAATGCCTGACTGTCCGTTCATTTTTGTAGAGACGGTCATTTACTATTGTAACTGACCATCATTCACTCTGTTGGCTGCGGAACCTTCGAGACCCATGTGGTCGCCTCGCACTCTGGGCCCTCTGGCAACAGGAATATGACTTTGCCGTGGTGTACAAAAGCGGGAGGCGTCATGCAGACGCAGATTGTCTTTCTAGGACGCCAATGGCCATGACTGGACCTGACAGCGACGATTTCGACAATTATATGTCGACCCTCGAGCCAGGGTTCCCCGACACGAATGTTTTCAAAACGGAACAGCGAAATGATACCAGTCTGCAGCCTCTCTTTGCCGCCGCCCTGGCCAGCGTACCTACAAGCCGTTTTTGTCTGCGTGATGGCCTCCTATGGAAAAGGAGTTATTCGCCTGTCGGCCAGCGATACCTGCTCGTAGTTCCCAAAACGCTGTGCACGGACGTATTGCGTGTTATGCATCATGATCCAACTTCTGGGCATTTAGGATCGGTTCGAACGCTCCACCGTGCTCAAGAAAGATTTTACTGGCCCAGAATGCGCTCGACGATTGAACAATACGTTGCCAGTTGCAAGCAATGCTAACGCCAGAAACGTCCAACTGAAACTCCATCTGGCTTGCTGCACCCGTTCCGTTTACAGCTCCGTTTGATCTAGTAGGCATTGACCTCGTAGTTCCGTTTCCGCATTACGAGGATGGAAATCGCTGGATTGTAAACTGCGTAGACTATCTCACACGTTACTGTGAAACCGCGGCTCTTCCATCTGCTACGGCGCATCAGGTGTCGCTTTTCTTGCTGCACTCAGTCATTTTACGACACGGGCCGCCACAAATTGTCATCACTGATTAGGGCCGACAATTCACTGCTGATGTTGTTGAAGACGTCATGCGTTTATGCGCCGTAACTTTCCGACAATCGACGCCATACCATACCCAGACAAATGGCTTGATTGAGCGCGTCAACAGAACGCTTAGCAACATGCTAGCCATGTATGTGGACGCAGGGCATAAAAACTGGGACACCATACTACCCTTCAACACGTATACGTTTAATACCGCCATGCATGAGACGACTGGGTATAGTCTAGTTTTCCTGCTCTATGCCAGACCGCCACGCTGCTCCCTGGATACTATCCTGCCCTTCACAAGCCGTGAAGACCCCTGCCTGGCTGCGACCCTCTATCTCGCCGAAGAAGCTCGGAGAATAGCCCGATTACGGTCTGGTGCTACACAAGAACGTTCTAAAGTGCGATACGATGCCAGTCACCGGCGCGTTACGTACTCTGTAGGTTATTTAGTCTGGCTGTGCTATCCAATTCTGCGCCGTGGCCTACATCAAAAACTCTTAGCCCACAATGACGGCCCATATGTGGTTGTCAAACGCATCCGTGATTTAACTTATGTAATAGCCCGCCTGACAGCATAGAGTCGTCGGTCTGCCAAAATCGAACTATGTCATGTTGCCTGCTTGAAGCCGTGTCAGCCTCGCACGACGCACGAACACGCCCAGAGGGCTTGGGCTGAGTAGGGGGGAAATGTCACGCCACTGACGACGAGGAAGGATTGTGCTGGTCTTGGAGAAGAAGAGGAGAAAGCGTTGGTGCCTGGGGGCTAGTAGGCTTCACTTCATCCCACTGCCATATTACTGTAAATAAACACCCCTTTGCTATTTCACCGTAACAATATTTTTCAGAAAAGAGGTGTGGAAGCGTGTACAGATACGTTGCAACAAGCTTATTTCTCGCAAGACCTCGGTTGAGAGCCGAAAGCTGTTTCCGGCTTCGAAGAATTTAAAACACATCCATTCGCGCAGCACCTCCCCCCCCCCCCCCCCCCTCATTCTCGCGCGGTGGTCTGTATGTAGTCGCCTTCATCAACTTCCAAACAGAGTAGTACAATGAGGTGACAAGGCTAAACACATGCTTTCCAAAGTCTGCGTTATTTACCTACGTTAAAACGCAGAGTTTTTTTGGTTTTTCACTCTCCGCTATGGTTTGACAGCATAGAAGTAAGGGAGAATGAAAGATGCGCTGCCGTCTCCTGTTCATAGTTCCTGTTCATAGTTTGGGTTTTTTAAAAAGCTCAAGACAGTTACTTGCCACTGATGTCATGTGTACCTTACGATGAAGAAGAGCAGTGTTCGCTCTCAAGACCGGCTCTGGAACTATCAAGGGTTTAAAAAGGGTATAAATGCAGGGTATAAAAAGTCGTTTTCATATTAGGGGCTCTTTTCTGAGCACTTGTGCTTCACATGCACTATGAGTATCCCTTGCTTGCCAAATGCGTCCTTGCTTACCAAAATGAGAGCCAAAGCTTATCAATACTAAATGCTCATCCAATTGATACATTTGACACTTCTTGTATTAATTTTAACAACACACATTTTAGAACGCGCCAGAGAGATGGCTGTAATATCGATGCCTGTAAGAGCGCTTCACAGTTATCTAGTCTCGAAGAAGAGCTCACAAAGACATGCATCATGTTTCAGAACGAAAACATGCGACTTGTCATTTTGCAGTCTTGTTGGATTAAAATGTTGCTTTTAAGAGTCTACTTCTCAGAAATGCCCACTGCAGTGACGACAGGTTCGAGCGTGTGGCGTGATTCGATTGCGTCTACTCTTCACTGAAGTTGGCAGTTTCGCGCATTTACGACGTGAGGGTACGGGAGGGCTGTCCCCTTCCACCTCGGTTATTTAGGAGACAATTTATCTTTGTGGTTAGGAACCCGAGCATCTCTGTCCTCCCTCATACTAATTCTGAGCGGCTGAGTTGAGGCTGGACGGGCGTGCCACTTAGGTGACCTCTTAAAATCACGCCCAGTAATAGCACCCATATATTGGGTGCAAGAAGCGTTGCGTAGCAGCTTTTATCTGGGGTTCGGTGATATCTGAGGCTTGCGGGGCTGGGAAAGATAAGGAGTTTTTCAAAGTGCTCATACTGAAGGGGAGCTACCCAGTCCGCATGCAGGTTTGCGGCCAGGTATGGTACTTTGGACATATTCATCAGCCGCTCCTAGTTTATCGGTCGCCTTTGTCCCTACTGAATTCTTTCTTCTGGGAGAATCGCACGGAGCTAGTGTGCCATGCGCGCTAAGGACACAACGTTAGAAGGGTGAAATTGCCTTTCACTTTGGTGTCCATTTGATTCCAGCTAGTGTTTCTTTGCTTCGACATTTGTTTGTTGTTGATTTTTTGCGAAAGGGTAATTTTTCTAACACGGGTACTAGCCTAATTTCTGGCAGAACGCCCAGAGAATTACTTCTCGAGCCGCATGATCCCCCATTTAGGATTCTTAGTCAAGAACTACTGAAGTCCTCGGTCCTTCCACCTCTGTCTTTGCAGCCTGAAGAGCATAGGCGGCGGAGAAAGTCCACGTTAGGGTATTTCGACCCGGGAGGCTGGCATAATATTGTGAGGCACTTGAAGCAGAAAGCTTAAACTACGCATGATCATATGCAGCGATGAAAAGTAGAGCGATCAGCACAGCGCCTTAACTGCTACTGGAGATGTCTAACCGACACAGTGTTCAGAAATTTGTGGTTGCGCGTTTTTAAGAGCGTAAGCTCTTCTCACATTTTGCGTTTGCTGACAGCATGTCGCCGAAAACAATTTCCTCGTTTATCGGTGGTGGCTGCATGTTGAACCCCGGAAGGAGGGGGGTCATTTGGCTTAACATTGTGGTCTAATTGCTGGTCACCCCAGGTTGAGACCGGTTTTAAAAGATTATTTTTTTAATTCACACAACATTGCTCTCGAGTGAAGCTTTAAACTGTGTGAGGGCGTAGTATCGCAGACCTCTGGTTGTTGAAATAATAAGGGCGTGTAACTTCTGGAGAGCCATGGCGATGAAGTGTTAAATTGCTTGGAGGAAAGGAAAGGCGCCTCTATCTGTCACACTTTTCAATGGACATCAGATCCTGTGTAAGGGAAGGAGGTACCATAGTGAAGGGAACGGAATAGTTTCAGCTTCCTGGTGATATTTAACATGCGCTGACATAGCACAGCGCGAGGACTCCTTTGCGTTTTGCCTCCATCGAATCCGCGGATCGTACCCGGGAAATCTGAAAGTAGACCATATTTGCTGTATTGCAAACTATTTCAGCCTCCACCACATAATGTTTGCACTAATCAAAAAGAGTGTTGTTGATGAAAATGATCGAATCATGGAAGAAGAAAGTGATCTGTTGATACTTGACCAATAAAAAGCACCCTATGGAATGTTTATCGACGAAGAATGTCACTGTTGGAGGACTTTGTATGAGTGTGCTGAATTGGACGCAAAATAAGAATAAAGAATATGACCAAACCTACATGGGTAATACTTATAAAACATGCTTTCATCATTCAAACACACCAGCCTACGGTCTTGGATTTCAACATCTGCAGTATCCGGATTCGATCCCTACCGCCAGCGTCTGCGTTTCTAAGGAGGTGAAACAGAGTGGTTCTTGTGTGCTGGGCGATGTCAGTGCACGTTGAAGAACCTAAGGTGTTCGAAATTTCCTGAATCCTCCACTGTGGCGTTACTCACAACTTGAGTAGCGTTGAGATGTTCAACCCTACAAACGAACCAAGTTTTTGATTTCAATGGCTATCAGCGGTGGTTGCATTTTTTATACCATTGCATTATGTTTTTACGCCTTATGACACGCCTGTTTATTTTGAAAAGTTGTTGCTCTTTACGCTATAATTTACAGCTGCTGATAGTAGCGGGGCCTTTTGAAATGGCGCAGTCACCAAAAGGATGTCATGTCAAATCTTCGGTGTCTTTTGCTTTTCTGGATGATGGTGTGCCTTCGTGAGGCGCTGAAACTTTTTTAGAGAAATGGTGTTTGCCCTGGGGGGAGGGGGGGGGGGGAGCGGATCAGAACACCGTCCGCCACTTACCTGCCATTTCCTATCAGTACTGAAGGAGCATTCAGGATTCATTCCAACCAATATGTTGTATCGTTCGTTGTGTCGTCCAAGTGACCGCCGAGACCAGTTCCGAGCAAACGAAAGCCGCCTCAGCGTTTATTAGCGCTCGTTTTATACAGGCTCCGGGAAAGGGCACACAAGTGGCGAGCATGCGCCGATGATGCTGCACGCAGGCTCGCATCGCTTATCTACACGATACAATGTTTCATTCATCAACAACGCGCCGTTTGCGCCAAGGCCTCGGACACTTTCACCAAAAATGGTTTAAACGAGGAGGAGGAGGAAAGGCTAACCAGTAAACCAGGTTAACCAGTAAAAGCAACCGGTTTGCTACACTGCACTGGGGGAAAGGTGTGAGTGGATATAAAAGCTGTGGGTAAGAGAGAGATGCGTGAAGTCAGTACAGTCACATCACGTCACGTTACAGTCATATCACGCAACATAGCAGCACATTCACAGCCTCTCGATCAGATCTGTGCTTTCATAAAGCGGAGCAGTACCTGGGAGGCCTTCACTGCAGACGATTGCCGTGGCCATAGACCTAGAACATTAATTTCTGTCAATGTGCATCCATCTTGACGCTCCAGCGCACGCTGCATCTGCCCTGGAAAAGGGGATCTATACTAATCGCAGTTTTGGTGGGCTGTTCATGCGACCTCGTCCGCCCGGAGATTGGCCGCTATGCCGCTATGTCCTGGAAGGCATTGGTAGATGATGTCATGTCCTGCATTTGTGGCATAGTGATGAAGTTGTGTTTCTGCGGCGAGTTTCTCATAGGCTCCATGGCGAAGAGCCGCTTTTAAGGCTTGCAGGGCTGTTTTTGAATTTGTGAAAATAGACCACTGCTGAGGGCTTTGCTGATTAATATGTCTAATTGCGATACGACGAGTAGTTAGCTCGCGTCTTTTTAAGAAGTCCAGTGAATTTCATAACTTTCATTTCCGTAGTAATTACGGGTATGAACATGGAGCGTGAAGAACTCACGGCATTCACTGAATCGTTGGTGTAAACGTGCAAGCGATTTGCATGGTGCTTATGGAAGTATTGTCGGTGATAGCTCGACCTTCTTCCTGATTCCGGGTATTGAAAGAAGCACGTGTGGTTGATGCAGACTCCATAGTGGAGAGGAAGGTGTAGAAGCGGGTGTAATCTGGGACTGCAATAGCGCGATCGATGCGCATGAAATGTCTCTGTAAACGATTTACGTGGCCTGGTAATAGGAAGACTGGCCAAATGATGACAAGGAACACGGGAGATGTGTCGGAAATGTGCCCTCAGGGCGGTAACGTTTAGGTGATTTGATATGGGATGCTCCTGTGCATTTAAAGTGGTTGCAGCCGTAGAGGCACATTTCGGCAATCCCAGCAGGTTTGCAGAGCGTGAGCTTGACCGCTTTGTAGAATTACTACGTTTGTTTTTCTAACATTTCCAAGTGCAGGTAAGCTGTTCCGAAGTCCCATAAATAATGAATGGTACAGCTGGAGCATCGACCGCACGGACGCTCCCCATGACTCTCCCCAATAAAGGCAAGTACGTGATCAATAAACGATAAACAATAAATTCAATAAAGGCAAGTACTGATATGATGTGCAGAAATCGCATTTCTTGACTACGTTTGTCTTCTTATCGTTTGTCTGCTGTCAGTTTTGGGGTGGTTTAGCCACTGATGTACTGTGCGGTTTCTGGGGCTTGCCAACCTGCCCATATGCATAAGAGATAATGGGTCAATTGATGTTGCCTATAAATGTACTTCGTTTTCTGAATTAAAATGCAGCTGCGAATTATCGCTTATGACTGTCGTTTATTCTTCTGTCCTTTTCGCAGTGCTTTAAATGCGAAAAATGAATATTCTCTAATGTGTATAACTGCCTTGTGATGTTAGTGCACATTAAAAAATGCCAGGTGGCCATGTTCTTCCCTACGACACCTCTCATAGCCTTAGTTTCTTTCAGACAATAATTCATAAAAAGCAAAACTTTTTCATGAAATGTGCATAGCGAATCATATTGTGTATTGGACAAGTGTTTTCTGATGCTATAAATGGTGATATAGAGCCCATTTGCTTTTTTGTGATTTTTTTTGTCCTGTCATGCGCGTCAGCATCGTATTGTGACATTAAGTTTTCTAACCATGTGCAAGCCCATTATTTCTGAAATATAAACAGCATGTTATATTTTCATAGAAGCCCAGATGGGGGGAGGTACGTATTTTAATATCTCAGTTAAATCAGCAATGTCGATTAGTGCAACACTCAAAAGCTATAATTAGAGCGGTTCTAATGACAGCTGAAAGCGGCATGATTTCGCCGAATGCATGTTGCTATGCATTTTCAAAGGCGCGAAATTTTTTTTAAAGCTTGATTCACACGTTTACTCAAGTCTAGGAGGCATTAATTTTAAACCGAGCCTCGAAATTGAAGCAGAAAATACTTTTACTGAATACAAGCTGACCGAAAAATAGGAACGTTCAGAATTACAGCAGTTAGAGAACGCAAATGACGTTTGTTTCCTATGATCCTTTTCCAGCTAGGTTCCTATGATCCTTTTCCAGCTCATCATTGCTTTAACGTTACTGTCCTCTCCCTATAGTGCACAATCTTCTGTTCTATTAAGTACTCCCGCAGGATAAACGCTTGCTTAGCTGTGGTGCGACCGAGCCTGGCGAGCCTTGATGCGTCTTTTGATGATGAGCTTGATGAGCCAGTATGCATGATTGTTTCGCACTGATCACTCACATTACAAATTTAAACGCTTGTGTTGAAACTGTCCGAGCCTGTATTTTAGGACTAATACAGTAGTGTCATCTGTTCGCGTTTTGTAAGGCCATGACCCGTATGGTCATGTCAGCTTCAGTCAGTTGCCGCCGTGTAACATGAACAAAATAAATGCAAGGACCTAAGCCTAGTTAAGGATTTCAGATCTTGTGTTCATAAAAAAAGCTTGGGCTTAAGTTTGAGTACATACTGTAATCGCATTCTTTTTTTTTTTACTCAGTGTTGGGTCACTGATCGCGCGCACATTTTTCTGCGCTGCAAGGTTTTCAAATTTTAGATCGCTGCTCATATCAGCTTTGTACGGCGATGCTGGAATTTTGTGAAACACTAAACGAACACTCATGCAAAACAAAAATAAAGTACCGAGCAGTTGGAAGGCAATAGAAATAAGCCACATTGGTGATGCAAAGCGGAAGTAATTCTTCCGTCACTGTCAGCGCTTACCGGCACATGATCGCAATTTACGTCAAAGAAATAATTGGCACACACAATGACGCATTTTCAGTAGGGTGCGAAAGGAAATATACACAAAAGGCACATAAAAAGACAAGATCAGTGTGTTTCTTGTAAGTTTTTCATGACGTGGCTTAATCGAGAACACTACTGGAGCTTATGTAGAAACCGACCGATATTTCCATTTATATATGTTTTAAATTTGCTGCGATGTGGATTGTAGTTAGGGTTTAGCGGGAATTAGTTTTAATGTAGTTTCTAGTACCAGCTTTTACTGTTAAATTCGTAATCGGCCATTTTGTAGTTTCTTTGTATAACAGTAATCTTTACACGGGAAAACAACAATTTCGAGCATAGAGGGGCAAATACACGCATCTTAAATTTTTTCTTCTAAATGAATGAGCGATACAGGGCTGTATCAGTAAGGTCCCCGAGAAACAGAATTAAAGGTATTTCTTAATATAAGAAAATTCTTTGCAGCATGTGAACAAAGTTGAAAAATCTGTAGTATCACTGACCACTTGTCACAATAGATGGTTGACGTTTCGGAACGCCTACGGGTTCCTTGTTCACAACAAGGAACCCGTAGGGGTTCCGAAAGGTCAACCATCTATTTTGACAAATGGTCAGTGCCCCTACAGATTTTTCAACTATGCTACTACCTGACCAGACGGCGTTCCGTCAAACCTTGGATTACAGCATGTGAACAAGAATGTGCCTGAGGCTTGCAAAAATGTTAATTATGGCGATCGTTAAGGGGGCAGACTTAATAGTAATACTAACATTTTAGTCTAACATTTCTACTCCTCAGCGTAACTAGATACTCGTAGCCCATTCGCTTCGTACCTATTAACTATATTACGTTTTAGTATTTTGAAAATACACACACGTTCGGTACTGCAGCGCAGTGAGTGTTGCC
Source organism: Amblyomma maculatum (assembly GCF_055883805.1). NCBI lineage: Eukaryota > Metazoa > Arthropoda > Arachnida > Ixodida > Ixodidae > Amblyomma > Amblyomma maculatum. The sequence goes on from NC_139346.1 coordinate 76,967,080, forward strand.
TATAAGATCTGTCAATCCATGCCGTGAAAGCTAATGCCATTCGTCGACACACGGGTTTCGTTTCTTTTTTATCTGTTCGGACCGGGAAGCAGAAAGTTACAAGTATTAGGATTTTCGAAAGACGCAGCTCCGAGACTGGCTTTACTGTCAGGTTACTACAGGAGACAAAAGTTCATTTGTAGTGGACAAGCGCAAGTCGCCAGTTGCAATGTTATTAGTGTTGTGGGCTAGGCAACCGAAGAGGTGACCGTGCGTTGGGACACCCGTATTGAATTCTGAAGGAGTGATGATCTAACCACTGGACATTTGGTACAGATCCTTTTCTAAATGGGCGGAAGACTTCTAGTGGTTTGATGCAAGGCTTCTTTGAGGTGATATGACAGCAAAAAATCCACAGACGTTTCGTTCAAAGCGGTTCATCATTTCGTCTCAGGCAGATTGTCCTTAGGACTATACTAATAACAGCCGGAACTCGGGCTTAAAGGTCCCCAGAAAGGGGTCACAAAGAAGGGTAAACAACACCATAACACTGATAGTTATTGAACCACCCATCATTCTCCCGCAAAAATTTTCGATCTAGCTTCTGCAACACCAGAGATATCGGCGATTAAAAATGACCCTTCCAATTTTCCCTCTGAACTCGTACGCCGAAGGGAGCCATAAAAAAACAAAGAATACAAGCAAGTTCAAAGCTCCGCCCAGACGTACGTCACTTCGACGAACTTCCGGTTGCCTCGCGCTCGCTCGCTGGCGTATTCGCGCCAACAACCCGTCCTCGCTCGCACACGCCTGAGGAGTTCGCCAGTTCGCGCAGCGACGGTTAGTGTAACCGCGAACCCGTGGTTATCCTATGTTACACGGCGGACCAAACCATGGTTGCACCACTAACCGCGGTTACCGCAAACCGAGCTTGACGACCTCGGTTTGCGGCGTTAACCGAGGTTATGACTGCGTCTGTTGACGGAAGCTACTCGTCGGCGCCCGGGTGCGCGAAACGTACGGGCGGGTCTGCTTCACAAAGTTATTCATTTGCCCACTGTATCACGCCTAAAGATCGATGTATAGATTATGGTGCCGCCCGACGTCTTCGATTACGGCCGACAACGCAGCGACTGCGTACTGAAGCCTTGTCTTGCCTACAGTACCGTTTGAAGGGCTTGTTGCTGAGCAGAACGTCAAAAAATGCGCGGCCTTAGCTATGAAAGTACACGAGTTTGCAACGCTTGCAGCACGGGATGCCGCGAGCAGGCTGAGGTACGTTACACAATTACCGCGGGGGTGGAACGTGCGAGCGCGGTGAACGCCGGCGCCGTGCGTGACCGTCCCTAGTCGTCGCTAGGCCTACATTGTGTTTCGCTTCGAAGCCGCGGCGGTCGACGCTTTGGAACATGATCAACGCTGTCGTAAATCGTCTACTTATGAAACTGCCTTATAGTGATTCCTATCCTGCCATAGTAAAATAATTATAGGATTAACTCTGCCGGCGCATTAATCGCAGAGCTAGTACGAGCAGATCGGATCAGCCGAAATGCACCAGCGGCAGCTGGCTTGAGCAGAAACTAGCTTGTATCACGGCTATCGCTCTTACCAGCAATTTGCTGCTGGTCAGCGATCCTCACGAGGGCTTCATACTTGCTATTCAGCTCAGTATTCCAGACGCCAACAAATTTTAGCACGCTTTATTTCGGACATCGGTTAAACGATCCGCCGTGTCGTTCGCGAACGGTATGCGGGAGGAGGGGCCACAGCGGCGGTGTTTACGGCGGTCGAGGAGGTGCTGCCATCGTGCGGTGCTTGACCGTGCTGTTGACGCCTCGTCGGAAGACACTCCGATACTCCTGAAACCACGTTATATAAATAAGATATTTGTAAATGCAGCTTCGTTCTGCCGATCCCTGCGTCGCTTCGGTTGTTGCACTTAATAGGCAATGGCCACCTAACCGATAAGGGCGGCGAGCTGTGTAACAGCCCGCACAGAGTTCGAGCAGCGCACGAGCAGACGACTTTCGCAGCTACCGGAAGTGTGTCCGTGACGTCATGGTTGCAGTGACTGCAGCGAATGGCAGCTTCTAGCAAGCCTTGCCAGTCAACCGACCCGTGACGTCACGGGACTAGGAAATAGTTCCATGCGACACCGCCAAGCGACAATATCTCTGCCCGCGAATTTCAAAAAACGCTGTTTTTAAAAATTAATAATAAATCGCTGGCTTTGTTCCAAGGAGTTATACTTTGCGTTAATGCTCAAAAGGATGTGTTCTACACACTGAACACGTTTATCAGTGGTTTCTTGGGGGCCGTTTCCGTGGACCTTTAACGAGAAAAAAATAACCACTCTACTTCGTTGTAGCGCCAAATCTATAGCCAGATTAGAAGCGATGCTGGATAACTTTTAATTATTGAACAATAAATACTAGATCTTTGAATCGACCCGAGAAACGAATGCATAATGAACATCACTATCTTAACATTTCGCTTGATCTCCAAGGCACAGGTATTTTCCAGCAAGTAAATAATGTGTTTAACGCGCGTGTACATAGCTTATCCAGCATGTGCATTATTCTTCCACTAATACTACGTTTGACCCCACCAACATATATCCTTTAACGTTAAACGTTAAGCTATGTTTTATTGATTTAATTTGAGAGACACGAATGCTGCAATGAAGTGCAGTTCATTTTATCATGCATCTTTGCTTTTCTTAAGTTCACACCAACCAACACAACTACAAAGATATTGGCACTGACAAGATTTTCACAGCGCGTTCTCCCGGCTGACTAAAATGACATTCACGTGGATACAACGGCACGGCGTGCCACAAACCAAACATGTTTGATCAAATGCCCTGTTCTTCCTTAACGTGGATGAACAAAAGAGAGCGGGGGCAGCTTTACAAAACCATGTCGAGGAAAATTATAGCTATACCGAGACGTAAAACCTACAACTCATCAGTGTCGAAACAAAGCGCTTGGCTTATTTCGGTTGGCCCTATAAGATGTGCCGGCTACCGCTATCTTTCGCGCAGACATGGCCGGTACCGTGACTGGGCTTGCTACATGTACGCTTTTCAAAGAAGTACTTTAGATTTGTGGTATTACTTGTTAGCATGGCGTACGGAGCCTACAAGCGCCTACAAGTGTGCCTTGGTGTGGCTTGCCTATGTATATGCTCCCTATGCTAGCCCTATATACCATCAGTGCGGGGACAGCGCCTGCGCAAATCTTGGAAATATTTTGTTGTCATAACTAGCTTAACAAGGACTATATCATTACTAAAATGTGAGCTGTAATAATTCCAAAATTAACTTTAGAATATTCCAAAAAGTTGAAAGGTTGCAAGGCAAAATGTTTCATTACTATGCAGGGTCGTGAAGAAGCTAATTAGTAGAAACGTAGCTATCGACAGAAACCCTAAGTTTAAGAAGAACGTTTGACCTGTTCGTCCGGGGTAAACATGCTACCCATTAGAAAAGGATGCATACACAATTGCTTTTCGGCATTTATTTCTTTATTGCCACTTCATAATTCCCCAATGAAGTGCCCAATCAAAGAAACATAATGTACAAAACTAATAAGCCAAAATTGCTGTACAGCAGACACGGTAGAATTTAAAAACAAGAAAGAAGCACAAAAGTATTATAATTATTAGAAAAATTAACAGTCAGAACGAAAATCGTAACTGCAAACTATGAACATAGTCCGAGTGTGCAACGAAGAAGTAACTAGGTGGAATAGAATTAGTGGTTGATCAGAAGACAGCTTCTAGAGCCACAGAAACTGTATTATAACATTTGGAACGGTTCAGTTCAGTTCAGTCATTCAGTCGTGTCCGACTCTTCGTGACCCTATGAACCATGTCACGCCACGTTTTTCGGTCTCTCACTATCTTCCTAACATCACATAACTTCATCTGCAGTGCCTCGAGGATGGCATCTAACCATCGCGTTCGCTGCCTACCCCTTCTCCGGCGACCCTCAACCCTTCCCAACATCAAATCTTTCTCCAGCGACTTTCTCCAGACCGGCCTTCCTCATGATGCACTCTGCATATAGGTTAAATAGGCAGGGCGACAGTATGCAGCCTTGCCGCACTCCTTTCTCAATCGGAAACCAATCAGTAAGACCACGCCCAGTTCTGACTGTGGCCTCTTGCCCTTCATACAGGTTCTTAAGTAGACAGATGAGGTGAATTGGAACTCCCATCTCTTGGAGAGCTTGCCACAATCTGCTGTGATCTACGCAGTCAAATGCTTTCGCATAATCAATAAAGCAGAAGTAGATGGGTTTCTGGAACTCTCTTGCTTTTTCCATGATCCAGCGAAGGTTGGCAACTTGGTCTCTAGTTCCTCTGCCCTTGCGAAACCCAGCTTGCACGTCCGGAAGCTCCCGATGCACATACTGCTGCAGCCTACCTGGAGGATTTTCAACATAACCTTGCTAGCATGCAAAATAAGCGCGTTCGTGCGGAAGTTGGAACAATCTTTGGCACTGCCTTTCTTTGGAACGGGGATGTAAACTGACCTCCTTCAATCCTGTCGCCACTGCAGGGTTGTCCAAATCTTCTGACATAATGTATGCAGAATGTTAACGGCGTCATGGTTGAGGTTTTGAAGCAACTCAGCTGGAATGCCATCAATTCCGCAAGCCTTGTTCTTAGCAAGGCTGGCTAAGGCCCATTCAACTTCACTCTTCAGGATGCCCGGCTCGAGATCAGTGATCACAACCGTCTTATGTTGGGTTTGCACATTCGGGTCCTTCTTGTACAGTTCATCTGTGTATTCCTGCCACCTCTTCTTTATCTCTGCTGCTTCAGTGAGGCCCTTGCCTCGTTTGTCCTTTATCACGCCCAGCTCAGCACAGAAGCTTCCTTTGATATCTTTGATTATCTTATACAGAGCTCTTGTGTTCCTTAATTGGCTGTTGTCCTCAACTGCTTGGCACTGTATGTTCAGGAAGGCATTCTTATCTCTGCTTGCTATTTTCTGAAAATCCGCATTGAGAACTTTGTATCTTTCTCTTTCCCCCTTAACTTTTGCCATCCTCCTTTCATCAGCTATTTCCAAAGCCTCTTCAGATAACCAGTTTGTTTTCTTGCATTTCTTTTGCTTTCGAACTACCTTAGTAACAACATCTTGTATTATATCACGAACATCAGTCCACATCTCTTCGGGCTCTTTGTCTTCTAGATCTAATTCTTGATATCGATTCCTCACTTCCACAGCATATTCTAATGGAATTTGATCCAGATTATACCTGAAAGGCCTTCTAGTTTTCTGCGTTTTCCTCAATCGAAGCTTAATCTTGGCAACAAGAAGCTGATGATCGGTGCCACAATCGGCCCCAGGCCTTGTTTTTACTGCTTGTATAGCGCTTCTCCATCTCTGCCGGCAAATAATATAATCGATCTGATTCCTCTACAGACCGTCCGGTGAGGTCCATGTGTACAGGCGCCTCTTGTGCTGTTGAAAATGAGTATTCGCTATGGTCAGGTTGTTTTCTTGACAAAACTCTACTAGCCTCTGCCCAGCTTCATTTGGCTCACCAAGACGGAACTTGCCTGTAATTCTGGATATTTCTTCACTCCTTGCCTTAGCATTCCAGTCTCCTATGAGAAAAACGACGTCTGATGATGGGGTGCGGTCTAAAAGGCATTGTAGGTCCTTATAAAATCTCTCAACGTCGGTTTCTTCACCAGTAGTGGTCGGTGCATAGACTTGGATAACTGTTATGTTGAAAGGGTGACCTTGGATCCGAAGTGAAATCATTCGGTCGTTTTTGGGGTTGTACCCTAGCACTGCTTTGCCCATTCTTCTGTTTACTATGAGAGCGACCCCATTCCTCCTATTGGATTCGTGCCCACAATAAAAGACATAATGGTCGCCAGAGTTGAATTCTCCCATTCCGGTCCACTTGAGCTCGCTGATACCCAGGATATTAATGTTCAATCTGTCCATTTCTCGCTTGACGACATCCAGTTTACCTTGCGTCATAGATCTTACATTCCATGTTGCTATGTGATACATCTCCTTGCAACATCGAACTTTCCGGTCGCTTCCCGGCACATCCACAACTGAGCGTCCTTTTGGCTTTAGCCCAGCCGCTTCATTCGTCCTGGAGCTACTAGGAATCGCCCTTTGTTCATCCCCAGTAACATGTGGGACGCCTTCCAACCTGGGGGGCTCATCTTCCGGCGCCATATCATTAATGGTATTGTGACTGGCCATAGGGTTTTCTTGGCAGGAAATACTGGAGTGGGTTGCCATTACCTTCTCCAGTGAATCACATTTTGTCAGAACTCTCTGCCGTGACCTGTCTATCTTGGGTGGCCCTACACAGCAGAGCTCACGACTTCATCGAGTTTCGCAAGCCCCTCCGCCACGACAAGGCCGTGATCCATGAAGGGTACTAAAGGTACGGTACTAAAGGTATAAATGCTTGCATATCTGCTTTTTAATGTATCCAGTATCAAATAAAGGGTTTATACTTAGAGGAAGATTATTCACGTGAGCAAACGCTCTAAGTAGTGCGGATGAAATAAATTATTGGGCCTTGTCATACATGCGGTTTCAGCTTAGACAGAGATCCTGTTTAATAAATATTACAATTTGCAGGAGCATGATTGCCGGTCCTGCAATAATCCACAGCTCTGCTGGCAGCAGCTCACCTGTGGTTGAGCTGGAAGATCCAGTCTTTCTGTTTCAGGCTTCAGGTGGTCAGAGCAGCGCCTCACTGCTCAGTTGCCGCGAGTGGCCCTAAGAAAATTTCATCCTGTTTATCCTACTATTCCAGACGGTATTCCCTGGTCCTTCAGACTAGGTCAATGATCCAGCCTTTCTGATCATGGCTTCAGCTGGTCCGGGAGCAGTGCCTCACTATTCACTTACCGGCAGTGACGCTAAGAACATCTATTTGGCTTGTCCTGGTATTCGCTTGAAGGCAAACGACAGTAGCTTAGGTAATTTGTGGAACTAACCCAGTTGAAAATCTTAAGATTAGAAATGTGTTAGCCTCTATTCATTTCTTGGCTGCATCCCCTGATTTGGATAGTTGTTTGTGTGCCGGTGAGAAATGTTTTCTTGCTAGCGCAAAGCGTCCTGGCTTGTCACCATACTATCAAAAAATGATGTTAGGTAGGTATGGAGATCCGCCCTGTCTGTGAGAGCTCCAGCTATATCATTCGCCACCTTGTTTCCCTTAAGGCTTTCGTACCCAGGTTTCCATGTTATGTTGCGTGAGTGCGATAGTTTACTGAACAGTCTTCCCTCCCAGGAATATCTCCATCACAGTACTCTTTACAAGCCTGTTGGGTGTCGGTCACTCTGATTGATTACTACCTCCAATGATATAGAATCTTGGTAGTGACTGCTACGGTGTGATTGTTATTTCGCTAGATATCTAAGATTACCCTCTTTTGGTTGTTCACAGCAGCTATCGCCACGCTACCTGCCGTTAAGGCAGATAGCTTAATGTCTATGTAGACCGTTTTTGTGTATTTGAAAAATTGTTTTGTGAGAAATTGGACTCCGCTATTTCTTCTATGCTTTCACCACTCGTTGTGTAGGTTTCTGAATATCAGATTTGCATGGATATTTTCTTTTGTACGGGTTAGCATTTGGGACTTGCCCTTACTAGTTCATACTTTATGCCATAGGCATCGTTTCTACAAGAGTTGCCTACCCGCTTGAGTTGTGGCTCTTGCTGGGTTTTGGTTTTTACTCTCCTATACCGGCTCCCTGAGCTCTTCGAAAGGCTTTGTGTATTCCAAGAGCCCAGAGAAGTTCCGTTGATGTGTTTGGTGGGAGATTGAGAACCATTTTACGCCCACGTTATTATGGTGTCAATGAAGCTGAGCTAATTGTGTAAGCAGCGTTAACAGAGGGGAAGTGGTTTCTGATGTAGGGCGAAGAGCGGATGTGAGACATTTATGGCATAATGAAGTGAGAGCGCGACCAGCCTAAAGATCAGTAAGCAGCCTAGGGAGTTTATTAATAAATGGGAATATGTGTTTACAAATAGTTGGTTCAGTTTTGTAGTTGCATGTTCTTTTTAATGTGTCTTTTCGCTAGAGCGATGTTGCAGTTGTAAATAACGGAAAAGATCGAAGCGTTTCATCTAAACTGGAGAGCTTGCTTGACCTTACCGAGAAGCGACGAGCTGCATTGACACCAACGGCAATGCACCGTTTAGGATGAAATATAAGGCGCTGATTGGTGTTAAGATTGCTGTTAGGAGTAATCAATGAACACATGCCCTGATTGTACCACAACCCATAACAAAACCGCGCAGCCCTTTAGTGCCAGAAAAAAAAATATATAAAGTGTGGGCGCACACGCCCAAAGCAGTGTCATTTTTCTGAACTCTTTTTCCCACTCTTATACATCATCCAAAGTGGCCTTTTATATTGGCACGCAATATGAGAATAAAGCCCCATTCCTTCCCGAGCTTCCTGTGGAGTAAAAAGGGAATATGCGGCCCCATTGAATCTTCACGAGCCATCAACAATAGAGAAAGGATGCAGATGTCATGAGAGGAAGACGTGGATTACTAGAGTATAAGACATCTGGCTACCTCAAGGTGGGGGGGGGGGGGGAAGAGCTTGTTGTACATATTACTGCTACTGCTGCTGAAATTGTGAAAATATGTATTTGTTTACGAAGGCAAAATAGCACAACATATGATGTTAACGCAATTCATTGCCTTTATACTTCCTGTAAGCAAGCAGTGAATAGTACTGAGGAGATCGTGCCTTATTGCCTACCGCCTTATCTTATGAGCATTCTATTACTTTCTTTATGCAGACGCGTGATTACTCTGGAGCCATTACACATATCTTCTACTACTTTCACATTTGGCTTGTCTACCTCCTGATTTCGCAATGACTCCATAACTGGGAAGGATTTGATTGAGTCAAATGCTTTTTCATAATATATGAATACTATGTATTGGGGTTTGTTGTACTGCGAGCATTTCTCTATCACCTGATTTATAGTACATAGTAGTAATCTAGAATGCAAAGTGATGTTATATGCTGCTGATTGTGCCATATACAGGAATATAGATAAGAATTTTGATCTTAGTAGCTTGCAGAAGGACCTCAACAAAATTCATGCTTGGTGCGATAGGTGCGGCTAGTCTTTGAACAGTGCTAAGTGTCAATTTCTGTCATTCACCTGTAAACGATTTCCTGTGAGATCAGTTTATAATTTGGACGCTCTACTTCTTGAAAAAGTACAACACTACATATATTTCGGGGTCTATTTTTCAGAAAACTTAACATGGAACAGACATATTGAATGCCTAACCTTAAAGTAATCTTGTATGCTAAACCTCGCTCGACTTAATTTTTATGAATCCTGCAGAAGGTAAAAGAACTGGTTTACATAAGAAATGTTCGTACTTTACTCGAACACGTTTGCGCAGTATGGAACCCTCAGAAATTTATTGTTATAAAAAAAGCTTGAATGCGTTCGAAACCGCACTATACGATTTGTTTCTGGTAAATATATTTTCTGCAGCAGTATTACAATAATTAAAGAGAACCTTGTTTTGAAAACACTAGCACACCGCCGATTGATTGCAAGATTAGGACATCTTTCAGAATTTACTGATCTCACATGAATAAATAAGAACTTGCAATATTTTCCTCCCCGCTTCATCTCTAAACGGTTTAATCATGAGCTGAAAGTTCTAATTGGCTGCCGAACTGATGTTTACAGTAATTAATTTTGCAGCATTGTTCCACATACTCGAACCGGCTTCACAACAGCATTGCGAATGTTAAACATGTTCTGAGTTTCAGTCTTTGTTGTCACACAGTCTGCCGTAGATTTATATTAACTCGTTTATTTCATATTGCTGCGCATCAAATGATCGAAAATCAGGCAGTCGAAGTGGGTGTTCCTGTGGCGCCAGCTAAGGGCCCGCATCCTTGACAGCGTTCTGTGCTTTGACGCCCGGTGCGCCCTGTGCTTGTGTCGCATTCGGTGTGAGTGTACCAGCGTTTTAAGTAGTGTGTACGCCTCCTGTCACGTAACGTCTTGGCGGAGGTGTGATCCTGGCCTATTGCATTCTGGAGCTTCGCAGTGGTCTCTAAAACGGAATGGCTACAATGACTCACGAAGTCATTGTAGCCGGCGACTCACGAAGTCCTACAGCCACTACATTCTTGGTCATGGCTGACCCATGTGACCTCGACATCTTTTCCGGTCCCTAGAGTGGAAATGTCGAGAAATGGATATCGATGTTCGAATATGTCAGCGCCCAAACAGGTGCGACGCCAAGGTAATGCTGGAAAACATCATTTTCTGTTTGTCTGAGACAGCGAGGCAATGGTACGCTACCCACGAGGATGAATGAACGAGTTGGGGTATCTTCAAAGAACATTTTCGCGCTTTCTTCGGACCAACTGATGCTTCGAAGCTCACAGCAAAAACACACCTTTAGTCGCGTTCGCAGTCCTCTAGTGAAAGCTATGTCACCTACATTCAAGACGTGCTCGCCTTATGTCATCAGGGTGACACTGCTATGTCGAAATCTCGAAAGGTAGGCTAGATGCGAAAATGGATTGCGGACGACGCCTCCGTTTGCTCTTCTGCAAACACTGTGATACCGTGGATGCTCTTAATAAGGAGTGCCCTCTCTTCGAGAAAGTAAAGAGCCGGCACCTTTTCCCACAGTTTCAACGACTTCCGAATACGCCCACCACATCTTCGAATGTTATGCAGTAGCCACCAACTAGCGCACCTTCTCCTTCGTCTCTTAACATCACCGACATCGTCACTCAGATCGTGCGCCGCGAAATGGAGGCCTGTGAACCTACACTATCTAAACTCACCACCCCGCCACCCATTCCCTGGTGCCTCCCTTATTCAGGACATCGTGTGAGCGGAACATGCAAACCTGGATCTCACGCCTACTGTCTGTTCCATCAGAAACCCCCGTGTCCGGTCACCAAGCACGAATGTTTTCCGTCCCCGATCCGCGTACATTCGTCGCTATTGAAATCCAAAATGGCGGACGTCTGATGATCGCCCAATATGTTTATAGTGTTCCTATGTCGGGCACATTTCCCGGCATTGCTGCATTAGATAGTCTCCGACTTCTCGCCCCTATTCTTGAAGCGAAAAGCTTCACTAGTCTAGAAAACTTCGAGTCTCGCGTGTGTTCCGTCGTTAGAAAAGGCCACAGCTGCGCATGCGCAAACCACGTGACGTCAGAGGGGAGGCGCAGGTGGTCGGCACCGCCTCTGCCGCCGCAACCACCGCCGCGACTCCGCGGGTTGACCTTTAGCAGGTGCCGCGTGCTTATCTTATGTGATGTACGGCTGTAATCAATGTTTCACCGTGATGATAAGCCATGGAATATTTATAAAGTGCAACAGTGAACAAAAAGATGAGCCAAAATTACGCCACGGAACCACAAGCTAAGATATGGCATCTCCGAAACTTTTCGCTTCTGATATCCAGGCTTAACCAAGCTTAGCCACCACCGATGTTTTCCCATGTATGCCATCCAGATATATCCTTTCGTTTTCCGCCCCGACTACAGCCTGACCATAAGATTCGCTCAACGATTTCGCAATCACCGGGACACGTCATTCTTCCCGCTCTACATCTCCACGAGCCAGTCGTTTTCGATGCCGCAGCTCCCTCAATCTTCGGCTGCAGCCTCATAAGTCGAGTCTTTTTTGGAAAACTGATGCAGCTCCCGACGGTGACACCTCTTCCACGACAAGGCGCACAAATCCTCTACAGACCTAATGCTTGAACCAACTAGACATTTGTATTCACGGTGTCCGCGCTCGTGCGCTTGTAGGCACTGGAGCGTATGTCTCTGTTATGAATGCAACCATTTTCGCCGTTTAAGTAAAGCTCTTACGCCGGCTCGGTCTCGGGTGTGTGCAGCGGACGGCGGAACAGTTTTGTTGACGGACTATGCACTGCTCGCGTTAGTGTTGCTGGCCGTCACCTTCCCTTGCAGTTCACTGTTTCCAGCCCTTGAGCCTAAGACCTCATCCTCGGCCTCGATTTCCTATCACAAAATTCTGCTCAGATCGACTCTGCGCAATCTTCCTGCACCTAAATCGCCAAATCATCTATTCTGAACCCTTGCATTCGTCTTCCCAACTGTATTCGCCCCACCAAGCTTCTCTGCCCGTGGCCCCTTGTCTCTTGTGGAGCCGCCACGTTGCGCTGCCCCATATCATCACTACAATAAAGGGGAACACTGTGTCATTGCTGTTGATCAAATCGATAGATAGGTGGATTTATTGCAAGGAAAAGGCAGAATGGCTGGCCGGAATAATTCAAATCTCACCTATTCAGCCCAATGCTTCCACCTGGCATATGCGTGGCAACGTTCTCACCTCTTGGCTCCTGTCAAGTTACCCCATTGAACACTGACCATGCTCTAGCTTCTGCACACCCTGCCCACGATCCTTCTAAGATTGACGTGATCATGCCAATTATGCTCTCCGATTTGCTCGCTGCCCAATCTCGTCAGCTGGGTGTGCTTCTAGAGTCTTATTCCGACATCTTCGACCTCCATAACAACGACCTTGTCCAAGCTCTAACAGTCACGCACCGCATCGACAACCGGCGACGTTCCTCCTATCCGCCGCCCACTACACAGGGTCTCCCATGCAGAACGATAGGTAATCCAGTTGGAAGTGACAAACATGCTGAGGAACATTATTGAGCCCTTTCATAGTTACGGGGCTTCGCCCGTCGTCCTGGTCAAGAAAGATTACTCGTGGCACTTCGGTGTGGATTAACGACAAATGAATACGATCATTAAGAAAGATGTCCATCGGCTTCCTAGAATCCGCGATGCCTTGATTTGCCTCTAAAAAGCCAAATTCTTCTCGTCCATCGACCTAAAATCTGGCTATTGGCAAATTGCTGTGTATGACCAGGGTCTAAAGAAGACTGTGTTCGTCACTCCGAATTTTTGTATTAGTTTAAGGTATGCCTTTTGGCTTATTTAATGCGCTATCCATCTTTTGTGTGCATGATGGACTCGTTGCTGCAAGGATTTAAATGGTCCACTTGTCTGTCTTATTTAGTCGATGTAATTGTGTTGTCACTCAAGCTTTGGTCCCACATGACACATCTCTCTAAATTCCTTTCACTCTTCCGCCATTCCGGACCTCAGTTCTATTCTTCAAAATGCCGCGTCGCCCGTCGTGAGCTTAATATACTAGGTCATGTCGTCGATGCTGCGGGGTTTCACCCCGATTTGGACAAGACCCTAGCAGTGAAGGATATCCCGGTGGCCTGTTCGGTGAATGACATCGGAAGTTTCTTGGGTCTTTTTTGTAATTTAGTGTGCTGATTCAAAATTTAGCCGACATTGCTCAGCCGCTCACAAAGCTCACAAATCCTAAAAATGATATGTTTTTTCTAGGGGTCATCCGAAGAACAAGCCTTTGCGCAACCTATAAGCTTACCACTGCACCGGTCTTGGCACACTCTATTGTGTCAGCTCCTACGGAAGCGCGTATTGATGCCAAGGGCCATGGCATCGGGGCCATTCTTTCCCAGCGCCAATCCGGCACTCATCGCGTATTTGCCTATGTCAGCGGCCTCCTATCCCATACAGAGAATTACTCCATTACTGAACGAGAGTGCTCGGCCCTCGTCTAGGCTGTTGCAAAATTTCGACCCTACCTATATGGTAGGCTATTCACAGTTGTAACAGATCATCACGCACTGTGCTGGCTTTCTTCTCTGAAGGATCCTATTAGTAGCCTCGAGCGTTTGGCGCTACGACTCCATGGAGGTTGACTACACTGTGATCTACAAGTCCGGCCGGTTGCACAAAGATGCCACCTTGTACTGTCGTAACCCTCTTGCCCAATCTGATACTCCCCCGAGTGCATGCGCCAGTGACCTTGTCTCACTATTGCCGTTTACAACTAGTGGCGAAGAACAGCGTTGGAATGCGGAGCTTCTCAATCTCATTAATCACCTAACGCGCGCCCAAAGCGACTCTTCAGTTAACCGCTTTTCTCTCGTTGATGGCATTTTATACCGCCAGACGCTTCAGCCCACTAGTCCTGACCTACTCCTAGTCGTCGCCAAGCACTTACAAACAGTCTTTCTCCAGGAACTCCACGATCTGCAAACTGCTGGCAATCTAGTCGTTACTCGCACGTGCCACCACATCATTTGTCGTAGTTCTAGCAGCGCGTAGCCGGACAAGGACGAAGACGGAGGAACGTGTTCCTCCGTCTTCGTCCTTGTCCGTCTACGCGCTGCTATAACTATGGAAAACCAACTAGCCCGACAGCTTGTCCTCTTCAAATCCATTGTCGGTTCTCCTGGCCTGGCCTCTACCACCCAGTGCGCCGTTACGTTGGTGCTTGCGATGAGTGTCAGCGTCGCAAGTAACTTGCATATGCTCTCGCTGGCTCAAATCCCTCTGGAATTGTTCTATCGTCTCGGCTTGAACCTGCTCGGTCCTTTTCCCGAGTCCACGTCTGGCAAAAGATGGGTTGGAGTAGCCACAGATTACGCTAACCAGTGCGCGATCATGCGCGCGCTCCCTACGATTACTGCCGCTGATGTCACCATTTTTCCTCTTCTCGATCTCTTTTTTCATCATAGAGCTCCACTCCAACTGGTCACTGACCGTAGCCGCACCTTTTTTTCGGCAGTTGTGGACGAGATTTTTCGTGAATGCTAAATAATACACAAGTTGACGACCGCTTACCACACACAAACTAATGGCCTCAATGAGCGCGTCAACCGCACTCTTAATGACATGCTAGCCATGTACAGCCTCGTCCACTGCTAGCTATAACACGGTAACTGCTTTCATAGCGTCATTGAGCCCGACCAGGCCATGCACTAAAGCAATGGCAGGCATGAAAATCAGCCCGTCCAGGTCCCTCTGCTTGCATCGTGTTGCATCAATATGGGCCTGCGTCTCATGCAGTGTCGCTTTGAAAGCAGTGACCATGTTATAGCTAGAAGGGGATGACCCTGTACGTCTCCTCTGATCACCGTGACTGTGGCGTCGCCCTCCCATACGTTACACTTACGTATGTCTTGTTTCGTCACAACACTTACTGCTACTCTGTTTTACCTCTTGTACGGCCGTGAGCCTAAACTGCCGCTTTACACATTGTCTGGAACATCTGGTCTCCCCATTCTGAATACGCCCTTGAAGCCATTGCCCGTGCCAATCATGCTCGCCAAGCTGCTCGTTCCCGCTTGCAAGCCTCCCAAGCTTCTCAGCAGGAGCACTACAACAGCTGACACATCGGCAGTTCCTTCTTACTTGGGACCCTTGTTTGGCTATGGGTGTCTTCTCGTCGTACTGGGCTCTCTGAAAAGCTTCTTTTCCGCTATGTGTGCCCTATCGTGTGGAGCTTGAAGTCACTGTCTTCACCTACGAAATTGAACCTGCCTTTCCTCAGTGCACTTCACGTACCGTACCACCCGATATTGTCCACGTTTCATGCCTCAAGCCATACAATGTACCTTGTTCTGACACTGTCCGAGCAGCACAGCGACGGTGTATCTGAGCCCGGGGGCCATCTATTCAAGTTGGAACGGGCCACATTTAGTCCCCTGTATTTTAATCTAAGATTGGCAATGTGTAAAAAATTGCGAACGTATCTGAACGTGTTGCGTTCGCAGCCGATTTGTGAAACACGAGTGAGCAATACCTCAAAAATAACATTGTCGATTCCTCCCTTTATTTCTAACGCGAGTACCACCATGCCGTTGTAGTGGCATTCGACCGGGTCAAGTACGTCTTAAGTTATAGCATAAAAACCTGTACGGCCCTGTGCGGGCGAAATCCGAACATGCAGTCTGCAAAGATGAGTTCAGTTTCCATGAACTCGGATAGCCTGTCAATCACCATCGTCTCTATTAGATGAAAGAGATGGGGCGAAGGTAATCTGTGCTGATAGCCAGGCCAGCTTTTGGAATGAAAGCGACCAGAGCGGTCTTCCAATCGATAGAGAGTGGCGCATCCTAAAGCCAAATCTTATTGATGTAACCCAATAAGGACTGGTAGGCTGGGTTGGGTACGTTAGCTAGTAATTTGAGTAATTTTGTCCCAACCCGAGCTGTGCCCCGTTTAATTTTCGCCAGGGCCGCCAACAGATCGTGGGGCTGGAATGGCTGATCCAGCTCAATGTTCTGCGAACCTGCAAAAGAGTGCGCCGATCCGCAGATGTCCTGTGTAGTCTACAGGTATTGGTCCCGTAATTTGTTCGCAAGATGAGTTTCGTTGCCCTGAAAGGTGGTATGACACGTTGTAGATGTTTCTGAGTTTCTGTGTATATCTGCGGTGGGTCGATAAAGGTGCGGAAAAGCCGCCAGGTGCTTCTGCTGGACATTTGCCACGCCGCCTTGTTTGAACGCTTGAACGATGCACCCAGTGTTTCGTCTACAAGCTGGCTCGCATACTATGCCGCCAGCTGGGTGAACTCGTAAATTCGAGCCTTGGGATTATGGTTATATTTTTGCTGGTACCAGCGGCGGCCAAGACAATGTCACGCTTCGCAGAAGTTGGAGTTCGTCTGCCCCGTTCGATACCGCCTCGGAAAGCTGAAATTTCTTTCGAGGGCGTGAAAGCTAGAAAACAATTGTTGGGACCATGAGTGGTAGCATTGCTCGAGTATCGATAACGCTGTGTTACCATTTTGCAAAACGTTGGACCTATCTGGGAGTCAAGCTTGTTTTGTGGGTTTTACTAACGGTCTGGTTTGACTTCTACTGGTAAGGATGCAGTGGTCGCTACCGAAGGTTTCCTGAGTATTGATCCAGTCAGCATAATGAATGTTGTGAGTAAAGGGCAAATCCGGACACGTATCCCGTGTAACAAAATTACCTACACGTTGTTGGCGGACGGACTCTGTGTGAAGAGTGAAACCCAACATAGACGCAACCTTCGTCAACTTCTGTTCCCATTTCTCTGCGCATCAGCACCCCAAGGCTAGACTGGGGGCATTGAAGTCGCCCCCAATCAGACGATGTCCCGACCCGCAGCTTTTAAGCAAGGCTAAAAAGGCGCGAGAATGGTACATTCGGCAATTCGGGTTTGTAGTAGACATTTAGAATGTGGAGTGGTGGGTCCTGTTGGCAGAGGGGAAGGAGATTCACCACTACAAAAGAGTGGTCAATTTGTAGGTTCATGTCGACCATATTTGCTTTATAATTTTTATGAACACGTAAGCAAGATGAGGGGTCGTGCTGAAACATCGTATTGCTTGTTAGGATGGCGTCCTTTCCTGCCTGCTGAAGGGTTAGGCACAAGACTCACCTGCCCGCAGTCTCGAAGAAGGATTCCAGTACTCCAAGTGAGGTGAATGACACCAGACGCAGTACCTCCTATGTTGTGGGGTGGGGAAACGCCCGATAGGAAATGAAAGGGCCGGTAACGGGACCTGGTGATAATGTGTCTTTAAACAACCAACACTACCATGGCTGTTTTAGTACAGAGGATATGGGGAGGGCTATTAGGCAACTACCGCGATAATTAAAATATGTTTTGGAATTCATCACAGTACTTGGGCACATCACTGTGCCCCTCCCTCTGCAGGTACCTGTCTTTCTCCTCACCGGGGCTCTCAGCAGCAAAAAATGCGTAGGCACCCCCCCGCGGTGCCCAATAGTGAGAAGCATTTCTCCCTCGGGGCTCTCTCCGGTGGCGGTGCGAGCGACAGGGCAGTGAAGAGGGCTGATGGATGAGCGAAAGGAGCGGACGCGTCCACGACCCCGAGTCACTGCAGTGAACTGTGCTTGCTGCCTGATCGCGCGTGTGGCCGAAGGAGACCAGATAGAGAACATTATTAATATAAACAGCGCGAACACGAAAACAAGGGACAAGAAACAGGAAAGCCACAGTACATGCGCTGACTCACAACTAAGCCTAAGCCGTTTTTTTAAGTGATTTTTTAAAGTAATTTTTGCAGCAGGTGAACCCAGGGGTTTTTTCACGTGACTGTTTCGTTTTCTTCATGTTTGTTTTTCTGGGCCTTGGAGTAAACGGCTTAGGCTTAGTTGTGAGTCAGCGCATGTACTGTGGCTTTCATGTTTCTTGTCCCTTGTTTTCGTGTTCGCGCTGTTTATATTAATAATGAATAAGTACCAACTCGCCCAACAAAGCATCTTGGTAAGATAGAGAACCCATCTAGTTAATGGTTTATCCATTTGTCCGCGGTGTTCGTTTTGTTCACTGCGGGGCCACCAGTGTGGTCTGAGCTAGCAGAATGGCGTTTGGCTCTTAAAGCAAAGCCGTAGCCCCGTAGAGAACCCCAAATTTTGGCGCACCATCATGAGTCCCTGCTGGCGTTCTACCGGGTAAGGCTAGCTCTTCATAAACATGACAAGCTCGCACTGCAGGCTGTCTGACCTAATGATGTTGGCCGATGTCTGCCGCCAAACTCGGGATATCTCCAACATTAGCCCTCTGGCTACATCAAGGCAAACCGCAGATTAGATGTTGAGAGGTCCATTCGACGTATTGCATGATGACTCAGGCGCGGCTACAGTTCGAAACGTTGCACCGGGTATTCCTGGTAAACACTTCGATCCGGAACAGTCCGAAGGCTGTGGCTGCATAAGTGCCCCTGTTTGAACTTGTTCCCTGGCGCACCAGCCAATTCGTCCTGGGGATCCCAGCCAGCACCCGAAGTTCGTTCCCATTGCCTTCTGCTCAATCGCTTCACTATGTTGCAGGTGTGACCAGCAATGCGGGTTTTAAAGCGAGTTCTAAAACAGGCAAACCTGGATTTCTCCTACAGTATCGCCAGTCGGCGGCGGCTACTGTTCGCTCCGTTCACCTGGTCCGGTGGCCACGCTGCGTTTACGCCAGCAAATGCGGCGAGCGCTCCCTGACTTTTGACAGAGGCATGCAGCGCACCTAGCATCGGAGGACCCGAGCTACATCATAAGCTACTGTTCGGTGGCGAAAGCTTTCCTCCCTATGAAAATTAGTCGGGATGGCCCATTGGCCCGAATTTGACAGCAGCCGCAACAAGGGCATGCGTATCACACCAGGCTGATGATTGCGTAGTATGCCACATGGAGAGAGAACGCCGCTATCGTTCTCGCTTCCACTTTGCAACAGCTGTTGCAGCTTGAGCGCTCGCCTGGCCCTCGGATTGGCGTACTGATACCGACAAGTGTGTACAGCATCACGCAGAGCGCCAATGACGTTTCTCTCGCCTTGCGCCGGTATGAGCTAGTGAGTGAAATGAGTGCGAGCCAGATTCTAAGACGAGGTTTGCTAGTCGCACTTGTCGATCAAGTCACCCGGTGGTGCCTGTTAGTAGGCCAAAAATAGACCACTATGGCTGATTTTCGACGTATGTTCAGGGAGAAGTTTCCATATGGCTACAAGCAGCGAATGCGACGAGAGCTCGAGTTGAGGACACAAACACCCGATGAATCGCTTATCAAGTTCGTATGAGCGATGCAAGAATTATACGAGTACGCCGACCCAGAAGCTTCGCTTTCGGAGCGAGCGGAACGCGTCCTTCGCCAGAGCCATCCCACAATTGTCCTTTATGTGGGTAGCTGCCGATTCAGCGGCCTGAACGGGCTTGGAATGAGGCGCGCAGAGTCCAGGCTCAGATTTCTGTCCCTCGTAAATACCGGCCTCGCCTCTGGCTCGAGAGTTCCTAGAGCAGAGATGTGCCTGGAGCGGCGTCCTAACAGTAAGGGGTGAGTATACTCCTCAGAAAAGTGGGTTCACGAGCGAGTCATTTCCCTTGATGAATCGGATCTCACCCTAGATACGTATAGGTACGGGTTATGCAGTGCTGATTTCAACCCCCGTGAGTTCAGCCAAATTCAGCCTGGAAAGCCCGCACCTGGTCAGAACGTACTACCGGAGCTCCATATACGACCACGCGGTTGGGGTGCCTCTTAAAATCTCCGAGCGTCACAGCAACAAGTATGGAGATCTGTACGTGCGCTTCTTTATCTGTGGTCAAAGTGGTAATATAGCCAGAAACTGCCCCCTAAGATCAGCCAACGGTGCAGGCCGCCGTAATCAGCACCGAAGGAGGCATCAAAAGCTCGCAAGCCTATATACCAGGTTGTTTACCCGCTCCCGGGCATGACCATTTTGTGCCGACTAGAGCGCCGACACGCGAGAGCTTCTTTGGGGAGTGCGTGGATACCGTGCGCACCAGCACGGTCCCAAGCAGCACACCAGCATTGGTCCAACAATGGTTCATCACTGGAAAAGAATGGCATCAATATTGGACTGATATTGGCATTTGGGCATTTTACTACATTCTCCATTCTTGGCCCATCTTTCGTTCCAAGATTGGTCCAGTGTTCAACCAAGCTGGAGCCACCAATGTAGGCACAATATTAGACTTTCCATTCATGCACCATGATTCTTGCCAATACTGTCCAGCATTATACCATCATTGTATTACCAATATTTGTTTAATACCAGCCATTCCATTGATGGCCCATTGTCAATGCCAATATCATACCAATGGTTAGCCATTGCAGGTGCACTGGCTACTCCATTCATGCCCCATATTGTCGATACCAATATTAATCCAATGTTTAATATTGTCGATACCAATATTAATCCAATGGTTAATGGGTACACCGGCTACTCCATTCATGTGCCATTGATGATGTCAAGATTATATATTTTGTGGCACTGCCTGTGCAGGCCATAAAATGCAGCCTTTTTCA
This sequence comes from Amblyomma maculatum, assembly GCF_055883805.1. Taxonomy (NCBI): domain Eukaryota; kingdom Metazoa; phylum Arthropoda; class Arachnida; order Ixodida; family Ixodidae; genus Amblyomma; species Amblyomma maculatum. The sequence goes on from NC_139346.1 coordinate 76,987,756, forward strand.
TTCTAGCCATATTCGTGACAGCACATCGAACTTGCTGGGACAATAATGGCCTTTCAAATAGGAGTGGCCATAAAAATTCAAATTGTTGCTCATGAGAAACCAGTAGATATTCACAAAACAAGGGCATGGTTCACAAAAAGATAATATTTATTGCAATTGTTACTATAGACAGCAGTTGTTACTAGCCAGTGCTGAGGGCACACACAGCAGCAGTTAGCGGGGCAGTGGCAGGGTTGGTCAGGGCAGGGCGGGCTCTCGGGAAGTGGAAGGGGCCAGGGAGCTGGAGGGCAGACTCATAGGCGTAGTGAGGGGGCTGACCCTGCAATTGCATTAACAGGTGGCACGCCTGGTTCGCCAGGGGAGGTTTCAGCATAACGCCTTTTTCTTCCACCCCCCCTGTCACAGGAACCAGGCAGCCACCTGCGAATAAATGCGTGTGCCTCCAAATCGTCCACCCCAACTTTTTCGCAAATGGCACCTGCACAAAAACAATGAGGAACCAAAATTTACAACACTATCACGAGGCATATAAAATCGCGCGCATTATTTTAGGAAGATGTAGAAAATTCCAGGATTCATGTACCGAAATTTATGGTCAATGAGAAACACTATACTGATGAGTTCCAGATTAATTTCAGCTGCCTTGGGTTTATTAGGATGAAAGACGCACATACATTGCATAGCATGTGCCCTGTTGCATTTTGATCGCCTCCACAGCAATACGGCTGAGACAGCCAGTGTTTCATCCCACACTAGGAATTAGTGCTTGATTATTGGCTGTCTCCGCATATGACTGGCGCGCTAGTTTTTTGCCGCTCCTACGCTTTCTGCGATGTGCAAACAGTTTATACTAACAATCGTTACCAAGAGAATGTTCGGCGACCATTTTAATTTTTTTTAAATGGCTAGATATAATATACACAAGCGATCTAAGCCCACGACTGCTGCACTGGCCGCTGGTTAGCTGATATACGCTTTTGACTGGTTTTGTGGGTAGTTCACTTAAACGGGAGCTCACTTAAACGGGTAGCTCACAGGTGCATCATTTTTACACATATACTGCTTGTCCAAGCAAATTTGATCCAAGGGATAAAAAAAAAAAACATTTCGGAGGCAGGCAAAGGAAACCAGATATATATTGCTGGAAGCTACCTTGAGCGCCATAGAAAAGGTTTTGTTTGGAATCCTTATTGACATTATTTACCTAAATTACTGATTAATGACTTACACAATAAATGGTGTTGCTACTTTGAAGAGTACCGGCACAATCCACGTTTGATTATTTGTGATAAAGAACCCTCACGTCTGCATTTTGAACGCCAGATACAATAGGAAACTACGAAATACAGAAATCTGATTCCCGGACAATACAATTGAGGACTTGGCTTGGCTCGACAGCCCTGTGTAGCGTTAGACCTACAAGTTGCCTATGGTTTCTTCGTCCGCGCCAGCACATCGTCCAACAAGACTGTATTTGTATTTTACAGCTGAAAAATACTGTTAAACTAATTTATATCCTTACCGCTTTGTAGTCATTATCCACATTGCAAAGTTCGGCGCGCTCATTGTAACTCGAGCCTTCATGTGCGCCAAAGGGCCGACGCGAAGCAACCATCGCCAGCATATCACCCTTACTCATGCATGGGGCTAGCAATCTTAGCGGCAGGTTGTTTTGTCCGCTCAAAATCATGTTGTGAGCAGCACAGTTGAGGTGCGCGAATGGGCTGGTAACGGTTTCGGTATCTACATAACCCGGAATTTATCTACAGCTGGAAAAAAAGGTACACATGAGGTTTCTAACCGCAAATATTGAAACAGGGGTTTCCGAACGTGCTCACCGACTCTGTAAGTCCTATTTATTGTCTAAAGTGAATATTTAGTACTTGAAGCGAATAACCTCACTTCCCCACGTACAAAATAAAAATTTTCTGCGCTGTCCTAAGTGGCTGCCAGCAATGCACCACCGGTTTCCATCGTCTGTTTCTAATGTTTTATTTATAACCCTTGGCTCAAGCTATGGGGCGCAGCAGGTGTAATGTAGCTTGAATAAAACCTGCAAGAGATCATATATATGGGTAGATTTGTAAGGTTTACAGATTTCACTTACAAATTCTACAGGAATCGCGTCACTGCGGCCTTTCTTTAAAATTGACACGTAATAGCGCTATATTCGTGGCTAAAATAAAGTAATCAACGCATTAATTCAGCTTAGCAAATGCAGCTGTAACAGAAAGTGAGGGCTGGCTACACCTAAGGTGTGCCTAGCTTTCTAATTTTCTTAGATGGCACAACCGTTCGAAATATGGAATATTAAAAAAAGCCTTTGATATTGGCTTTCTCACAGCGTATTATGGGTGCCTTAGATAAGAAATATAATCGAGGTCCCATGGCCATCTTTCGTTTCCAATGAAATTCTTATATGTGGTGTGCAAGTATCTAGACACAAAAGAATTAACCTTAGTTTTTCAAGATACGCGTAGTTTCCTCGAAAAAAAAACAATTTTATGGTATATCTCTAGAGGTAGAAAACGCTGTTTTTGCCATTTCAAAATGTTGCAAGTTTGGATACCATGATTTTGTCATCTGCTCTTTTTTACTCACTAAATATATGCATGTTTTATATTTACAAACACTATTAGAAAGCTATTTTGTTTTTGCATTTGTGTTATTAAAAAATCGCAAACTTTTCTTCAGGAGCGATACGCTGCAAAAATATTCATTTTTAACCTTATGTACTGGCATATGATGCATTAGGTTGGTTGCACTAAATATGTTTTCACTTCCTGACGCATGTTCTTAATTCCAGGCAGTATCTTGAGCTCCAGACCACTAGGTGTGTTCTCCACAACGCATCAAAATTGCTCAGAACTCGAAAACAGCAGTAAAGGGCAAATTTGCTGCAATTAAAAAAAGATCATCTTCGATTTTCATTCAAATCCCTCTCAAAAATCTTCAGTACCTCAAAAATATTACGGACTAAAAAGTGTTGCGTTATACTGTTTAAAAATATAACAATAAATATTAAACCGAGTGCTTGTGCTGATAATGGCCAAACTCAGCCTGCATTCTTGCAAGATGCAATAATATCTTGGCACAGAAACTATTTTTCTACATTATCTAGGTTCCATTCTTTATTTGTGAAAAAATTTGAACCTCTAGATTTGTGTGTGTATCTGCATATTATTTTGAAATTGGACAAAAGTAAGAAAATGGTAAAATAAGGAATACTGATAAGAATTGAAGAAACGGCCGCAACATCAATTTTTATCAAAATCTGTGGAAACAGTGCAAAGTACTTTGTTAATTTTAGTCAGTAAATATATTGAATTCTGCAAAATGTAATATTACAAATATAAAAATGCTTGTTTTTGTTCTATAGATGTGCTTATATGGCTCCCCCTTATGGAATAGGCATCAAAACTTCAATTTAGTATTTGCTTAATTTAGTTACATTTTACCTTAAGTAAAATTTAAAACATTGTCAGCGCTTAACACCGTTTTTCTGCTTCTGGGACAAATACTTAATATAGCTTAAAATGGTATTATTTCACTATTTCTGCCAATTTCATGGCAGAACGCAAGTGAAGGCTGAACTTTTTCTCGGTCCTGCATTCTTTTTTATTGCTAGGTGCAATAGTATTCAATCTAGGTTATTAATATATTATTCCATTTGTCAGCTTTGACCACCACTAACAATACTATATTTTTGAAGATGATTTTTCAATGTGTAATTTTTATAATTACAATCTTAAGCAAATCGCTTTCCAGCATAATACTTTTGGTGGCGTTACAGAGAACACACATAGCAGCTTAGAGCTCCAAATTCTGCCTTAAATTAACAATATGACCTGCGTAATAAACACAGAATATTTTAGTGCAAACAACGCAATGCGTCACGCCAGTATGTAAGGTTGAACATTAACATTTTTGTAGCGCGTTGTTCTTGAAGCAAAGTTTGCGATTTTTTACTAAATCAACTGCATCAATGAAACACACTTTTAATACTTCTTATACAAGTAAACGTTACCCAAATGCGGTGAGTAAAAAACAGTGGATGACAAAATTTTACGCAACCAGCCGGCCTCCAAACGTGCAACTTTTTGAAACGACAAAAACGGCGTTTTCCAGCTTTAGTGATAGGCGTTTTTTTTTTTCGAGAATACTGCGCCGCATCTGGCAAACCTAAGGGTCATTCCTTTGTGTCGAGACATTAGCCCACGACATATGAAAATTTAATTAAAAAAATGGTCATGGCACCACGATTACTGTTCCTGTCCGAAGACATCCATATTTGTTTTCATTTCGTCTCTTCAACAGGCTGGTTTAGCCAATGCGGTGAATAAAAATATCATCGCATATATTAAAGATTTTCGCGCTATATGTTATACCTAAAGCTACCTATATTGTCACAACTGTCATACATTATTTGTAGCTGAAACATCACAAAAGGGATTCGATTGCAAATTGTTCGCTAGTTAAATAGACGTACGAGATGACACACGTATACTTTGTAGAATACAATTTAGGAAAGAGCAGATACAAACTACAGGCGAATAATGCTATGATATGGAGCATATGTATTACTCCGGTTAACAGTAAAAAAATCAACTTTTAACATATTAATATATTCGACAAACTATTGCATGCTCACATAGGAACACAATTAATGAGCTCATCCACGCATCTAATGTCTATGGGCATTAGACGTGTGGATGACTTCGTTTTATTCCAATTCGTGCGTCACTCAAAATAATTGAACGAGAAAAAAGTTAATGTCTACACAATTTTCAGTGAGTATACCACAAATTATACTAAGGTGCTTCATATATGTCACATCACCTAGCAAGTGAAATGGGATAACAGAAGTAATCAGACTCTAACCCTGATCAGCATTTCGCTTTTGCGCCATCTTTGTAAGTTTTTAGGCAGGCTTTTCCACTGATTATCCTCTTCTTTATACCCCTGCCACCCACAAGACACAAATCTTCTGGGGGCACCGAACTGTTGGTTTTCGCACCAGTGATACAACTTAATCGATTCATTTATACGTAGAAAACACTCTCGATGCGCACCTAAAAAAATGAAAGCATGTATGTGTAGGCGAAATCATTCACCGGCGATTTAATATTATGATTTGAACAATAAAATCAAAGGATCACACTCGAAGGAACACAAAAGTGGTGGAGAGATAGGAATTGAAGCAATGAAAGGCGGTTGCTTTCTGAAAAAAGCCAATAGCAAGAGGTCCACCGTCTGTAAGAATAGGCAATAAAAATAAGGCATATTTAAAGGTGCATGCAGCAGTTACAGTGATGCAGTGCTACCTTTTTTTTAGGCAGGCTTTTCCGCTGATTTTCTTCTTCTTTATTGCCCTTCCAACCACAGGACACATATCTTCTGGGGGTTGTCGGTTTTCGCACCAGTGATACAACTCAATCGATCCACTTCTACGTAGAAAACGCTCCCGATGCGCATCTAAAAAAAATGAAAGCATGTATGTGCAGGCTAAATCATTCACACATGATAAAACAATATGATTTGAACAATGAAATCAAATGATCACACCCAGAGCAACAAGAAAGTGGTGTAGAGATAGAAATTGAAGCAATGAAAGACGGTTGCTTACTGAACAAAGCCTATAGTAAGAGGTCCTAAGTCTATAAGAATAGGCAATAAATTAAGGCACGTTTATAGGTGCATGCAGGAGTTAAAGTTATGCAGTGTTACCTTTCTGTTTCACTGCAGTGATTGGTATAAATATTACAGCTATTGCTAGGCATCTCAGGTAACCCCATTGAAAACTTCATCCAAGGTACCGAGGAGCAGTGGCGTGTTATTTGCAGCTGTTAACGGAAAGACAGGCTATCCTATGAGTGCATGCGCATTTCCTCCTTTTTGTATACTTGAATAAAAGCGACTGAACAGTGAGTGTTGTAAGAGGTGCAGCGTCCCTAGGAATGGGGAACAAAATTAAGTTTTAGTAAACAGAGGTACAAAAAGAAGCAAATATGCCTGCAATAATAGCATGATGGCCTACCTTTTGATCAACAGCTGTAAACAAACTGTCACTGCCAGTCGGTTCTTTAGATAGGCTTATCAATGCCAGAGCTTAAAGCTAAGAGCAATATGAGTAATGTTTATTGCGGTCACGGCCGTAAACAATTCTAGCGGAACACTCCATTACTGTAACTATTCAACCGTCCATTTATACATATCGTTCATTAAAGAACCATGCACATCATATTAAGTTGCTCTTTTCTACTCCCAAATGATTTCCTATAGAATTAGAATACGTGGATCGCTGCTTCGGTTTCAACATTCTTGCACGATGGCTATGGCGTGCACTTCATGCATACGGTACGGCACGTGACGTACAAAGAGCTGTAATTGCCGAACAGGCGGATCTGACGTCCTGTCCCATTTCGCTTGAAAGTGCGCGCCGTCATCGAGCGCTTCGCGAGCAATATATTTCGGACGATATGGTTGCCTCATACCGGCCGTCAATGTTTTGTACATTGTGTCCCGCGTGCACGTTGTTTACTTTGCAGTGACAGGGACGCAGTGCACACACGGCTGATGTGCCTTTTTGCTTGTATTGTTATTTTCCCCCGCCCTCGAAGCGCGTCTGCGAAATCGCTCTCCTATTGTCGCCGCTTTCTGATAACGCCCTCACCTGAAGGCACGTGCTCAGAAGGGGGGCGTCGATTAAGAAAATTTTGAAAGGGGCTCACTTGCGCTGTTCACGGCTTTCAATTCCTCAATATGATATTAACCATTATAAAAGTGGAGGTTCATTATGACTTAATTATAGCCTAGTCATCAAGCGGCATCACGCACATGTCTGCCCCACTGTAAAATTCGCTTGCACAGACGGCACGAACAGTTTTCAAAACTTCGTCTGTACATCTGAAAACAAAAAACTGCCCTTAACTCTTAACAAAATCCAAAAACTGTGTGAACATGGCTTCCTGAGGGCAGAAGAGAGGCTGTCCAAAATATATGTATGTACAAAGCCGGGCGCATAGTATGTGGTTACTAATTGATTGCGGCGCGCTGCACAGTCAGAAAACTGCGCAAATGGCTGCCTGCAGTGTTCTGTCACGTGTTGGTGGCATACACACCTGTTACGCACGGCTTCTCTATTTTCGGCGCAAATGCTATTCATATCGCAGCCAGCAAATAAGTCCACGCACTTGCTTGCATGTAACCCGGAGGAAAATTCGCTTAGTTCTTGAAGTCATGCTTCGCGCAGTTGTTTCGAGGAGAATACGGAAAGAGAGCATTTGGGACTGGTAGGAGATTATATAGAACCAATTATGAAGCAATGGCATGCTGCAAAGATATATACTCACGGTCTAAGATGACGGCGTTCACTGAGTCTGATAATGCCGATGGTATCCCGCCGTTGCTGTAATCCGTACTCCGGCGACATTTCACAGCTCAGCTATTCACTGATATGTAGCAAGCACCAACCGGAGCACATGGACATGTATAGGCGCAAGAGAAAATTATGCACAGCACGATGAAAAAGAAAATTAATGAGGGAAGAAATTAAAGAAAGGTTTAAGAAGCTGTCACAAGTCTTGTAGCGTCTCCAACAAGCTCTGAAATGAACGCTTCGGGAGGAGGCCGCACAGCAGCGCAGCTGGGGATGCTGTCTGTTGTGTCTTGCACGTAGACGCGTAGGCGAGGGGGAACAACGACCCGCTCAACCAGCGCGTGATTCCCGCCGCGGTGTTGTGTTCGCAAGGGCTGCGCGTGGGAACGAAGGACCAACGACCCTCTCAACATTCCATTCCTCCTGTACCCAGCCCTCTTCTGCTTGCACCGGCCAGCCGTGACTTCGGACCGTGCCGATGAGCGGCCGCCAGCGCGCACCGCTCGAGTCGACTTCTAATAAATTGTTTTGTTTTGTGTGTTCGCAAACGCATTTTTTCTTCAAGCCAACCACGGACGAACATTTTCTAAAAATATAGAAAGCCTCCCCATCTACCATCCACATTGTTGCGTAAATCCATACAGCTGGTGCATCGACAAATGCGCGCGTCCCCTCCCTTTCGCCACCTATGATCGAACAAAGGATGGTCGTTCGACCTTTTATATTTACTTCAAAATATTATATACTGTTGCGTGATGACTGATTAATAATGTCAAAGAGGCGGAGTTCCGAGCTTCTCTTCTATTCTGGCCAACTTTGGTTATAGATTATACAAATTATGCTCAAGTTAGCTAGCTGAAAATGATCCGACTAAATATATACATGTTTTTATTTGTATTCAGTTAATGTTCGCTTTTCGGGTATGAGTAGATGTTTTTATAAAAATTCTAAACTTCGGCCCAGGAAACGAAAATTTTCCTAATTTGCAGGCCTTTATTTCAGAAAAGGTTCATGGTAGAGCAGCAATAATTCCACAATATGTTCTCAGCATAATTATCCGCAAACAGCTAACGCTCATATTTTTATGACATTTGGATACAGAGATACGATCGCGCTAATTTACAGAAAACAGCGAACATTGAAAATTTTTAGAACAAAAACAGTTTTCACATTGTTTAAACTTTTTCCACCTATTCTACACTACCTCAGCTTTCAAAACCATTAAAACACCTTGCATAATTTTGTTGCGCAAGTAATTATGGCCACATCGATAAAGCCTTTGTCCAATTATAGCGCACCGCGCTGTTCTGAACATTCTACGGAATTTGTGAATTGTTCAAGGTTTTTAAATTTTGGCATATAATTTTGTAACAGGGAGAAATATTTTTACAAAAGAGGATTAAAGATATATACATTGAGGAACAGCCAAGGAGCCAGGCTACGAGGGCCGCCCATTCGACACACTTCTTTTTCTTAATCTTCCACAAACGAGCGCGCCACTTCGTCCTCATCATTCTCCAACTGTAACAATATTTCTTCGCTCATGTTTTGTCTCGACTTCGCAAATCGACGGTGACAGACACAGCAATGAATGATTCAGAATCAATTTTGTGCGCGTCGAGATCCTGAAGCGCTGTGGCATCAGGCAATACACAGACGTTTTTCGCAATCCCCTTCACCTTAACGCGGATTGCACAAAAAGACGATAACGTTCAATGAGCAAGCAACGTATTCCAAATCATTTTAGTAGAATGAAAGAATTGGAAAGGGCATGGAAAACTGCCTCATTAAAGCAGTGTTTGTAGGCTGCATTCGTTTTTTCGAATGACTCGACAGCGCACATTATTTTCATTCCTGTACAGTTTTTTTTTATTCCTTTGCCACCGCCTAGCGCGGTTGGAATGGTCAAACTCTAAACTAATAGGCGGAAAAACTATTTTTTTTTGTTTATTGGCGATATATATGTTGTGCGCCATATAAATGTACCGGGGCCTTCATGCTCGCAGTCTGCACGAAAAACTGTCATTTTTTTTACCACCGTGTGAATGCCCAAAACTAAAATGGTAACCTCGCGAGTCTTCCGGCTTTTCATTTTCCAGTGATTGCGTCTAGAAAGTACGCACATCGTATTCGGTCCTTTCTCCAGGTAAACAGACGATGCTGCGCGTAGTTCCTTATGGATAATACAAAAGCACTAGAACAAAAACATCGCTGAGAAAATGGTCATTTGTTCCTTCAACTTGAGGCAACGTTTTCCTTCTCGGCAATGAAAAAGCTACCTTCTAATCACTAATTTAATGTCACATGAACATGCTATGGCGACACGATTTCGTTTTTATGCGCGTTCTCACTGACAACTGGATTTGTACTATAGGTTACGTATAGATGCAGGGATGTAATCGGCGTCCAATACAGGCATATTGGGTCGTGAGTGCTAGCCGGTCTGGGGTATACATATGTGGTCGCACGGTCGTGCTATCATTAGATATAATTGTGCGACAAACGTATGCGCCTGCGACGAAATCTGCATGCATGCCAATAGGCTAAAACCATAAACACATATAGCTGACCCCCAAAGGTGCACCGCATATGAGCGCACCGAAAAGTCGAATCCAGACAGTTGCAGCGGTACGTGCTTGAATGCGTTATAGTAATTGTCGTCCCGTACGTGGTACTTGGTGAGGTCCGAACGATCGGCTGAAATGTTGTCGGAATTAAATGCCGCGGTTTGGCGTCCAGCGCACGTGTATTCAACCATAAAAATGGAGAATTTTTTTTGATTGAATGGTCAACGGAAAATATTCACTTCGGCAGCCCATTAAAGCTGCGTTTTTAGGATGGCAATGACATTTGCGAGATCAGGGGAAAAAGTGGTCCATCGTGGGCAGTTTTCATACAGGGATAGCTAATACTGGAAAAACAAAAGACAAATTGCAATGGTCCATTACAGCCAGTTTAAAACAACGGAACGGTCAACGTCAGAAGAACACAGGACACCTGGGTCTATTGTAGCCAGTTTTAAAAACTGAACGGGCAACGCCGGAAGAACACGGGGCAACATGGTCTATTGTAGCCAGTTTTAAAAAAGGAACGGCCAACGACGGCGGAACACAGGACAACTTGGTCCATTGTAGCCATCTTTAAAAAACTGAACATCCAATACTGGAAGAACAGAGGATAACATTGTCCATTGTAGCCATGTTTAAAAACCGGAACATCCAATGCCGGAAGAACACAGGACAACTTGGTCCATTGTAGCCAGTTTTAAAAAACGGAAAACCCAATGACGGAGGAAGGCAGGACAGCTTGGCCCATTATAGCCAGTTTTAAATCCCGTGCGACCATTATTGGAGGAACAACGGCAATCTTGGTCCAACATAGACATTCTGTATGTACGGCAGTGCCAATATCGGGAACTCACTGTACATCTTGGCCCAAGCTAGCCAGTGTTGGCTACTGGCAGCGCCAACACTGGGAGAGCACTGGCTAAACTGGGCCATTGTTGGACATTGTGTTGACTGGCATGTCCTATGTTGGGAGCATGCTGGTTAGGCTGGCCCAATGTAGGGCCACTGCTTGCCGTCGTACTTACAACATTGGCCCAATGCTTTGTGCTGCCTGGGGTATCCGCCTTGAGCTAGCTTTTTGACTCCAGAGATGTAGATCGGTTATTTGCAGAGTCGTTAAATTACCATCGACTTATGATTTATGCGGTTTAGGTTGATGTTCATGCTACCTGTGTTGGTGATCATCACACAGCTGCAATGATAAAGCTGTTTCGGTCACTTAGTGATGATAAAACGTTTGTAAGAGAGAGAGAAAAAAACATTTATTGCTCTAAAAATTTCTGGTTTTAGCGGCGGCCTCTTCGGCCTCTTCACAAGGTCGGCGCCCCTATTCCAGGGAACCGCTGAGTCTTGCTGCTTCGCAGGCGTGCCGCACCAGTGCCCTTTGGGCGTGAGCTCGCTGCTGGTCAGCAGACCCTTCCATTGTTCCGCACTCGGGTTATTTAGTTTGTGGAAGGTTCTGTTTCGTTCGCATTCCCATGTGATGTGGTATAGTGTGGGGGTTGCCCGCACCACGGACATGTGTTCCTGTATTGTGTAGGGAACATGTTGTGTAGTATGTATAGATTGTGCAAAGTCCCTGCTTGCAGTCTCCGCCAGCAGAATGCCTCGTGTTGTGTTAATGATGTGTGGGGTGGTGGGTATTTGAACCTCCGCCCTCTGTGGCGGTTTAGTATTTCTGTATACGTTGGTTTCACCATTATGGGGTCCTCCAGGGCTTCTGACTGCCCTGCTCGGTTCGTGATCTCGCGAACTATTGTCTACTCTCGAGTTACCCTCTATCCCGGTGTGTGCCGGTATCCAGAAAATCCTGTGTCTTAAGGTTTTACTTGGAAGCCTTGCTTCGAGGAGGATGCTCAGCGCTTCCTTGCTTATTTTGCCCCGTGTGTAGTTCCTGAATGCTGCTTTGGAGTCTGTTAGGATAGAGATCGCTTTGTATGCTATGGTGACCAGCTTATTGTTGATGAGGGTAGCAACGCGTCCGTTTTCCTGACATGTAGCCCTTCAGGGTGGGTGTGGTATTAGTCTGCTGTAGCATGATGATATCCGGCGGTGTGTGTCTGGTATTGATGAACTGCTGGAGGAGTCCCTGCTTGAGCCGGTATCCCCTGCAGTTCCACTGCCGTATATCTAATTGGTTCTGTCCTGCCATGTTGCGTCACTGCTTTTTCCACTTTGGTTTTCTGCCCCCAATCTTCTTTCATTAAAAAGCCTGTCTCTGGGGTCGTTTCTGGCTTTTTGTGTGTTGTGGCTTTTAACGTATGTTCGGAAATTTTGATCTTGTTGCGCTACTTTCTGCTGCAGTTGCATCCTTTGGTTTTGCATAATGCATAATAAGCGGAGGTCCGGGACAACAAAAGCAACAACAGAAGAAAGATGGAGTGAAGGTGAGCTGGGGGGCAGGCCCTCCCAAATCACGTCTTCCGCACTCGGGACAACAAAAATCAAACAAACAACGAGAAGAAACTAGGTGAGAAGAATAGGGCACTTAAAAAGGAGCTCAAAGTCTGCCGCGAGGAAACGCAGAAACGTAAAAAAAGAATAGATGATCTCATAAAGGAAATGCATCTCCAGAGACAGGGTTCGTTCCAGCGAATAATGAACCCGGCCCCGCAAGCACCTGAACCTCCCTTGGAGCAGCACACACAACAACCACAGAGCTTAGAGAGCAAATTGGAAAATTTTATGAGTATGATGCAAAACCAAATGATGCAACTGCAGCAGAAAGTAGCGCTACAAGATCAAAATTTCCGAACATACGTTAAAAGCCAAAACACACGAAAAACGTTTGTGAACAATTGCATATATTTGTCTTGCGTATGACTCGCATATATTTAAGCATCGAATGCGCTTCTCCCTTCAGTGTTGGCGTTTCAGTGGTATGCGCCAGTCGTATAAACCATTTATCACTGTGCTTATCTGAGTTGACAAGCTAACGGCAGGTACATTCCTTTGCGCTTTATTTATAAACACCCTGCATTAGGTATATTTATTTTTATCGCTGTAACTCTATAGTGCCTATCAAACTGTTGCGCCTGCATGTCAAGCATAATGCCCCTTTCTATATCCTGCACGTACCGGTGCTAACGTACCGGTTATTTCTTTCTAAAATTTGTCACACTGCATATGTGAAATTTGCAGTGATGGTAGATGCCAACCGCTAGTAAACGCAGTACCCTTTCAATAGGGCAAATATTGTTTCGTTACCTCCGGTGCAAAAGGCGTGATTTTAATTTGAACACAAAAGCGTGCCCGTTCACTTACGTCCACACTTGTACATTCCCGTGCATATTAAAAAAAAACAGCTGCAAAAAACAACTGAAATTTATTATGCTATATGGAGTTTAGCCTCCAAAATCGGCACAGCCTATGTGATACGCCGTATTGGAGAGCTCTGGAAATCTGTCGAATGCTTGGGATCCTTTAACTTGCTCTGACCATTGCATTCTACACAGGTGTTTCAGCTTCGTCTTCATTCGAGCTCAGCCGTCGCTTCTATGATCGAACCTGTGCCTCCGGGCTCAGCAGTCAGGAGCCTTCAAAAGAAGCTGAAGCGGTTTTCAAATTGCATGAAATTCGCTGGTTGGAAAGAAGGGGTATTGTTATTCATGTGTGTCAATTTTGTTTCGATTCTGTTGATAAGAAAAACAGAGATCGCTTATTGAAAACGCGCCGTGGTCACGCCCTCGTCGCTGCCGGGAGCGGCGGAGGAGGGGCATCGAAACTGCGGAACAGGCGGCTGTGACGTCAATTTGGGAATGCCGGCCAGCGGGCTACTGCCAGCCGCGCGTTTTACACGCTTGCTTCGCTCCGTCCCGCGCTTTAGGGATCTACAGATCAGCGCAGTCTGCTGCTGGTGCCGCTTGTTTTCTCCAATTCTATCATTCTGTGCTTGAGGTTCCGCGTGTTCAAAGATCCCATGAGGTCAACCAGCAGATACGCAGCTGTTGCGGAGTGGCGCTCCGAGCTGTTCGACGCCCTCCGACCAGTGAGCCTCTTTTGCTCAATTGTAAAATAAACCTTGTTCAATGTTCGAAAATTGATTTCTTTTGGTGTCATTAGAAAACGATCAATCCTGTGAATGCGTGACGCAATTGATGGCTGTCAACCCGGCTTTCCGTTGCGCGAACTTTGGTGGTCCAGGCGACATGGTGCTTTATAGTGTCCCTAAGGATAAGAAATGTTCGGCGCTGTGAGCCTCTGCCATGAAAAGAAAAACAAATATTGCCTTTGAAATCAGCTGTGTATTGTACTGATGATTTCCAGCCGATGACTATAATCGAATCTTGGCAGCGATTGCGGCCATTTGGGAGTTCAATTAAATCAGCGCAACTGAAATCCGCGGTTGTTCTGTCATTGTTCCCGCATCTAATTAGGCTAATATCACTGCTGTACTGCTGGCTTCACCATCGTTACGCTTAACCGAGAATACCGAATTAAAACGCGATCGCGGCTCTATGTTGTTACCCAGCTCGCCGCCCTTCTCGGCTACGTCAACAATTACCAATTAGGTAAATCAAACGAAATAAATATGATCTGTAGATTGAAGCTGTAGATTAGTCATTTATAACGCAGTGTCTGGATTGCCGTGCTGTTCGCGCGGCAACAGCACGCTCAAGCATCGTCGGAACGCAGCACTGCCTCCACATGCCGCGCAGGCCGCGCCTTCCGTAAGCTGTCCGCGGATTCCTTGCGCTAGCGTCAGGAAAGCGTGCTAAAATTTATTGCTGTCTTAATTAATAAGCGCAGGGATAATGGAATGCCAAAAATTAACCCTTATTGAGGCTCTCTGACCTGCACCGAGATGCTGGTAGGATAACTGCGTAAAGGCAAGTTTCTCTTCACAGCTGTGTAGCGGCAGTCGCCAATAGGCGTCGCTGCTCATCCGATCTTCTACAAATCACAAATTACATGTACAAAAATAAAAATTACATGGGGAGGGATAAGAAGTACGGAATAGATGGATGGAAAAACTTTATTTTCGTCAGAGAGCATGTGTGGACGATTTCATGTTAGATGGCCATCAACTCATGGCTGACGGCGACCTGGGTGGCTAACTCCACGGCCCTGGTCTGGACGACCGGCTCTGAGTTGGCCAACACGGCCTCCCACTGCTCGAGGGAAGGATCACGCATAATATCCGCCGGTGGCGGTGCTATCTGCAGCTCCATATTATGTGCTCATAGGTTGCCAATTCCTGACACCATTTGCAGTCCGGCTGAATGTCCGGGTAGATTTTGTTCAACACGCATGGGTTGAAGAAACATCTAGTCTGCAATCGTCGCGAGACGCATTCCTGCGCCTTCACCAATTGCTTGTCCGGGGGTGGGTAAATCCTCGCTCAAGTTTGAAATAATTATTAATGTCATGAAAGGATACCAGCCCATCTCTCGTGGACCTTCCCGGAACGTCCGGCTCACCTACTCGGCTGACGAAACCTCGAGAATTCATGTGAGCCGTCTCGTTCCCAGGGTTCCCAGAGTGTGCAGATACCCAGACAATTTCCGCCTCTCTAGTCCCTCGCCCCGTGGCCCGATTCAGCAATCGCGCCGCTGTGACAGATATTCTGCCCCTCGCCAAATTTCGGATGGCTGTTTTTGAATCGCTGAAGATCAGGTCAACATTACTACTAGTAATAGCTAGTGTTATCGCCGCTTCCTCTCCAGTTTCTGGCCGCTGCTGTGGAGGCGCTGCTCTACCGCCTTTCCACCTAATCTATATGACAGTTTAAAATCTAGGTTACTTTCTTGTATCCTCCGTTCCAGGTTTATCATATAAAGCATGAACAGCAGCGGTGATAGAGGACAGCCTTGTCCTGATACTTTGCATACCTTGACATATTCCGTACTTCTTGGAATTGGTTTTCATTGCGGAGACGAAGGGGACGCTCTAGGCTTCAGTTTTAGTGCAGTTAAGTCGGGTCTGATAATTTTCAACGGCTCAATTGATCACGGTCTTAAAATACAAGGCCATGAAATACCGAGAGTAGCACAATATAAATGCCTGGGGGTATGGGTAATCGAAGGATTAGCATACATAGGAAAGCATGAGTAATTATGTAAGGCCAAAGGGCGAAGAAATGCCGGGATAATGAAGCATAGGGCATTGTGGGGATACAACAGATATGAGGTTTTGAGGGGTACTTGAAAAGGAAATATGGTGCCCGGACTTACTTTCGAAAATCCGGTTTTGTGCCTAAACTCAGAGGTACAGTCGACATTAGAAATAAATCAGAGAGCCGTTGGACGATTAAGATTAGGTGCCCACGGCAAAACAACAAATGAGGCGGTACAGGGAGATATGGGCTGGGCATCTTTCGAAGTGCGGGAAGCTCAGATTAAAATATTGTGAGACAGCACTTGCACAAAACGTCTGTTCTATTCCAGAGCCAGCTGGCACACAGCGCGCGACGCTCCGAGCAGCAGTCAGCGATGATGATGATAATGATGATGGATCTATACAGATGAAAGAGGTGAAAGTTCACGCGTTGCGCTCACACAAATCCCCCCGACAAAAGAGCGGCCACCCTGGTCGCTGATTACAGGGATGAGGGACGACGGGCATAGGGCTTCATGCGCGAGGCGTGGACGATCTCGTCGGAGCGACGACGTCGATCTGCGACGGTGTGCGAGGGAATAACGCGATAGTTCACCGGAGACGTTTGTTGGAGTACTGTATAAGGGCCAATGTAACGATGGAGAAACTTCTCACATAGGCCAGGAATGCGGATTGGTGTCCACAGGAGAACTTCATCACCGGGGTAAAAGCAGGGAGTTCGATGGCGTTGATCATACAGGGCTTTGCGTTCCTGTTGAGCATCTTCAGTGTTCAAACGGGCAAGTTGGCGACACTGGGCCATACGAGTGGCAAACTCTTCGCCCAGAGATTCAGACGTAGAGGGAGCAGAGAAGAAAGTAGTGTCCAGTACTGTCGATGGTTGACGGCCATAAACTAAAAAGAAAGGGCTATAACCAGTAGTGCGCTGAACAGCGGAATTGTAGGCGTAGGTGACGAAAGGTAAAACGTTGTCCCAGTTCCGGTGATCAGGAGCGATATACATGGATATCATGTCGGACAAAGTGCGATGAAACCGCTCGATGAGTCCGTTGGTCTGAGGGTGGTAGCTAGAAGAAGTCTTATGGACGGTGTTGGCTGCGCGCAGTACTTCCTCAAGGACTTGAGAAAGAAATGTCTTTCCACGGTCGCTAATGAGAATACGAGGAGCACCATGACGCAAAACTATCGCACGCAGGAAAAAATCGGCGACTTCAGAGGCGGCACCGGAGCGAAGAGGTGCGGTTTCAGCGTACCGCGTTAGATGGTCGATGGCAGTGACAACAAAACGGTTGCCGTCTGACGTCAAAGGGAGAGGACCAAATAAGTCAATGGCGACCGTGTCAAAAGGCACAGATGGGCAAGGTAGAGGTTGCAGTAGGCCAGCAGGAGGGGATGTTGAACGCTTGCGATGCTGGCAAGACGGACATGATGAAATGTATTTGGCGACGCTGGCAGAAAGCCCAGGCCAGAAGTAGCGGCTCTTGATACGGTCGTAAGTTTTAAAGTGGCCTAAATGTCCAGCAGTGGGGTCGTCGTGGTAAGCCTCCATAATTTTAAAACGAAGGGAGCGAGGGGCAACGGGTACCCAGCGTTGACCCGTAGGGTGATAAATGTCGCGGTAAAGTGTTCCATGGTGAAATCGGAACCGACGAAGCTGACGGCGCAAGCGACTGTTTGGGACAACTGATTCTCCACGGAGGCGAGCGATGATTGTGCGGCAGTAAGGGTCAGTCAGCTGCAGGGACGAGAAATCAGCATTGTTCTCGAGTGGAGCTGTAGTGATGGGTGCAACATTCAGGTGGCCAGAAGAAGGCTGACTCGGATGGCAGCAGGGAGAGGAGACCGTATGTGGGGCCGCGTCAGTAGGTAGCAATGGGCAGCGGGAGAGGGCGTCAGCGTCGAGGTGTTTTCGCCCAGATTTATAAGTGATGGTGAAGGTGTATTCTTGAAGACGTAGTACCCAGCGACCCAGTCGACCCGATAAGTTCTTCAGCGATGACAGCCAACAGAGTGCGTGATGGTCTGTGACAATGGTGAAGTGGCGGCCATACAAATAAGGTCGAAATTTTTGAACCGACCAAACAACAGCGAGGCACTCTTGCTCGGTAATAGTATAATTACGCTCAGCTGCAGTAAGCGTACGACTGGCGTATGCGACGACTTGCTCTTCAGACACTGCGTTGCGTTGTAAGAGAACCGCGCCAATACCGTGGCCACTGGCGTCTGTGTGAAGTATGGTGGGCGCGTCAGCGTCAAAATGGCGAAGCACAGGGGTGGAAGTGAGTGCCTGCTTGAGAGCTTTGAAGGCGTCTTCACATTCAGTGGACCAGGTGTAAACCACTTGGGAAGACACGAGCTTGTGTAGCGGGGCAGCAATTGTTGCAAAGTTCCGAATAAAACGGCGGAAGTAGGAGGCTAAGCCAAGGAAGCTGCGAAGATCTTTCTGACGTTGGGGCCGAGGAAAATTAACGACAGCCGTAATTTTTTCGGGATCAGGCTGGATTCCTGCCTTACTGACGACATGGCCGAGTACTTTGATGGTCTTACTGGCAAAGTGGCACTTCTTGGTATTCAGCTGAAGCCCCGCCTGGGCAAGGGACGTGAGGACATCAGTGAGACGCTGCAAGTGCTGAGTGAAGTTTGACGAGAAGACAATGATGTCGTCGAGATAACATAGGCATGTTTTCCATTTCATGCCGCGAAGCACGGTATCAATCATGCGCTCAAAGGTGGCCGGCGCATTGCAGAGTCCGAAAGGCATCACGTTAAATTCGTAGAGACCGTCGGGGGTAGAAAAGGCAGTCTTGTCCTTGTCTGCATCGTGCATAGGAATTTGCCAGTATCCCGAGCGGAGATCGAGACTGGAGAAATACTCAGCGCCTTGAAGACAGTCTAATGCGTCATCAATACGAGGCAAAGGGTAAACATCCTTGCGCGTGATCTTGTTAAGTGCCCGGTAATCCACGCAGAAGCGGACTGAGCCATCTTTTTTGCGAACGAGGACCACAGGTGAGGACCAAGAGCTCGTGGATGGTCGGATGACATTTCGAGCAAGCATGTCAGCAACTTGCTCCTCAATGATTTTGCGTTCTGCTGCTGAAACGCGATACGGCCTTCGTCGAACAATAGCAGAGCCGTCCGTCTCTATGCGATGAGAGGTGACGGAGGTCTTCCCCAACGCTGAGGCGCACACATCAAAAGACTCTCGGTGCCGCAGGAGGACGTCTAGCAGAGCTGTGGACTGCTCGGATGTAAGGTCAGGGCTGATGGCGGCTGCGAGCGCAGAGGATGTCGGAAATTGAGGCTTGGCAGGAGGCGGTGGTGCGCTGGAAAGTGTGTTGAGGGGAACGGGATCGCAGTCAAAAATAAACCCAACTGTGGCTCCTCTGGGCAGTAAGAACGGCTGGAGAGTTGTATTAAGGGCCGCAACGACCGCGCAACCGCGGGTGAAGGAGGTGAGGCACGAGGCAAGAGCTAGGCCGTCGGAGGTCCACCGAGGAGCGGGCATAACGAAGGCTTCGCCATCGAGAGGGTAGTCCAATGCCACGATGATCAGCTGCTCGCGTCCTGGGGGCAAAACGAAATCAACTGCTGCGAACACGTGTGGTGGTGAACAATCAGAAGTCGGTAATGTATCGGGGTCCGCAAGATGAATAAGGCGCTCACGGCAAGAGATGAGGGCGGACGCCGACGATAAGAAATCCCACCCCAAGATCATGAGATGAACGCACGTGGGGAGCACAATAAATTCAATATGATGCCGCTGGTTATCGATGAGGACACGTGCTGTGCATTGGCCGGTGGGTTTCATAAGAGTTCCATTAGCTCCACGAAGTGGCGGACCGATGTATGGCGTTATAACTTTGCGCAGATGAGAACACAGAGAGAAATGCATGACGGAATAAGCGGCGCCGGTGTCGATGAGGGCCTCAACGTACAATCCTTCAACAATCACTACTAACATATTCGACGGTCGCCCAGGAGGAATTGTAGATTTCGAACTCGAAGCAGCTTTCCCTCCAAAAACTGCTTCGGTTAGTTTTCCGTTATAGGTTGGAAGGGTTGCGAGGCAGGACGAAGCGGTGACGTGCGGCGAAAAGGCGAAGGGGATCGGCGTCGGGAAGGACGCGAGGGCCGTGAAACATTGGTGGAAT
The DNA here is from genome assembly GCF_055883805.1 of Amblyomma maculatum. Classification (NCBI taxonomy): domain Eukaryota; kingdom Metazoa; phylum Arthropoda; class Arachnida; order Ixodida; family Ixodidae; genus Amblyomma; species Amblyomma maculatum. The sequence continues at coordinate 77,007,912 of NC_139346.1, forward strand.
TCGGAGGAGAGGAAGAACGCCTGTAAAAGTCTGAGTAGGGCAGTGCAGAATCATCAGGCTGGCGCACGCGGGCACGTTCAAAGGGAGCATAACCCCGTTGCTCGTCTTGTTGGCGGCGGCGACAGACACGGGCAATGTGGCCACGTATCCCACAATAGTAGCACACAGGGCGGGAGGGGCGCCAGGCTGTAACAGGACGATGCACTGTAGGATATGGTGCCATTGCCGCGACGTGACCGCACACGGGTGCCGAACAAGTCGGGGAAGGCGGAGTGGGTTGCCGTGAAGTAATCTCGGCATAGGTTGGCAAGGAATGTTGGGGGGCGTTGGGAGGCGGCGAGGGAGGTTGGGAGGCAATGGGAGGTGGGGCAGGTGCCACAGTGCAGTTGAAATTCGTCAGTTCATCTTTGATGATGCTGCGCAAATTCACCGTTGCTGGCGGAAGAGTTGGAGATACTGCAGAGGGGTTGGTGAGGCCGTAGAGCTCCTCCCGGATCATGGTGCGGATTAGGGACCGCAAATTTCCATCTATGAGGGAGCCACCATCACTGGGGTCTTGCACGAGGCGGCAGGACTGTAGCTGGTCCAGACGTTGACATGTGGATGTGATGTCGGATACGGACGACGGGTTTTTAAACACGAAGGCATTGATAGCAGCAGTGTTGATGCCCTTAATTAAGTGGCGAACACGCTCAGATTCAGGCATAGCAGCGTCGACACGGCGACAAAGGGCCAGAACGTCCTCGATGTACGACGTATAGGACTCGCCGGGCTGCTGGAGACGAGCTTCAAGTTTTTTCTTTGCCTGCTCTGAGCGACCAGCCGGAGTGCCGAAAATTTTCTTTAGCTGGTCCGTGAATGTAGGCCAGTCAGCGATGTCATCCTCGTGATTGAGGAACCAGGTTTTGGCGACGTCAGCCAAGTAGAAGACGACGTTTAGCAGTTTATGAGCGTCATCCCAGCGGTTAAATGCACTGACCCTGTTGTAGTTGTCGAGCCAATCGTCGACATCTTCACCGCGAAGGCCAGCAAAGATTTGGGGATCGCGCTGGCGGCTGGTGACAGTCCAGGCAGGGGCAGCCGCAGTAGGAGGAGGAGACGCCGGGGGTGAGCGAGCACCGTTGCCCTCATCCATAGCACAGGACCGTGGACGCAAGCGAAGGCCTGAACGGAGCTCCAGGGAGAACGGTAGGCGGGTCTAAAGCGAGAGGTGGGGAATACGAATCGCACCTCCGCCACTTGTGAGACAGCACTTGCACAAAACGTCTGTTCTATTCCAGAGCCAGCTGGCACACAGCGCGCGACGCTCCGAGCAGCAGTCAGCGATGATGATGATAATGATGATGGATCTATACAGATGAAAGAGGTGAAAGTTCACGCGTTGCGCTCACAATATTATATGAGGAACGTCTGAGGAAATTGGACAGTAACACATGGGCAGGTAAGGTATTTAAATATCGATATTTAACAAGCGGTGACGCCAATGGAGGAAAAGAACTAGGGAACTAACTAGGAAGTATGCTAGTCACAAACACGGAGAAAATAAAGAGCGTTAAGCAACAGGTGAAAAACACAGCAGGTAAAAAGGGGATAAATTCGATGGAAAAGAAACAGTGTAGAATTATACCGAACGTGGAAAAGGCAGATCAGGAAGGAAGCTTTCTTTGATAACTCAAGAGGCAGGGCCCTACTTTTTGAAGCTAGATCAGGGTGCCTGAGAACACGCAGCTACAAAAAGAAATTTGACAATGAAGATGACGCATGTGTTGTATGTGGTAACTCTAGTGAAACAATTGACCATATTATACTCGAATGTAACGATATTCATCCTGAAGTTGATGCAGGCGCAATCACTGTTCCTGAAGCTCTGGGGTATAGAGATACCAGTGGCCGGGTGAATAAACCGGCGGTGGAAGCTATCAAAAAACGACTGGAAGATTGGTGGCTTAAAAGCAAAGAAGTGACATAATGTTAGTAATGTAGAAACAAAAATTTAATAAATAGAATGATGGTATAGTTAACAATTCTAAATCAATAATTAAGATATGGGGAGAAAAATGAGCATGATAGCTACTGCTACCACCCCGTTTCAAAGGGGACGCTCCTATATTCCATCCATCCATCCTCTTGTACGCATATATTAGCTCATCTTCTGAGGCAGCGCCCTGATAAATGATATCTTCATTTCATTGCGAGACAAAGTGATTTGCAGTAGGCAGTTCTACGATAGCCTGTTTACTACAGCGCTGCTCAATTTACAAGCGTCGTCTGCTGTGGCACCGATGCAAAACAAAATATAGGCCTACCAACGACCAGGGAATGCGCTCGTCCGCCACACTCGCTGCCGGCACTGTTCCGGTAAGCTCGCTCCATCCGGCGCTGCAGGCGCTGCGAACATATCTGGTTTCATGATGCGATTGAAGCGGGACCATTTTCGGTGTTGCGGTGTTGCAAACTAGCTGCAAAGATATATAGGACGGGCAGCTGCAGCTGCAGTATGCGTGCGTTTGTTGTTGTGCTGTTGGGCGATACTCGAAGGTTGTATAAACGCGTTGTTGACTATGCCTGCATCATATACAATGCCTATTCCTTTTGTTGCTATTGAGACGAGCTTCAGTGTGTAAAGGGCCAGCTGTTGCACTTTTCGACTGGCGCATATGTCTTTCGCTGTCGACGTACTCGACAGCGTCTTTCGTAGCGCCGTTCTTTTTTTTTTTTTAACTGCTAGTTGCTCGAACGCGTACGGTAAGTGTTAGAGGTGTTTTATATTGTTCGAATAATCAATAACATTTTACATCGAGCTCTCAAGTTCACTGAAGCGACGCGCGCGGAGCAACACCATCGGCGCCGGCCTGGCATACCCAAACTTGACGTCATGATGGGTCTGCCCAATTGCAGACAACAGCGGCGTTTGCTTAAAGGGCAGTCCCACTGGAGCTCGTTTTGTTGTAAAAGCAGCCGTTTGCACTCCTTTCTGTCTTTTTTAGGTGTGATAGTAGTGTTCAGTGGATAAAAAACTATTAAATGTCGCACATAACTCATTTTTAACGGAGTACGTTTCAGCTTCCCTTTACCCACAGAGCCACCGCTAGAGGGCCCACACCCGTTCCGCTATTTGTATTAAATAAGCTTTGAAGAAATAACACATCCAGCTCTCGCGTGCTTTGCAGCGACAACACAAGCACATTTTTTTTTCTATGCTATCGCCTTTTGGGAAACCGCTGCTTAGCCGTTTTGGTCAGGTCATAACATGTAACGAAATCTGTTTGTTGCATCCGAGGTAGATACTGACATCAAAAAGCTACTCTGCTCAATCGCTTTGCAAGTTGACTTTTCTCTGAAATAAGGAAATAAGAACTAGTCATACAAAGATTCTCTTAAAGAGAAAATGAAAGCAAAGACAACCACTGGTGGCCGAAAAAAAAAACACGTTTTTCCTAAGCAAATTTCTGCGCGAACGTCGATCCGGTTATATTTCACACCATGGAGACAGATACCAAAATCTACATACCCGTACGCAAAATCAAAAAGCTAGAAAAGAGACCTGGATTTATCAAAGTGAAGAGCATCCCACAAAAAAATGCCACTGTTGCACATAAATCATCATCATCATCATCATCATCATCATCATCATCATCATCATCATCAGCCTGATTATACCCACTGCAGGGCGAAGGCCTCTCCCATATTTCTCCACTTAACCCGGTTCTGTGCTAGTTGCATCCACTTGACCCCTGCGAACTTCTTAATCTCATCCGCCCACCTAACTTTCTGCCGCCCCCTGCTACGCTTTCCTTCCCTTGGAATCCAGTTTGTTACCCTCAGCGACCATCGGTTATCCTCTCTTCGCACTACATGTCCTGCCCATGTCCATTTCTTCTTAATTTCTACTAGAATGTCGGTAACTTGAGTTATTTCTCTGACCCACTCTGCACGCTTTCTATCTCTTAATGTTACCCCTACCATTTTTCGTTCCATAGCTCTCTGGGTTGTCCTGAACTTAAGTAGAACTGTCTTGGTTAGCCTCCACGTTTCAGCCCAATAGGTGAGTACAGGCAAGATGCAACTGTTGTATACTTTCCTCTTGAGCGATACCGGTAAGCTGCTAGTCATAATCTGCGAGTGCTTGCCAAATGCGCTCCATCCCAATCGTATTCTTCTTGTTATTTCCTTTTCGTGGTCCGGATCTGCGGTTACTACCTGTCCTAAGTAAACATATTCGCCTACTACTTCCAGTATTTCGCTACCTAATGTAAACTGCTGTTCCTTCCCGAGGCTGTTGAACATTACCTTAGTCTTCTGCATATTGATTTTCAAGCCTACCTTTCTACTTTTCCTGTCTAGGTCATCAATCATTATTTGCAGTTCATCCCCCGAGTTGCTTAGCAAGGCAATGTCATCAGCAAATCGCCGATTACTGAGGTATTCTCCATCTACCCTTATCCCTAACTGCTCCCATTCAAAGTCTCTGAATACTTCCTCTAAACAAGCTGTGAATAGTACTGGGGAGATTGTGTCTCCTTGCCTAACACCTTTCTTTATGGGAATTTTGTTACTTTCTTTATGCAGGACTATGGTTGCTGTGCAGCCACTATATATATCTTCCAGCACTTTCACGTACGGCTCGTCTACCCCCTGATTTCGCAATGCCTGCATCACCGCCGAGGTTTCAACTGAGTCAAATGCTTTTTCGTAATCAATGAATGCTATGAATAAGGGCTGGTTATATTCCCAGCATTTTTCTATCACCTGATTGATGGTATGGATATGATCGATAGTAGAGTAACGTTTCCGAAACCCTGCTTGATCCTTTGCTTGATTGCAGTCTAAGGTTGTCCTGATTCTATTAGCGGTTACCTTAGTAAACACCTTATACGTAACAGACAGTAAGCTGATTGGTCTGTAATTTTTAAGGTCCTTAGAGTCCCCTTTCTTGTGAATGAGGATAATAAATGGCGATTGAGATTTCATAACCATGCATGGTAGGCGATCTTTGTATATTGCGCCACCTAGTGAACCGCGCGCTTCAAATTGCTATAACAACACTCTCTGGAACAGAGACAAATACGAGTACCGATGTACAGCGTACACCGAAATGCATAGGTGGTAAAGCGCCTTAACGACACAATTGAACGCTCGCTGATAAGAACGTATTCAACTCGAGGCACCCGCGCGACCTGCACTCACCTAACCGCACGCGCCCGACAGGTGGCATCTGGTGCCGAGAGTTTGAGGGCGCTAGCAGCCTGCGTGCGAGGGTAAAAAAATCTGATCTGTAGCCATCGCTTACGCAGTTAAGAACCAAGTAGCACGCCAGCGCCCTCTGTTGACCTCGCAGTGGCGGGGGCTACATTTAAGGCGTTGCTGGACACGGTTGCAGACATTTCGATGATCGGAGACGAAGTCGTTTCCCAGCGCCAACGGCGGTCCGTTTGTTTGCGGCACCGAAGGACACCACTCCTGCACACTATCGTTGAGATGTGCTCCTATCGTGACATTCTCCTCGTTGTGCGCTGTGGTAAGCGTGTGTGCACAATGCGCTTTGTTCACCTGCCTGGCCTGAGAGTGCCAATTATCCCTGGCCGAAAATTCTTGGCTAAAACCGGACTGCTGATAGACCATGACTATAGAAAACTGGGCGAGTCGGATTGAATTCATCTCGTGTCTCTTGTTCCTTTTCGTCTTGTGTTTCACGATTCGTTAATATTGTTACGGGGATGTACTTAATGTAACAGCACTGCGATGGGCTGAACTCGTACATCCCCGTAACAATATGATGATAGATATTGCCTATTGGGGTTATGGACCTCCCAATTTTGTAATGTGTAATACCGTGCAGAAAAAGGTATAAATTACGGTTAGAACTATAACCAAACAATAAACGTAGCCCGGTAGTATTGGCTGGTGGTACATTATGCTCGACTGATAATACTGAGATCATGGGTGCGACTCAGTCGCGGCAATAGCTCTGAGAGCTGGAAAACACGGTGCCGTGTACAAGTTTGATGTTAGTCAAAACACTCAGGTGGGCTAACATTTCTGATGCCCTTCATCACGGCTTAGCCGCAGCCGACATCGCGGAATCACAAATAAGGGCTGGAAATATGGCTATGGTTGAAACATGTGATGGTAAAGCCTGCCCAAGTGTGAGAAATGGAGAGCTTCATAATAAGTTTTGAGTAGAGCTACAAGAGCAAATACGAAACCAATACAGGTGTGTTTGCAATTTGCCTCCTTCCTGAATGAAGTCCACCAATGAGCTGTCCCAAATCCCTTTTCGCGCTTCGAACTGAGAACACAGTGCAAGGAATGAAGCCTCATACGAAAAAACTGCCACTTTCACTGCAGTTTCAGTGACCCCAGAAACAACCATTCATTATAGCCAGAACGCCACTTACGCACGGCCCAATTAAAGCCCAGCAATGAAAAATTTCGTAATCAAAATCATTACCTTCTACTCAGCGTTCCAACTTTGAGTCTTTAACGGGGCTAGCTGATGTCTGGTTTGGAAATTACATTCGAAAGTAGAATATGCGGCGTTTTTACTTTTCTTTGTCTCGTGGAGGTAAGCGGTTTGCTTAATGAAATTCGTCTTTGGGCCGGAATCCACACAGTCTTTACGCTTTGATTAAATGCGTGAAATGTCAGACCCAACGAATGAGTACGGGACTCGTTCTTTCTGTGTGTGTCTCGCGCATTTAACCGAGATTAATGTTTTCAGGCAGGAGAAGAGCCTGGTTAAGGTGCAAGAGGGGGTAAATTCAAGTCAGTGCTGGAGGAGGTAGCTACAGGCATGGGAGGCATGGAGGGTACTGTGCTAGAGACTGCCAAAGCCCATGTTTGATCTGTTTGCCAGGCTGGCGGCAGAACCAGGCATCAATATCTCAGCAGAGTACCGCTTCCTGCCTCCGCTATACTCCACTGAACCTGATAACTACTTTCTGATGACCCTGTGTGCCTTGGTAATGTCAGTGCCAGTCTTCCCTCAGATGGCATCTGCACAAAAGAAGTGGACTATAGGCCTACAGAAAATCTGTTGTCACATTTTTTTATTAATGAAAGAGAATACAGGAGAGGCCACACAAATAGACGTTACAAAGGATGAGCCCTATAATGCAATGGTTATAGGAGGTTACCAAATTCAACCAGAGCAAACAAAAAACCCACAAGGAAGCTCTTCTAACTGCATAAACTACTTTCCACCTTGCACTTAGTAACATAGGAACCCAAGCGGCTGGCAGGTGCGGAGCATATGAGTGCAATGCCATCAAAAAAGACGGAGATACTGATTTGAGGCTTTATTAGCAAGAGCTACATGGGCTACCAGTCTAGCATTTCGAGATGAGCGAGAGGCCAGTTTTGCGCATGCGCCGTTACCACGGCAACTAGAGAGGAAAGCAGGTGAGGCATGCGCTTCGCTGTCGCCGAGCACAAGATCCACTGTCGGAGCTGCACGTGACATCACACCGATGAGCAGTTGAGCGCATGCGCCGTTACTCTGATGTTCCAGAGAGATCTCACAGGTGCGCAACGCGCTTCGTCACCGTCTCACCACACCTGAAGCGCGCGTCGCATGCGCAGCATTGCATATAAGCACCATGCACTCGCTAGGCGTCGTCACCGTAGAAGTTATATAAATTCACGGCCGGTCTCGAGGGAGAGCGCGCTTCTCTTCTCTTACGGCCTCACCAATGGGATCTGTTTCCACCGCCCGCCGCGCCTCGGTGGGGTCGCCACCGCCCCACTCCTGCGCCTCTGCTACCGCCGCTCACGCACAAGGGAAACGCGCGCTCGCTCTTCCCTCCGCCCACCTCAGTTTCAACCGCTCGGTCCGACATTTCACCCCTTATGGTTTATGCAAAGACGCCGTAATCAGCGTCTAAAATTTATCGTGTACGAGGAATAAAATATAGTCAACACCGGTCACGCGCGCGCGTCTTGGTCAGTGCGGCCGAGCGCGGTCGAATGAAGCTGGTACACTTCAACATTTTTTGTCCGTAGCTTCTGTACAGAAATAAATTTATCAGGCTATGCAGTGTTCATTCGAAAGCTTACAGCTTTCGAATGAACACTGCATAAGAATGAACATTGTAAGCTTTCGAATAAACATAATAATCTAAACTTCTAGCCTGTGTTTGCAGCATGATAGCTATAGTTGCTTATGCGTCATTAAACCCCATATTACTAACTAATATCGGGAATGAAACAATGAAACAACTTTGCTTGTACGCACTGCTAATCTGGATTCAGTCAGCACCAAGCAAGGCATACGACACACACGCTACTTAGTTCATCACAGCTAATGATGTCAAGAATGCAATACTGCACAGATTTTGTAGTGCTGACGGCTGTACTGTAATGGTGCCGACACCGCGTCAGGCATACTACACGCACACCACGATGTTATTGTAGCATATGTGGTCAAGAATGAAACACTGAAGCAGTTTTTTTCATGGCCACTGCTATATCTGAAGGCAATCTTGCCGAACAGGACTAAACATTACACACCCCTAAATTATTCGAAGCAAATTATAGAGGTGTTTTTTCAACAGGAGCAAAGTCAGCATTGGGACAATGATTTCCAATACTATAGGAGACTGGCCAATAGGTGCTAGCATCACAACTATTCAAGGGGTTCTACACCAGACATCACTTTCCCAGTCCGTCTCATCTTCATCAAGTTAGACGATGATGGCCTCGACATGTGCACTGTCTCTTCTGTCTTAAAGAAACTATTTTATTGCGTTAGCAATACTGCGCCAGTTTTCAGCCCATCGCGTAATCCCGGAAACGACCACGTTTCACCTTGAACCGTAGCCTGGCTGAATATGGCTTTAACCAAGCCGTATGAACGTACCTTAGTGGCCTATAGGGACAATGTGAATGCCAAGGTCCTGGCAGGCTGGTTCTGACATAACCGTCCCATGCGAAACAGAGACCCAAGTTTGCAGCTCCTGCCAGCCCACATATAAAGCGCTGCTTTAACATCTCAAGCTACACCATGAGGCACACTACATGCTGAACCATAAGCACAGTCATGCAGGTATTGCTAACGCCATCCAACCCGGTTTAACCAGAGCTAAACCACAGCCCAACATGCCTTACAGCATTTGTTCAGATGGCATTTCTGGCTGCCACACAATGTTTCACCTGAAACAACATGGCTCGATTGGATTGAGCTCGCAGTGGTGAAGTGGAAGCCTCAGCACAATGCGCGCTACTGTTTCGGCTGCCCTGTCAACACGATAATTTATGTATTGCGGATTTATAGATGCCAGAAGGTACAGTGGATTCTTTTTAAGCATTTTCTCTTTCTACATAAGCTCATTCAATGTTAACCAATCCTGGTATACTTCTTTTCTAGAAGCAGTGGTAGGCACTGCATTGTAAATTACAATAACACTATCTTGTCTTAAAATTTCCAGAACAGCATAAAACCATCGCTCGAAGCGGGTGTCATCCGCCTCCTCGTGGTGGTCGCCGGTCTTTTTACCGCGAAGGACTCGTCGACGAAGCCATCCACGTTGCTGACCTGTGGTACAATCGAGCGCAGCCCCTTTCTTGACGGCTTCTTTAAACCCGCCATCAAACCACGCATGAAGGCGTCGCTGTGCGAAGCAACAGTCGTGTCCACCCACATAGTAGTTAGTGTGTCCTGCAGTCACCCACGCATTGTCCAGAAAAAAATTTTGAACCTCCTTTCTCTACCTTACGATGTCATAGAGGGATCTGCTGCCAGTCAGCGATGACACCCCGCTGAATCTGCCGCGAGTCAGGGCCTCTCTTCTCCCTCCTGAGTCCTATATCATGGAGCTTTTGGCACACGATCCATAGCTTTAGGGCAGTATCATCGCCATAAGCGTTGAAATCGCCGACAATCTTCTTCACAGTCGCGATCTCATTACGGCGAAAAACATTGATGCACCCAAGGCCTTAATGCGCACTTCCTGAAGTCATAAAGCTGCGTGCGTCGTCTCTTGTATGCTCTTCGCGGGCGCTACAAGGGAATTGTAGCTTCTCCACCATTTTCTTTCCCTTCATTTTGACATTGATGATCAACCCCATGCTGACCACAAGAAGGTCACTCACAACAGCGCACGTTTGTTGCCCGCTGCACTCCGGGTGATAATACCTCAAGATTTCGGATCATCTGCCGTCAGCAATAGCAAGTAATACGGCCGCTGTTATTATTCTTGTACCAGGTGCAAGGTGTGAACATAACTCTCCACAATTTTTGCTCGAGGAGGATAAAGCGCATTCTGATGTCACCTCGTTGAGCTCCATGGTGGAAGAGATGCAATTCGGTGCAGAACAAAGCGGTTTCGAGAAACCTCGACAATATTAAAATTCGCCATCACAATTCGTCATTTCATAATATTGTACTGTGATAAGCAAACGACCATCGATCGAATTGAGTAAAGGTATGTATTTTTGCTGGAACTCGTGAAGCATTGAGGAAATATTCGCCAGCACGGATGCACTCGAAGAACTCAGTAGTACTTGCGAGCGGGCTAGTTGGCTATACGACTCCGAAGACCTCCAGAGCTGCATGGTTATAAACAAAAAACAATGCACACACAAGAAAATTAAACCAGGACGTTAACACAGATGATGCGCTCCTGGTGTTAACATCCTGGTTTAATTCTCTTGTGTGTGTATTGTTTTTTGTGTATAACCATGCAGTGTCAGAGGTCTTCGGTCTCGAAGAAACCGCGTTCCAAGCGCTACTCGTAGGTTCAAGGCGGTCACCCGTGACATGGCATAGCTCGTTAGCTATTGATAGGAGTGGTTTCCAAGCGACAGTAAAAAATATATAATTGGTGTGTCCGTAAATAAGGAAAATAATGCTACATTCCTGAATATTTTTTGGCAACTATAAATTTGGTAGAAAAACATTGCCCAAAAAACATCATAGAAAGAAGTACAAAAAACGTGCTGTAGCTATGTGCGAATTTAATATAGAAAAGTGTGGGTTCTACCGACACATCAGATTCCTAGCTGCCGAATAAGCGATCGCGTCGGAGAAGAGTCATGCACTCAGGACGAAAAATCAGGTATTTTTGCCTAGGGCATTGATTCAAGTAGATTCTTTGGCAATCCTCCGGAACAAGTTGCTGAACCGAATAGATGGTTTGCAGAAGCAGACATTCTGTAAAAAATGAACAATTGGAAATTACGAATTCATAGCGGCTCGGGATCCGATCTCTTGATTTGAAATCAGTTCAAGGTTAGGATGACTTGCTACGAGCAACAAAGAGAGAGCAACTTTTTAGGTATCAGCAATGTTTATCATTTGATATCTTCGAGGTATGTGCACGTCGTTTACTTAGGAATTCGAAGGCGAATTTGCCGTCGGCACGGGTCCTATGTAGAGCGTTGTTGAACCAGGAAGCTTGAAAGTGTAGCATCATTTACCTGGCAATAATTTATCGGTACAACTTGAATGCATTTTTCATCGTGTAAACTGAGTAGTTATTAGAAAACGTGTGCATTTAGAATGTGTGAAAGATACTTTTAGACACATCGGACGAATTATGGCATTCCTAGTGCAAATAGCATAGAAAAAAGAACGTCACTTTCGCACTTTCGCACTTTCATTGACCCAGGCAGAAGTTCGTCAGCATACAATCAAGGAAAGCTAATGTTCAAATTTGTGTTACGACAAGCAATACCATAATTTATTGTGTCATCTTCATACAAAAAAGCGATCGTCGCTGTATTACCAATATCTTAATGCAACTATATGTATAATAATGCGTGAAGCTGCACGCATTGTATTACTTAGTGAATAAATGCATGAGTATATTCTTAAACTAGGTGTTATAATAGTGACTTGAACTGCGGCATTTGATTCTCTTTGAACCTTCACATATGTCGTTGAGCGATTTGCAGTGCTACTTGCATGTTGGCTAACGTATGAGCTGGTATCTCCGAATTTGGCGCAAGCATGCTGCCAATATATATATATATATATATATATATATATATATATATATATATAATTGAAAGGCAAATGAGGGGCTCGTTAATAAAGCATTTAAAGGAGCGAACAGTCTCGGAGTGCAAGGCAAACTTTTTTTTATACTCTTGACATTTACAGGAATGTTGTCTTGCGTTGATATTGGAATAAAGAGCAATAAATTCAAAGTGGAGGGAAAAACAACCACCATCGGCGCGTTGTTCTTCCTTCCGCTTTGCATTCAATGCTCTTCATTCCAATAATCAACACAAGACAACATTCCTGTAAATGTCAACAGTATAAAAAAAAGTTTGCATTCCACTCCGAGACTGTTCGTTCCTTTCAATTCTATATATATATATATATATATATATATATATATATATATATATATATATGGGAAACGTCATAAGATCTAAACTTTTTGCTTCCTGTAATGCAACGTGCTCTAACGATGTTGTTACGTACTACAACACTCTTATTTCTGCCATTATTAGGTGATCTGAACGGGAGGATGAAGGGATAGAGACAGCAATGAATACTTCACTCTCTTTAAGACTAATTTGATGAAAGTGATAATTTCATAAGCCCCGCCGGGGTGGCGCAGTGGTAAGACGCCCGACTACTGTGCCGGAGTTCCCGGGATCGAATCCCGGCCTCGGCGGCTGCGTTTCGATGGAGGCGAAACGAAGTGGCGTCCGTGTGCTGTGCGATGTCAGCGCACGTTAAAGATCCCCAGGTGGTCGAAATTACTCCGTAGCCCTCCACTACGGCCCCCCTTTCTCTCTTTCCACTTTCACTCCCACCTTCCTCCCTTCCCTTACGGCGCGGTTCAGGTGTCCACAGAGCAAGTGTGACAGATACTGCGCCTTTCCCTTCCTGTGAACCAACCAACCAATCGATAATTTCATAACGTGCAGAAGTCGGCGGGTTCTTATTAGACAAGTAATAAATCTGAAACATTAGATAAGCGAAGGACCAATGGACGAAGTAAGCAAGAACGAAAGATAATAGAGCTGAAATGGACGGTTACAAGAAAAAGGAGGGAAGAAACATAGGCAGAAATTTTGAGTCCTGCCCTTTACACGCGCTGACACACACACACACACACACACACACACACACACACACACACACACACACACACACACACACACACACACACACACACACACGTATATATATATATATATATATATATATATATATATATATATATATGCGCCAGGAAAATAGGGGAATACTTAAGCTCGGCCATTAAAGAAATCGCTTGAGAATGTTAACGGCTGTTGGCCGCGCCTCCTCTTGCACTCCCCTTGTTCATGTATATGAGTTTTCACATTCGCCTTGAGATTATTCTCTTAATTTCAGCCTCCATTATCTCACAAATACTTATCAGCCTACTCTATGCTTCCATATGAGCTGAAAACAAAATAACACCTAAACGAGATTTGAGACTGCTCACATGAGCATGCCTTAGCATCGTTCCTGCTTTGTATAGGTTTGCAATTCTGATTTGGAAAAATGAATATAATTTCGGTGCCTGATCGGCCATGTCATGTCGTCGCGTGGCGTCATACAAACTAACCATCACTTATAACACAGCTTTTTTAGCTCTACGCAACACCAAGGTTTGTGACTTTACGCTGACAATTCCGACACAGTCATAGTCCATTTTCTGGAGAACGACGCCTTTAAGGCTATCATATTAAAAAAGAGTGCGGCTGTGGCTTTCTGATCATTGCATTTTCTCCTCGATATCTGCTCTATGTGGGACTCAGGCCGCATGTTCTCGATGCAGGAGTGCCGCAATAACTACCATGCATGTTTGAGCTTTAGTGCCTTGGCGCATGCTAAAGAGAATCAGGTGCTGCAGAGGACACTACGTGCGCTGGCGAGGATGGTCATCGGGTAGACAAGCATAGGACGTGCTTGCCGCTACACCAGAAGCTGATTGATGGCGTAGAGAGACCGAGATAGTGCTTCCAGCCCCACGCAACTATGTAATGGTTGAGTCCTTAGACAAGCCCTTGATGTCCGTACGAATCACTGTTCGTATTGTGATATGCGGCTCTCTTTTAACTATTTGTCTTTACGAAAAAGAACTTCAGCAAGTGTCATAGCTGAATGTTACGTAGGTGCGCCTACATTCCATTTTCACGGAGAGTTTTCTCTAAAACGTACTTGTGAGTGCGCCAATGATGCCCCGCCGGCACAGGGTATTAATCAAAACATTTATTTCAATTGGAGTTTACTGGCTACATCAATTGGGATCCCATTTAGCCCATTGAATAATGTTCAAGAAACAACATAGGTCCTAAACATATGTCATGATTCCTTAAACCAGCTCGGGAAAAATTTCACTTGCTAGATACCTGCACAATAAAGCAAACTGCAACATAAAGTAGCGCTGATGATTTTGATGATGGAAACGTTTATATCTCTCTGAATGGTGCTCTGTCCAAGAGGCCGACCCAGTCCAGGATTTCTGCTACGCCTACTGCAGGTTTGGCATGCATGGTTTAGCAGCTTGCACTTGTCATGCAGGTCTCTCATGGCCAGTAAGCCTTTCCGTTTGCCTATAGGGAGGTTGGGGATATGGCGGATACCACGGGTGGCGGTGCAACATAGAGGTGCCCGTGTGCTGTGCGATGTCAGTGCACGTTAAATATCCAAAGGTGGTTGAAATTACTCCACAGCCCTATACTATAGGCACATATTACTCTTTCCGTTTTCAATCCCCTCTGTCTACTTCCTTTAAAACGGCGAGCTTCAGATGTGCCAACACGTTTTACAGATACTACTGTCCTTCCTTTCCTCTGAATAAATAATTATTATTGCAGAGTGGACTACAGTGTTAGCATGAGTACTGCTTTTTTGTAAAGTGCGAGGACGATTGTCTTAGTTGCGCATCAGTGGAGGACTATGGAAACGTTTCGAACTGCGAAAATAGGCGAGTTTTAACATGTTGATTATGGCTACACCATAGTGAATCAGAAAGTGGCATGGAAAGATCAGTTATAGTAAATACTGTCATCTGTGGCAGTTGCAATGCCTCATAATAAGATATATTGTCGCGAAGTGGTGACAAGGTCGTATTCACCTAAGCAGGACACAGGCGTGTTAGTACTGAATTTACTTCTTTATTAGGCAGACTTGCACCCGCAAAAGAACTATAATCAACTTGGTGGTGGCGATAGCAACACGCGTGCTCTTCGGTCGCCAAACTGGGAATGCCTGCCGCTCCCGTCCATGCTCAATTTATAGGCGACGAAGAGAAGTCTATATAAACCCGCAATCGATGACAAGCATAACCTGCAACATTGTAGAAATGCACGAGACTGGCTGGAATCTTCGTTATGTCGCTCGACACATGTTGCGCGACAACGAACATGATACATCGGCTCGGGACAGCAGGCATGAATAAAAAAACAATACAGAATCGATCTTCGCGCTATATTCACAGTGATAAGGCCGATGCCAGCGGCTGACTAAAAAGAGCAAAGAATGATTCGCAAGATTCGCGCCATTGATCCCGTCTCAGAAAGGCATTGCCTTGTTGCTTAAATACACGAAATGCAAGAAATTAGAATAGCTGGGGCCTTTAGTATGCGTAATAAGGCTTTAGACGCACAACCTGCGCCGTTGAGATGTGATCGTGCCATCGGGAATGCCTTCAAAATGAAGCGGTCCGAAGCGTCGAACGACGTTGTATGGGCTGAAGTACCGCCTCAAGAGTTTTTCGTCAGTCGGCGGCGGCGTATCGGTATCCAAACCCATACTTTGTTTCCCGGCATGTACTCTGCGTCATGTCGTCGCAAGTTGTACCGCCGGTAGTCGGTGTGCTGCTGGTCTTTGATGCGCAGCAGGGCGAGTTATCGGGCTTCTTTTGCACGCTGAAGGTAGGCGGCGACGTCGGAGTTGTCTCTGCCTTACATTAGCATGAATAAGGTCGCTCTGGTTGTCTCCTGGATAGCCGTGTTATAAGCAAAAATTACGTATGTAAAGGCGACGTCCCAGCTCTTGTTTACGGCGTTGACGTACATGACGATCATGTCCGCGATAGTTTTGTTCAGGCGCTCCGTACGTCCATTGGTCTGGGAATGGTACGCACTTACTTGTCGATGGCTTTTATGACGGCATTTCAGGATGGCTTACATCATCTCTGCCGTAAATGCCGTTCTTTGTCCGTGATGAGCACCTCTGGGGAGCCTTGTCGCCAGAGAATCTGCAGGATAAATATTTAGGGACTTCTGCCGCGGTGCCACTGGGCCGTGCTTTTGCTACGGCGTAGTGGGTTGTGTGGTGGGTGGCCACAATGCTCCTCTTTTTATCCGTAGATTAAGATAGAAAGGGGCAGAAGAGGTCCATCCCAATTTGATAAAAGGGCATGTTCTGGGGTGGTATCGGGTTCAGCAGCTCAGCTGTTTGATTGGTGGCGTTTTGCATTGCTGACACTCGCAGCACGTTTTCACGTAATGGGTGACTTCGGCAGACAGCCGCCAGTAGTAGTACTCGATTCGATGCAACATGAACGCAAACCTGAGAGGGCATGCGGGCTCATAGTGCAACGTCTGAAGTATTTTCTGCCGGAGGCTTTTAGGAGCAACAAGAAGCTGCGCGGTCCCGTTCGGTGAGAAGTTCTTCACTAGGGTGCCATTGCCTAACACAAACGATGACAAATGATGTCTGAATACAGCAGGTGGGAAAGCGGTCTCTCATCGAGGTAAACAGCTAGGTCGTTGAAGTGCGGGTCTCAGCGCTGATGGTGCGCAGAACTGCTGGTGCTTACCGGTCCCATAAAGGCGTTGTCATCGTCTTTCGGAAGAGCGTCGACGGGAGCGCGGGATAAGCAGTCTGTGTCAGAATGCTTGCGGCACGAATTATCGGCTACGGTCACATCAAATTCCTAAAGTTATAAGTTCCATCGGGCAAGGCGGCTGGAGGGGTCTTTACAAATTTACCAGCTAGCAGAGCGCGTAGTGATTACACCACCTTGAATGGTGGACCATATAGATACAGACGGAACTTTGAAGGGGTCCAGATGATCACGAGGCATTCCTTCTCGGTCGTCGAGTAATTGGCTTCGGGTTTCGAAAGCAACCTGCTA
This sequence comes from Amblyomma maculatum, assembly GCF_055883805.1. Lineage (NCBI taxonomy): Eukaryota > Metazoa > Arthropoda > Arachnida > Ixodida > Ixodidae > Amblyomma > Amblyomma maculatum. The sequence continues at coordinate 77,024,981 of NC_139346.1, forward strand.
GCGTGGGCAATTACACTCTCCGGTCCAGAATTTTTCTGAATGAGAAAGGCGCCTAGACCTAGACTGCTTGCGTCGGTATGTATCTCAGCCTCGGCATTATCATTAAAATGACTTATGGCAGGAGGATGCTGTTGGCAGTACTCAAGTTCCTCGAAGGTGTCTGCGCGCGGTGTTTTCCATTGAAATGGCACATCTGCATTAGTAAGTGGTATCAAACATGGGGCGAGGCGCGAAAGGTTCTTGATGGGTTGACGGTAATAAGCGCACAGTCCGACGAATCGGCGCACAGCTTTCGATTCACCGGGCTTTAGAAACTGTGCGATCGCAGCTGTCTTCTGTGGGTCGGGGTGATTCTCCCTCTTTGATGACTCTATGACCCGGAAACACCATCTCTCCTTAGGCGAAGTGACACTTCTCTGTTTTCAACGTTTCAGATGACATCTTGACTGCGTCAAGCACTGTTCGAAGCATTCTCAAATGGTTTTCAAAGCTCGAAGATAAGGCAGCAACGTCATCTAAGTATACCAAATTTGCCATTTCAATGCAACCAGTACCATATCCATTACTCGCTGGAATGTCGCCGGTGCGGAGCTGAGCCGAATGGCATTTTCTGGACTTCGGAAAGGCCGTCGGGCGTTAATAACGCGTTCTTTTCCCGGTCTCTCGTTGACCTCAATTTGCCAGTACCCGCTCTTCAGATTGATTGACGAAAAGTACTTAGCGTTACAGAGCCGGTCCAGTGTGTCATCGATATGGGAAAGTGGGTAGACATTCTTCTTCCTTATGCTAGTCGTGCGGCGGTAATTAACACAAAAGCAAGCTGTGCCGTCTTTCTTTTTCACTGAAACGACTGGTGCAGCCCAGGGGCTCTTCCATAACTGGATCACGTCATCACGCAGCATTTCGTCACCTTGATTGTGTATGACCTGGAGTTTTTGCGGTCATACACGGTAGGAACTTTGACGTAGCGGTCAAGCATGTCCGTTCGTGATGATGCCGTGCATTGTGATTGGAGTTTGCCGCACATTCGACGCTGATGAAAAGCACTCGCTGTACCTTTTAAGAAGAGTGCAAATCCGATCTTGCTTGTCACGGGGTTGTACTGCACAGATGTCGAAGGTGGAATGCCTTGCTCGGTTTGGTGCATGGTCTCAGGTTGGCTGGGGAAGGTGAAGACATCCTGGGCGTCCGCTAAATCGTCGAAGAAAGCGATCGTCGTGCCATTGTTCAGGTGCCGTTATTCTTCGGTGAAGTTCGTGACGAGCACTTGAGTTTGTCCTTGACGAAAATGGGCGACGCCTCTTGCCATTCCCAGTCCACGCTCCAAGAACAACTGCGTACTTCCTTCGACGACACCTTTGGAAGTTTCGATGTCTTCGTTGCCCACGCAGGCGACGACATTGATCGAGGCAGAACGGTCAAGTCTTCTTCAGGGACGTTTAGAGCGATGTGGTGCGTCGATGTTGTCGTGGAAGCTATAGCATCGTCCGTAGAGAGTTTGATGAGTTTGAGCGAATATCGATGATTTCCCGATGCTCATTCACAAAATCAATACATAGAATAACGCCTCCCGAGCAGTTCAGTAGAGCCACGAAGTCTGCAGGATACGTATGTCCATTTAATTTCACTCTTTTCGGTGCATCGCCCAGATGGCGCAATAAGGTTACTCCCAGCGGTGCGGATTTGCGGACTACCCGAAGTTGCCGTCACTTTCTTGAGCTGGGCTGCGAAGGCTCCACTGCTGACAGATAAAGTCAGCACCGGTGTCCACTAGGGCGGTAACCCTCCGACAGTCGGCAGCAACGGCCAGGTCACTTATTCGTATCCTCGCATTGCATGTTGGATTCGGTGTCTTATCTCGGCTTCGTCGTTTTTTAGATGGCGGCCGGGGCACATCGTTGTCACTTCGCTGGGCGGCGACTTCAACTTGGGATACGGTCGTGTTCTCGTTGCCGTTGTCGTGTGTAGCGGCGATTTAATTGCTGCGTGGTCGTCACTCGTCGTCGGAGGCGGAAGATGATTTTTGCCGTGAATTAGCCTCACCTGCAAAGGTTGCTTGCTAGTTTCGCCTGCGCGGGACAGGAGAGCTTCCTGGTACGTAGTTTCGTCGCGGTGACGCAAAGCGGGATCTGAACGGCAATGGGGAACATGAGAGACGATTTGTCGACGCGTGCTCTGCCCTTCTCAAGAAGTCGTCAATTTTTTCTCGTCGCTCGCCAGGAAGAGGTCCTGGGGCGCCGATGGCGAAACCACGCAGGCCAATACGCCTGTTTTGTCGGTGGTTAACAGTCCTCCAGGCGTCCCGTTTCCTGGGACCCAAGGATCAGACTTAGGCCTGATTGGCGGGGACCAAGGGAGGGCTTTTGGAACATGACGGTAGCGGCAGGGTTTGGAAAGTAACGTCGGGGCGCTGGACGACACAACGCAGTCGCAGAATTCAAGTCGAAATAATTTCAGTTGTTATGCTGCTAAGAGCGCACGTAGATAGCGTGCTGTGACAGGCATTTCATTTTCCTCGTTATTATTATTTTTTCTATGCCGTGTGCACATGCGTTGCTTTTTGTTTGTGGAAGAGTATATAATAAACGTTTGGAGTTCTTAAAAATAAACGCAGTTGTTTGTCAAGTGTTGTCCTGGATATTTTTCTGTATCGGCGTCCATGCAATTGTTTAAACTATACGAGTAGTCTTCCATGTACTTCGTCTCCCTTATGCATTATGGAAAGGTCTTTAAAGTGACTAAATGATAAAGATGATGATTTACGCTTTGCATTGGCTTGGCCCCGCCGCGTCAGACAGTCGATGTTCTTTCAGTATCGTTAATGGGTTGTATGGGTGTACATGTATTTTTGGTTCGTGTACACCCTCCCATTTTTTTAACCTAAACGCAAGAGCGTCGACGTCCGAGCCGATAAGCGCCGTACGACGGAACACAGCAGGGAAATGAGCGAGAATACGCGCATGCGCGCAGTGAGCACTGAGGGGCAGCTGTTCTTCGCCAGGACCCAGTGGTAAGGGCAGAGGCATGTTATTTTATATTTTATTTGGTAGCCTCATCATAATATATGTCCTTTGCCAGGCTGTTGAGGAAGCCGGATCCAACCCCACCTGCTTTTTTGTGCGTTATCGCAACTGTTTCTGTTTTCTGCATGCCGCTGGGGAAAGATTAGAAAAGGCCACGTGGTACCGCCTGCTCTTTAATTTGCCGCAGGAAAGCTTACGTGACCCATAGCAAAACGAAATAAAATGGCGAAACCCATGTAGTACATATAATCAGTGGACGTATATCGCATTCTATCTAGCGCTTCCACCTGACCGCTTATTTATAAATTGATGGAAATGTTAAAAAAAGAAAAATGATGATGACGATAACGGTGCTCAAAAGAAGCAGGGGTGAGGACCCGTTCCCAGAACAGCCTGGTAGAGGAAAGCTGCACCGGAGTGCTCATTGAGCGCATGCGCGTATTCTCGCTCATTTCGCCGCTGTGCTCCGTCATACGGCGCTTATCGACTCGACGGTCGACGCTCGTGCGTTCAGGTTAAAAAAGTGGGCGGGTGTACGTATACAGTCGTGAACAAAAGTGGTATATAACACTCAGCCGCTGACCTAGCTCAGCAAAACTGCATAGAAACACCATATAGCGATAGCTTTCAGGGACAGCGGCAGTGACACGTGCATGTGCAAAGAATAGGGCACTAACATTATTGTCTGGATTTTAGATAGCTGTTTGTAGATAAACTTGGGATGCGGTTTTCCCGAGCTCCGCCACCGGCTGAGTGTTGTATACCACTTTTGCTTACGACTGTACCTGTTGCAGGCAAACAAAATCGACTGACGCTACAGCAGATACAAGGTCTGCCAGTTTTGTGCACATATATATCACCGACTGTATACAATTCTTTACAGTGGCAGTGGGCTCCGTTATGAAAGGCCGTCATGCATCTAGTGATGCTTGGGAAATGTTCGGCTTACTGTGCGCGTCATACGGCCGCTCAGTGAGGTCACCCTACTTTTTGCTTCATCGCTAAGATTTGGCCATCTCGCGAGAGTTAATGAACGACGCTTCTGATGTGTCCCGTAATGGGAGAAGGAATGATTTCTCACTAATCATAGGTCAGTGGACGCATGCACTCACCCCTTCCGCCACGCCAACGCTGCCGAACGAGAATGAAGCAGGTCTTTTGAACGTTGATGTACATCAGCTTAAACAGGCTCGGTTGACCATGCACTGCATCCAGCAGAAAAAAAAAGAGGCAACAGCTTTACAGGCGCATCTTAGCGAAAACGTTGAAATGTTTGAACAATCGGAAGGAGCCATAGGTTCTGCCAAGGCCTTTTTGGGCAAACCTGTTCATGAAAAATTAATATATGCAACTATCACTCAAGCTAAGCATGTAGAAATTCTTTCCTGCATACGTTGAAAAGATAAGCTCCGAACACAATTTCGGTTTTCGCGGTATCTGATCGGTTAGGGGAAGAAGGCGCGCATGAATAAATTGATTCATTCGATCAGTATTTGTGATTAAAACATTATTTTCTTAACCCTTGGGACTTGGTTTTTATCTCGAAAACTTTTCTAGAGAATGTACTGCTGAGGTATGAAAAAAAAACTATTTTTTCCTTTGCGAAAAATTGAGGTGAATGGCGCAGCTGACCATACAGATTACGAATCCATTATATTTGATGAAAGCATCGAACTCCCTTGGTAGCGTCCTCAACAAGAAAGGTCACATGGTCAGAGCAACCGTTATTTTTAAAATGCCGCACTTCAGTAGAAGTAATTTCATATCAGGCGGTGGCTGAGGCAAGTGCCAGAAAAAAACTGTAAATTGATTTCAATGTATTTGGCTTTCAGATTCGGGCACTTGGCGTATGTCATTCGTTGGGCATATTATAATCAACCGCCGTAAAATAATTTTGTCGTTTCTTGCTGATTCTTAATTCACTGTAGGCTGACAAAATATCTAATTTCTCTTTATATTTTTCAGGCATTGAACTAATTTGTTTCTAAAATAGAAATTGTTATCATCGTTTTAAAATAGATGCATTTTTACAAAAATAAATCTTCATTTATTGTCATTTGTATATGTCACTCACAAGTAGATATGTTGAAAGAAATTCGCACTATTTGCAGGTCATCTACGTAGACTGAGACATTATGGATTTATGGATGACCTTTGCTATGGAGTTCATTTTAACTATGAAGAGGATTATACTGAGAATGCATCCTTGGAGTAAACTGCTCTCTTGAGTAAAAGGGTTTGCGAATTGCACATTCAGAATCTGCCTCTAGGCAGTTTCTGAATGTGTGACTGGCTAGGAAGTCTCTCAAACTACATAGCATACTACCGCGGACACCTATGTCCGCTAGGTCACGGTTGATACCGGACTTCCACGTGTTACCGTAGCCATCTCTACGTCGAAGACTACGGTACAGTGTTGGTTGTGTATAAACGCTTCCCGGGATTTGTTCTCGACAGGTACAATGAAATTAGTAGCGGAACGTCGTTTTATATTAATACCGGGCAGAAGGCTAGCACAGGAAACCACAGCAGGTGATGGGCAAGCGTTCACAGCACAGTAGAGCAGAACACAGCAAGTGTTCAGGCAAGTCCCAACGGTTTCTTCAGCTTCGTCTTTTTTTCGCGTCACTACTGTTTATCGTCCTCTTCTTCAACATCCAGCAACGCGCAGGGCATATATGTAACATTACCTTCCCCCCCTCTCCCCACGAGAAGCACAGTCTCAGTGCGCATAATGTCGAACTACTGCAGGTGTAGTACGGCTTCATTCGGGTGACATCAACGATCTCGGTACGTGGCCGAGCGGATTGTTTCGGCGGATGCACAGGGGTGATCTCATACGTCACAGGGGTGACTGGCCGTAAGACACGGTAGGGTCCTGCGTAGCGTGGCAAGAGCTTCTCACACAGTCCAACTCTACGAGCGGGTGTCCAGATCAAGACGAGAGATCCCGGAGAGTAGTGGGCGTCGCGGTGACGAGAATCATGGCGACGTTTTTGGGAATTTTGGGAGGAAGCTAGTCGGTGGGGAGCAATAACTCGGGCGGCGTCAGCTCGAGATATGGCGTCACGAACGGAAGGGGAGGGTCGCGGCCCTATAGATGATAGAAGGGGGAGTAGCCCATTGTGTCTTGACGGGAGGAATTACATGCGAATGTTACAAACGGCAAAGTAACATCCCAGTCACGGTGATCATCCGATACATACATTGACAACATGTCCGTGAGCGTGCGGTTGAGGCGTTCGGTGAGGCCGTTCATTTGTGGATGGTAAGCGGTGGTGAAATAGTGCTTATTGGAGCAGAACTGGATAATTTCGTCGACTACTCGAGCAAGAAAGCAACGGCCACGGTCAGTGAGCAGCTGGCGTGGAGCACCATGAAGCAGGATGACGTCGTGGAGAAGAAACGCAGCCACGTCAGTTGCACAGCTGGTAGGTATCGCTCGGATGACAGCGTAGCACGTCGTATAGTCCGTGGCCACCGCAATCCATTTATTCCCCGACGAAGAGAGTGGGAAAGGCCCGAGGAGATCAAAGCCAACACGGGAAAACGGGTCTATTGGAATGTCGATCGGCTGCAGGTATCCAGCAGGCAACACCGATGGCTTCTTCCGTCGCTGACACCGGTCACAAGAAGCCACGTAACGACGAACAGAGCGATAGAGGCCCGGCCAAAAGAAACTGCGGCGGACGCTGTCGTACGTGCGAGATAGACCAAGATGACCCGCAGTGGGCACGTCGTGCAGTTGCTGTAGAACGGTGGCGCGCAGGGGTTCGGGAACTACGAGCAGAAGCTCGGCGCCATCTGGTCGCATATTCCGCCAGTATAAGGTGCCGTTGTGGAGCACGAACAAAGCTAGGGTTGCATCAAGGTGATTAGTGCTGAGGTGATTGATAATACTGCAAAGCTGGGGATCTAAGCGCTGTTCATGTCGAATGTTTAGAAGGTCAGAGATGGCCAATACACATGTGTCATCGTCACACTCGCTGGTGGGTGGTGGATCTACCGGGTTGCGGGAGAGGCTGTCGGCGTCAGCGTGCAATCGGCCGGACTTGTGGACGACAGAAAAAGTGTGTTCCTGAAGGTGGAGGGCCCAACGCCCCAGGCGACCAGTAGGGTCCTTCAGCGTAGAAAGCCAACATAAGGCGTGGTGGTCGGTGATGACGGAGAACGGGCGGCCAAACAAGTAGGGGCGAAACTTTGTAATGGCCCACACGAGGGCTAAGCACTCACATTCTGTGATCGAGTAATTCCACTCAGCCGCAGAAAGGAGGCGACTGACATAAGCAATGACGTCAGTGCGACCCATCTACTGTTGGGCTAGAGTGGCACCAATACCGTCACCACTGGCGTCGGTGCGTACCTCCATTGGTGGTGAGGAATTGAATTGTGCCAGGATGGGTGGGTTGGTGAGGGCCGCAATGAGCGCAGGAAATGCTTGAGACTGTTCTTGGTCCCAGCAAAATGGAGCGTCGTTCTTCAGAAGAATGGTGAGCGGACGAGTCGTCTCCGCAAAGTTGTAGACAAACCGCCGAAAATAGGAGCAAAGGCCTAGAAAACTACGCACGTCACTGGTACAGCGGGGTGTAGGAAAATCACTTACAGCAAGTATTTTGTCTGGCTCGGGTCGAACGCCACGTGCGTCGACCACGTGACCGAGCACCTTGAGTTCACGTAGGCCGAAGCTACACTTCTTCGAGTTAAGCTGAAGGCCAGCTCTTCGGAAGACACCAAGAATGGCCTCAAGGCGATGGAGATGGCTCTCGAAGGTCGAGGAAAAGACAACAACGTCATCGAGATAACATAAACACGTCGTCCATTTGAAACCGTGCAAAAAAGAATCCATCATGCGCTCGAATGTTGCGGGCGCATTACACAGACCAAATGGCATCCCCTTGAATTGGTACAGGCCATCAGGCGTGACGAAAGCGGTCTTCTCTCGATCCTGTTCGTCAACAGCGATCTGCCAATAACCAGAACGGAGATCAATCGAAGAAAAATAGCTGGCGCTGTGCAAGCAGTCAAGGGCATCATCTATCCCGGGGAGCGGGTAAACGTCCTTCTTTGTAATTTTGTTGAGATGTCGGTAATCAACGCAGAACCTTCAGGTATTGTCCTTTTTTTACCAAGCACTACAGGTGATGCCCAGGGACTGCTGGCAGGCTCTATAATGTTCCTTGCTAACATCTTGTCGACTTCATCTTGTATGAGGCGACGTTCAGAAATGGCGACTCGGTAAGGTCGTCTGTGAATTGGGCTGGCGTCTCCGGTATCGATGCGATGTGTAACGAGGGACGTTTTACCCAAGAGTCAGTCACCAAAATCTAAACTATCACTGTACGATGTCAGTAGGGTCGTAAGTGCTTTAGCACGATCATGTGCAAGTCAGGAGCAACCATGCCAGATATACGAACCTCCTGATGTGGGAACGGTGCAGGTCGTGTCGGCACTGCGGCGATAGGGTCACGTAAAAGAGCAGCCACAATAAACTCCGACAATGGGGTCAGTTCGGCGAGAGAAATGCCCTCAGGAAGAACTTGCACAAAAGAGCTGAAGTTAAGGACTGGAATACAAGTGCTGTTATTCGCTACATGCACTATATTGTGAGACTAGCGCTACGCTCAAGTGTCACGTCAGTTATGGGGCAAACAATGTAGTCGCCATCCGGAACGGAGGGAAAAGGCGACATCAGCACGTACACTGCGGCTTCTGGTGGTAGGCGACTAAATGTAGCGGAGCGGAGACGGAGCGTTAAAGTTTCAGGAGCTTTGTTGTCAGGGCAGAGCGGCAGGTCTAGATGAATCAGTCCAGAAGAACAGTCAATGAGAGCGGAGTGTTCTGTTAAAAAGTCGAGTCCTGATATGACTTCATGAGGGCAACTGGTGAGGACTGTAAATAGCACAGGGATGTGGCGGTCTGAAATGGTAACTCTCGTAGTACACATACCAATGACAGTAGTTGTGTTGCCATCAGCAATACGAACAGTAGACGAGGAAGCAGGCGTGAGGACTTTGTTGAGGCGTCGACGGAGCGAAGAACTGAGGACAGAAATGTGGGCTCCAGTGCTAATAAGGGCAGAAACGGAGACTCCGTCCACAAGAATACTAATGAGGTTTTGTCTAGGTGCGGGGGTCAGTTCCGAGTTGACAGTCCGGGTCGGGAATGCAGCGTCACTACAGGGCGCTGCACTCGCTAATTTCCCGAGTAGGTACCTGCGTGTGATGGGGAGGAGTTGCGGCGAGATACCGGTGAACGGGATCGACGAGCCAGTGGGGATGGAGATCGGCTGGTGCGACGGGCAGGGGGGACGGTTTCGTTTCGAGTCTCATCTTGTTGAGAAAGATAATGTCCTGATCCATCGTAGACGGGAAGGAGCTCTTCTGGTTGGACAGGGAAGCGTCGAGGTCCCTGGTAGTATCGGCGGTCGGCGTTGTAATAGGAGCGAGGAGCGAAGAAGGTACGGCTACGTCAATAACGCGATGTGTGACCGGCGCGACAGCAAATGAAGCAAATTGGCTTGTCGTCTGAGGTGCGCCACTCTGCAGGATTGCGTCTAGGATAGCGACGTGGGGAAGGTGGGCTGGTAGTAGCAGCAGCCACTACAGGAGCAGAGTGGGGTGTGGCGTGGTCGGCACGGGGCTGGAGGACAGGCCGACGTTTGCAAGTTCTTGGCGAACTACGGCCTGTATCATGGCCACGGTGTCGGGTAGCGGAGACATGAGTGGTGTAGGAGCTAAGGCCTCGAGTTCTTTCCGGACGATACGAGTCATGTTCGTGGGATGAGAAGGCTTTTGCAAAGGGGCCAGATCATCGCAGGATGATGTAGCTGCGGATGTTGGAAGGCGCTCAAAGCGATGAACGAGGCGTCGTTGTTTAGCCTGCTCGAATTTTCGACATACTTGAAGCACTGAGTCGACGGTGGAGCAATTCATGCAGAACAGGATGTTGAACGCATCAGCTGCAATGCCCTTGAGGATATGGCCTACCTTGTCATTTTCCGTCGTTGAGCACTTGAACTTGCGACACAACGCTAGCACGTCTTGAATATACGCAAGGTAGGACTCTGTGGAGGATTGGATGCGAGATGAAAGTTCTGTTTTTGCTGCGACAGATCGACCAATGGGCTTGCCAAACAGGTCCTGAAGCTTTTGCTTACAGATTGCCCACGTTACCAGCTCTTGTTCGTGATTTTGGAACCACGTGCGAGCTCTTCCCGCCAAATAGAAAATGATGTTGGCCAGCATAATGGTCGCGTCCCAGTGGTTGTTCTTGCTGCAGTGCTCGTACTCATCCAGCCAATCTTCCACGTCTGTATTGTCTTCGCCCTTAAATATCGGAGGGTGGCGGATTTTTGTGAGCACGACTAGCTGAGCCGAGTTGCCGCGGTGGTAGGGGCTGCCTCGGAGGTCATAGTGGTAGTTATTGATGTCGTTGAAAGCCCAGATAGATGACGGCCACTGCGCAAATCCAACTTTTGGCAGCGCAAGGGGTAATCTGTGCGCTCGGGGATCTTTGGTCACTTCCACCAAGATGATACGGAACACAAGGCTAGCACAGGAAACCACAGCAGGTGATGGGCAAGTGTTCACAGCACAGAAGAGCAGAACACAGCAAGTGTTGATGTTGTTGTTGTCGTTGTTGGACGAGCTTGACACTATGAAAAAAGCTCCCTAAATGTTTGCCTGTGCTTTTAACTTTGTATGGCGAGTGTTATGAGCATTTGTATTATAAAGGAGTAAAATACTGCGTGAATGTCCGCATCTGTTCCCAAATTTTCATTCACATTAGTTAACTGTTAATGGAGGACACTTATTGTTGCCATGAGATTTTTGCGGCAGTGCATCTGATATGTCGTGCTTTGGCTTTAGATCTTTTAAAAATAAGTTTTCTGCGGGTGGATATCTGCGAAAGAATCCCATAGCTTGGGTTTGGTGCTTTTTGGCCAATTTCTAATATTTTGGCCACCAAACTTTCTGTTTCCTGCTTGAGAGTTCTGAAGTTTACGAGATCGCCGTTGTAGCTGCTGTTATTATACATTTTGTGCATTGTACGTTTATTTCATCAATTGTGGTGTCTATAGAGTATTCTTTCACAGTGGCACTCGTGCTCTATCTTGGTCAATCGGCAAAGTGGATTTTCCGGCGCCGTGGTCTGCTAGAGATGATAGGTGCAAGGGCTGATAATGTTAATTGTTTGGGCAAATTATCACTTCCCATGAGCTCATGTAAATCATCCTAATTGAAATCACTAAAATAAAAGGTGATGCAAAAGCGAAGTAAATGCAAGTGATTTTCATGGAGCTGGGAAAGCAAAATGTTGCCCTTTCCGTGCCTAATAAACACATGCCGTTTGAGTATAAAATCTAAAGTTTGGCCCCTTGCGTTTGTAGTTTCGCTTCGCCAAAGGGAACAGTTAGGATTAAGTTGCCCAAGTGTCACAATGGCGCCGCTACTTGTTTAACAAGGTTTTCTCAATAATAAATATGAGATGTGGTGGTGTGTACAGAGAGCTTATGGTTGATGCCTACAGCTACTGCTTAGAAGTTCGATTTCTCTTGCACGGACTCGGGATGTGTTATTATTATGATGTATCAGACAGACTGCTAGCCAGCATTTCAGCTTTTTGATACGTGTTGTAAGTTTTCATGATATTTGAGTGCTGTGGCTATAGGTTTGTTTCTTGAAGGCAAAGAGCTGTTAGTGCATTATTTTGAGTAGATATGTAATGTCAGTATAATTTCTGTGGAAACATCTACTGTTGCATTGCATTAAATAAGCTATTGTGATATTTCATTTCATATCATTTTATTACCTTAAAGACCCCACGCGGGGTATTACATAAGGGGTGGGATGAGCAGAAAAGGTACAAGACAATGCAATATATGTGATCATATACAAAAATGTTGTTTAGATTGCTAGCAAGCGATAAAGGGCAGGTGATGTCGACGATATGCTGGGGAAGGCCGTTCCAATCTTTAGCTGCACGTGGGAAGAAGGAGGCTGAAAAAGTAACAGTTCAGGCACGTGCGCGAAACACTTGAAGCGTGTGGCTAGTGCGGTGGGAAATGTAAGATGCTGGCGTGATCTAGGGGGCACGGTTAAGTGATGAGTGAAAGAATTTGTGGTACAGTGACGACGAACGGAAAGAGGCGACAGTGCTGATTTAGCTTTTAGGGCTGAAACACTGACGTCGTACGAGTAAGAAGGATGAATGAACCTTGTAGCGCGGTTTTGAACGGCTTCTAGATCGTTTATGAGCTTAATATGATGCGGGTCCCATATGGCGGATGCATATTCAAGTTTAGGTCTAATGAGTGACTTGTAGGCGAGCTATTTCACGTGATCGGAGGTAAGGCGAAGGTGACGTTTAAGAAATCCCAGAGTTTTGTTGGCAGATGATATCACGTTAGCAACATGTGCATTCCATTGTGGTCATTAGATAATGTGACGACTAAGTACTTGAAAGATGATACAGATTCTGTGGACTCGTTAGCGATTTTGTAATGGAAGGCATGACTCTTTCTGCGACGGGTAATGGAAAGAAACTTGCATTTGCTAGGGTTCAGGGTCATAAGCCAATTTTTGCACCACTGTTCAATTTGGTTAAGGCCCTGCAGGAGGGCTTCTTGATCAGTTGTGTTTGTTATTTGGCCGTAAATTACGCAGTCGTCAGCGAACATTCGAATTTGGCAGGATACATGCTGTGGGAGATTGTTATTATATATTAAAAACAGTAGGGGCGCAAGAACGGAGCCTTGTGGGACGCCGGATGTTACAGGGAGAAGGTTGGAAGAGTGGTTGTTCACAATGGCTGACTGAAAACTATTTGTTAAGAAGGCCTTGACCCAGTTTAGCACATTGGGATGTAAGTTTAGAATAGAAAGTTTTTGTATTAATCGCTGATGTGGAACTTTATCAAATGCTTTAGCGTAATCCAGAAAGATTGCGTCAACTTGAAGGTTAGTGTCCAGGTCAGCATGTAAGTCGTTGAGGAACATGGCTAGTTGTGTTTCGCATGAATGCCCCTTGAGGAAATCGTGTTGGGATGCATGGAAGAAATTGTTAGAGTCTAAGAAGTCCATTACCTGAGAGTATATGACATGCTCCATGATCTTGCAGCGGACGCTAGTTAGAGAAATTGGACGGTAGTTTAGGGGGGTATTTTTGTCATCTGATTTGTAGAGTGGAAAGACCTTCCCAAGTTTCCAGTTTTCCTGAATGAGACCTGTAGAGAGTGCTTGCGAAAACAATATTTCTAGATAAACTGTACTAATGCACTTCGTGTTTTTTAGTAGTTTAGTGTTTATCTCGTCGATGCCGGCTGACGAGGAAAGTTTCATTTTCTCAATTAAAGACGAGATGCCAGTTGAAGAAAAAGTTATTGCGTCCATCGGTGAGGTTGCATTCGTAGAGAAAATTGTGTATTCTCAGGAGACGTATGTGTGGTTTCGCTTTTCTGTTAGGGCGTTTTGCCGCCGCTGTAGAAGTGGAGAGCTCAGATTTGAATCCACAGCCCCTCTAGTATCTTCGAAACACCCGCGAAGATGCTGCGGGTGTGCCTCGGCTGCATCGAGCCATGAACCTTCTGTTTGCCTTTGATGATGTGCTATTCCCTGTTTGCCAAGTTGACGCTTTGACTCTGACTCGTGTGGCTTCCGATCCGCTGCAGCGGAATCTTGTTTACCAGTCTGTGGACAGCGCTCTGGAGCTGCGCCGCCGTGAGAACGTTTTTGACCTTTTACACCAATTCCCCTCCTACGTCGACACCCCGCAATCTTCATTAGGGCGCATGATGACCGTTTCCACATCATCGACACTGGCGCTCACCCACCTCTCCATCAGCGGCCGTACGGTGTGTCCCCGACTGAGCGCCGTGTTATTGCCGAATAAGGCAACGACATGCTGCAAAGCGGAGTAATTAGAGAATCCTGTAATCCATGGTCGTCTCTTGTGGTCCTAGTTAAAAAGAAGGATGGCTCAATACGATTTTGTGCTGATTATCGCCGCCTCAACAAAATTACTCATAGAGCTGTGTACCCCCTCCAGCGAAACGACGATGCCCTAGACTGCTTGCAAGGCGCAGAATTTTTTTCCTCACTCGATTTGCGCTCCGGGTGTTGGCATGTGCTCTCGGCAGCGGCGGATCGTGCGAAGACCGCCTCTATTACCGAAGACGTACTATACGAATTTAACGTTATGCCATTCGCACTCCGTAAAGCCCAAGCTACATTTTAAAGAATTATGGACCCCATATTGCGCGGCCTGAAATTTATTTATGCTACCTGGACGATATTGTCTTTTCAGCCGACTTCGCCAGGTCTTCACCTGCCTAAACCGAGCCAGTCTTCAACTTAACCTCGAAAAGTGCCGCTTCGGAGCCCAACAGTGCAACAACGTTAGAGGGCGCAAAGAGAACTGTGGCGGCGGTGACAGAAGAGAGTGAGGGGAATCAGAACAGCGCTAACATGTGGGATAGTTGTGCCGCGAGCTTGGAGGAGTATGGACGCAGAACGAGGACACGGCTCGCGGAGCAGAGCATCAGACGTTGCATCACTTGATTCAATAAGCTATAGTTGAGGACTGGCGCAGTCAAAGCTAGCATGATGCTGAGGCAAGAAAGCCGAGCCAAGAATAACGTCATGAGAACATGTTGGGAGAACGACGAACTTGGTGATGTACAAGGCACCAGGAATGACGACGTGAGCAGTGCAGACAGCTGTCGGCTGTATACTGTGAGCAAGTGCGGTACGAATCGATAGTTCCACGAGGGGTGCAGTCAACGTTCGGAGAGAGCTGCACAGATTTTGTCTGATAACAGATTTATTTTTATTTATTTAGAATAAACATCAAAGGCCCCAGGAGTGGGGTATTACATGAGGGATATGATACAACGGCACCGGTGTCGACAAGCGCCAGAGCATAAATACCCTCAACGATGAAAGCAAACATTGGCGAGAAGAGCTCGATTTTAAAATTCTGTCGAATACGCAGTTCGTGCCTTGCGAGCTGCTCATTTAGATTCCCGACTGAGTAGCGGGTCGTCGTCGCAATGGCGAAATGAAGCAGCGACGTTGTGACGGCGAACGACAAGGGAGGAAGTCAGGAGGTTCAGGGGGTGCAGTTGGAGGACCCTATGGGACTGGGAACTGGGGGGGGGGGGCAAATAAGGATGCGCCGGCCGGGCAGCCAAGGCCATAGATGAGCGGCGCCGGCAGTTGCATGCAGTGTGCCCAGGGATGCTGCAGTGATAGCAAATAGACCTGTTGTCCGACGTGCGCCATGGAGATCACGTGTGAGGCAAACGAGGAGCAAAAGCTGTTGATTCCGAACGCACAGAGGTGAAGCATAGGCATATGCTCTTGCAGGAGGTCGACTTAAAGCCACTTCGGCATACGTGCGACGAAGTACCTGAGGAGAAGCCGGCGCGAATGCTGGAACATACATCAGTGGTGCAACGCCAGAAGAGTGAATTTTATGCGCAAGAACAGCAGTGAGATTGCGGTCGGAGCTGGTTGAGGACCGGATATAGGGACGACGTCTGGGACATGTCGCTGGATTGCACGTCGAAGTTCCGGAGCAAGGCCTGTTGACGACTCGTTAACCTATTGCTGCAGAGACTGTTGTCGCGCGACTGCCTCGAGTACAAAAGCCTTGATGTCTTGAGAGAGGCTAGATGACTCCCTCTCGGCGGCTAGTCCAGCGTGCGAATCGCCAGGCGGGCGGCGAATGAAAACATGCTCCTTTCGGAGCTCGTTAAAGCTTTGGCAGAGGTCGCAAATTTCCTTGACCGTAGTGGGGGACTTTGCGATGAGCATATGGAAGGCGCCGTCATCAATTCCCCTGAGGACATGACGTATTTTATCGGCCTCGGGCATGGTCGGGTTAACGCGGTGACACAAATCAACAATGTCCTCAGTGTAACTGGTGAACGTTTCACCGGTCAGCGGCTCCCTCGACCGAAGATGTTTTCCGTGCGGAGTTTCCTGACGGCGGGGCCGTCTAAGACCTCACAAAATTTGTTCTTGATGTTACCCTATTTGGTAATGTCCGGCTCATGGTTTCGAAACCAAAGATTACCTACAATTCTCAGGTAAAATATGACATTTTTTATTTTACGATTGTCAACGCAGTTATTGTGAAGGCAGACCATCTCGTAAGCGGACCGCCAATCGTCGACGTCGTGCTTCCACTGAAGGTAATGGGGTGCTGTTGACTTGGGCACCTTTGCAGGTGACGGGCGAAGCTGGGTGGAATGAGGTCGGCTTCGTTATTGGGGCAGTCAACTTCTGCTGTGAAGTTAAAGGGCGAGATGGGTACAGGGAACCTCGGATGGACCTCCACCATGTGATATGAGCATTTAATAGCTTGGTCGAGCGTCTAGCGCTGCCAGTAGTTCGAGCACAGCTGGATAGAATTGCCAGTCGCAGGGCTCAGATTCAGCGCGAGAGATGGGAGCCGGAGACAAGCGATTGTCATGCGATGTCGCGGCGCTGTCTGTTGTTTGTCTTCCTTGCAAGCGTTTTGATGCCGGCGGGCTTTCGCTGATATTCATGCCCTCCATGTTGGATATTGAAAAAGAGTCTGTCGCGATGGCTCTAACTTTCGCGTGAATATTTTTTGTTTCCACCACTACTGCAGAGGCAGTGTCTTAGTATGGCAGCTTTACTCCTAGTGAGCTGAGGCAAGACGTCCAGTTCAACAGCGCTGTTTTGGCTGTCTGTCCCATGGGGGGTTGCTATTGAAGGTAGCAACTGAGAACCTCTGAGGGCAGATTTTGGGATCATCGCTCAAAATATTTAGCCCTGTGAACTGTGCCGGTGGCTACTGCGGACAGGGTGGGGACCTGGATGTCAACACCAAGTCCTTCATATCGAATTGTGTCCCGATTGAAACTGAAGGCGGTTGGGGTCCCCGTGGCACCGCTTCCGAGTATGTGCCCTTTTTGAAAGGAGAGTTGCTTTCTTGCCTCGGGGTACGTTATGTTGTTTTCGGAGTGGTTATTTCTTTTTCCATACTGGGCATGGTCTGCAGTACGCACCATGCGTGTCACTGCAGTTCACGAATTTTGATGT
Organism: Amblyomma maculatum; assembly: GCF_055883805.1. Taxonomy (NCBI): domain Eukaryota; kingdom Metazoa; phylum Arthropoda; class Arachnida; order Ixodida; family Ixodidae; genus Amblyomma; species Amblyomma maculatum. The sequence continues at coordinate 77,042,075 of NC_139346.1, forward strand.
GCGCTCACACCGCCATCGGGGTGGTTATTTTCACTGCACGGGACGCAAGTTGCTTTGGCTCGGCAAGCTAGCACGTTATGACTGAAGCGCTGCCACTTTTAGCAGCGCCTGGTGTTGAAAAAGTCAGTACAGACATTACAATTCCGATAAGCTGCGTGAGTGAACTCTGGCAGAGCTATGGTGTTTAAATTTAATACGCCTTTTATTTCTACAACGACGTCTGCGTTGTTTCTCCTTATGGTGATTCTACGAGCTGCAATTACTCCCTGCTCCGCAAGCTATTCTTTTATTTCTATATTCGCCGCGAGATCGACCTAGAGGTGGCGCCAGCGTCGCTTCGGTAGTGTGGATCGGCCGTCGGCGGCGCTCGCAGAAACGCACGCTACGTATAGTCCGCTTCCGAGTTTACGGCGGGTTTGTTGGCGATGAAAACGTGTCTTCTGCAGTATTTCTGCAATATTGCAGGAAATATTCAAGGATTTCGCCAATGCAGGAGAAAAAGCGCGGATTTGAGGAAAACAAAGCACGCAACCACCAGTCTTCTAGATTTACTTTGCACGTTTCTTGCGCTGTACCACGCTCGCGCGCCTAATACTTAAGCCTGTTTAATGACAGCTTTGTTTTTCTTATCGACTTTTAAACAGTTTGCGCGTGTCTCATGCGAGTGAGACTGGCGAATTTAGTGTCAAGCTCGCGCAGATACAAGGTTCGGGCTCTGACCGGCAGTACTTTAGATTGAATCGAAAAAGCCTGATTCATTATATCGTACTTGACTCGAGAATTAAGCAGGTTAAATGTAGCACAGGCAGCGTACGGCATGGCGAGTTGCTTTAGACTGAGTGCACATCAACTCTGACCAAGACAAACACGCATCAGTATTCAACAAAAATGAGATCACGCCGACACTACACAGGAAACCTCGCCGCACAGGAAAGCTGATTGTTCACGTGTACAGCGCTGAGTGGATTGAATTTGCCGAGATGCTTTTTCCGGCCACTGTCATAGAATGTGATAGCGTATTACTGCATGTGCCACTAACTGTAAATGATTTCCTGAAACCGAGGAAAGTATAAGGGATTTCTGACGTGTGTGATGTGATATATAATGGTAAATTAGTAGTGTAATTAATTCGTTTTGCAATGCCAATAAATTTCACCGTGTGAGAGCTTTTACACACTTGACAGAATTTACAATAATCAGCGATTAATTTTCAGTAACGTTAGAGTGCAAGCTACCAATTACTCGCTGCGAAGACGTCGTTATAAACTGCGCATGGGCACTGTCATGTTCTGGGAAGCAATTTTAACGGCTGAAAATTTCTTTATCACTAATTATTTAGCAGTGACTAAATTTTATGCAAAGTAAAATATTAGGGTAGCTTCCAAAACAGGTGCCAGATATAAAACTATTTCGGAAGAAATGGAGGTCGTCTTATAATGCGACTATAAAAATGTTGTTGTTGTTGTTGTGTTGGGTTTTATGGCGCATAAGCAACTAAGGCTATCATGCGCCAAGAGCGAGGTTAATGTATGTTCTGGTTGCAAAAGAGGAAATGGATATGTTTAATCTATAGTTTATTTAAAAAGCTTCCTTCTTCTAGGAAACTGAGAACAGATGCTAGGTTTACAAGTGCTCTTTCTCCTAAAAGCAAGGTGGGATGGAATGGGATGGTATGATTGTAAAATATAGTAAAATGTTTTCTCCGTAGTGCCTCAAGTTTTGAGCATGTAATTAGAATGTGGTTTACAGTGAGTATCTCGTCGCATTCTTCACAGGTCGGTTTGTTATGTTTCATTAGCAGAAAGTTATGTGTTAGATGTGTATGTCCAATACGAAGACGGCATACTATCACTTCCATAAAACGTTGTTGATGTGTGCTCGATTGCCATTCTCCTAGTACAGGCTTTATGAGACGCAACTTATTATTTTCTTGGTTGTTCCATCTGGACTGCCATTTATTCATCTGTTTATGTTTTATTAATTTCAAGCAATCACTATGTGGTATGTTTACTTTCTGAATCAATTTGTTGTGGGCAAGTGCAGCACATTTGTCTGCTCTTTCATTGCCGTCAATGCCTACGTGACTAGGGACCCAACAGAACACTATGTTATGTCCTTGTGTCGTGATCATTTTTACATTATGTATTATGTCACCGATTAGAGGCATGGCAGCATTTCTGTGATTTAAAGCCATCAGTACACTCAACGAATCGGTGTAGATGACACTGTTCCCAATGCCTTCATTCACTATTTTTTCTACAGCTGTCAGGATAGCATAGGATTCAGCTGTAAAGATTGATGCGCACTGAGGAAGCCTAATTATTTGTTCCCAGTTCTCTTCAACTACGGCACAGCCAACATAAGTAGAAGTTTTTGATCCATCTGTATAAAACTCTGTATAATTACTGTACTTTTCTTTTATTGTGCGAAATTCTTGTATTATATGCTCTTTAGGAGTTTGGCTTTTGTTGAAGTGTGTTAGAGTGAGATCGCAGACATTTGGAAGTTTGTACCATGGGGGTAGGGGGCTGTTTTTTGGTGCAGTGTCGGGCAAGGTGTCCAGAATTTCTAACTCACTGCAAATGTTTTCGAAACGCATTATCAGTGGCCTCGTCGCTTGTGGTTTATTTGTGAAAATTACTCGTGAGCGGCATGTTGAGACTATTGGATAGCAGAGGTGTTTTTTCTGTGACCTTATTCTAAGGACATAAGCACATGTAAGTGAAGCCCTTCTATCTTTCAGCGGAGGCTCGTTCGTCTCTGCATATAGACTATCAACAGGGGATGTTCTGTAAGCGCCACAAGAAAGGCGTAAACCTAAGTTATGTACCGGGTCCAATTTCCTTAGGTATGATGGTCTAGCTGACCCGTAGACTATGGACCCGTAGTCCAAGCTAGACCGCACAACAGATCGATATATATGTAGAAGACACGCCCTATCAGACCCCCAGTGTTTCCGAGAGAGAACCTTCAGTATGTTTAGAGATTTTATGGCTTTCCTCTTTAGGATGTTTATGTGAGGCAGGAATGTTAGTTTTCTGTCGAACGTTACACCCAAAAATTTATGTTCGCTCTTTACTGGCAACTCAATCCCATTTAAGTGTAACTTGGGATTGATCTGTATACCTCGTTTCAGCGAGAACATTACTGCCACGGTTTTCTGTGGGGAAAATTTGAACCCATTTTTAAAAGCCCATGAGTCTAGTTTATTTAGTGTTAATTGTACTTGTCTTTCACAAATTGATATGTTTGAGGATGTGCAGGCTATTTGAAGGTCGTCGACATACAGCGAGAACATAATGGATTTTGGGATTACCTTGCTGATAGAATTCATTTTTACAATAAACAAAGTTGTACTTAAAATGCACCCCTGAGGTACCCCATTCTCTTGAATAAAGTTCCTCGAGAAGGTGGTACCGAGACGTACTTGAAATGAACGACCTGATAGAAAGTCCTTCAGAACATTTAGCATCCGGCCTCGGATGCCCAAATCTGCTATATCGCGTAGGATCCCGAACCTCCAAGTCGTATCGTATGCCTTTTCCATGTCAAAGAAAACGGCGAGGCAATTTTGTTTATGTATGAACGCTTCCCTGACAGTATTTTCAAGACGCACTAAGTGGTCGGTCGTTGCACACCCTTTTTTAAAGCCACACTGATGAACATTAAGAAGTTTATGAGATTCTAAGATGAAAGTTAGTCGGATGTTTAAAACACTTTCAAAACATTTTGCTAAACAGCTGGTCAGAGCTATGGGTCTGTAACTGCCCGCTGAGGTCGGCGGCTTTCCTGGTTTCAGAAACGGAACAATAACGGCTTGTTTCCAAGCCTCCGGGAGTTTACCCAGAGTCCAAATTTTGTTAAAGAATTTCACAAGTGCCTCTACAGAGGATTCGGATAAATGAGCCAGCATTTCGTAATGAATTTCGTCAGGACCAGGCGCAGTCTGTTTTCCAGCAGCAAGGACGTTCTTTACTTCTTGGAGTGTAATAAAACTATTATATGATTCATTTCTGCCACCACTTGTTGGGAGTTTTTGTTTCTCAGCTATGTTTTTGTATTTTAGGAATGTTTCTGTGTAGTGTGACGAACTTGAAACGTGTGCGAAATGTTCGCCTAGTATATTGGCCTGTTCTTCTATGCTAGTCTGAACACCAGGGGCTGTGAGGATGGGAATTGTAAACGGGGAAAAGTTTCCACAGAGTTTACGAACTTGTTCCCACATTTTCTTAGACGTCATTGAGCTATTTATTGACGTTACATACCTCTGCCACGATTCTTTTTCAGCCTTTCGACGAATAAATCGTGCTTCTGCTCTTGCCTTTTTAAATGCTATAAGGTTTCCTTGGGTTGGGTACCTGCGGAAAGTTCCCCAGGCCTTATTTTGTTTCTTTTTTGCATCCCGGCATTCTTGCGTGTACCAGGCTTTGTTACTGCTATGCACAACTCCCGAAGACTGTGGAATAGCTAGTTTTGCTGCACGTATTATGCAATTAGTAAACCTTTCATTCAATTCATCTACAGTGAGCTCCTCTGAAAAAACTTCTTCCAGATTGGCTTTGGACTCGAAAAGTGGCCAGTCGGCTAAATGGAGCTTCCATCGTCGCGGTTTGCTTGGGGTGACTTTTGGTGATGATGACATGCGGATTAGTACTGGTAGGTGATCACTCCCATATGGATTCTCTAAAACTTCCCATTTAAAATCATTAAAGAGAGAAGGTGAACAAAATGACAGGTCTAAAACACTCATCTTTCCCGTGCTCGGAGAGCAGTAGGTCGGTTTACCCGCGTTTAGTAAGCAAATGTTGTTAGATAGAATAAAATCTTCAATAATTAGGCCTCGCGCATCAATTTTTTCGCTTCCCCAGAAAGGAGAATGTGCATTAAAATCACCAACTACCACACAAGGTTCCGGTAGTTGATTTATAAGGTTTTCTAGGTCATTGAGAGCTATTTTTCGATGTGGCTCAACATACACGCAGCACACCGTGATTCTTTTAAATGTAAGCAAGGTGGCTGCCACTGCTTCAAACTGAGTGTCAAGTTTGTATTCACTAGCTGCAATATCATTCCTTACAATGATAGCAACACCACCCGAGAGCCTGCTAACGTGCTCTCGGTCGCGGCGAAAAACTTTATATTTTTTTAGTATGTTTTTATGCTGCGCACCGAGATTGGTTTCCTGAACGCACAGTGCTGCGGGTAAGAATGAAGCAAGAATGTCTTTTATATCGCTGTAGTTTCTTAAAAGTCCTCTACAGTTCCAATGAACTAAGAACGCCATTTTATATGAGGAAGGTAGAGAGACTAAGTTTTTTCTGGCCCGGTGATTCGGGCATTTTCTTTTCTAGTTCGCTCCAAGGAGCTCCGTCGCCTGTCAGATGTTGACGGCCCCGGACGGTCGTCGTTTGTTGTGTCCATTGCGTCCTCGGACGTGCTGGACGATTGTGCAGACTGCACAGACACATTTGTGGTAGATCTCGCCGTTACTGGAGAGACCTTGGGGCCAGCTGACCTAGACGCCCGCGCAGCCTGCTTTGGGGGTGGTGGAGCAGCCCCAGCTACTTCCACCGGGGACGTAGAGGTCCCTGCCTTAGGTGCACCGTGTGTCACCTGGGCAGGTTCCAAAGACTGTTGTGACGCCGCCCCCTTTTGCGTCACAACAGAATAAGTTGGGGTGTGAGTGGACGTGAGTTTCTTACGTGCTTCCCTGTAAGTGAGGTTTTCTTTGACTTTTAGTGTGATGATATCTTTCTCTTGTTTCCATGTTGGACAGGTTCGTGAGTAAGCAGCGTGGCTGCCCTCACAGTTGATGCAAAGATGCGTTTCGGATTCACAGTTCTCAGTGGGATGCTCGTGGGAGGCACACTTCGCACATGTAAGTTGGCCTCGGCAAGTCTGTGAGCCGTGGCCATACCTTTGGCATTTGAAACAGCGACGCGGGTTAGGTATGTACGGTTTCAGTTTTATCTTCGTGTACCCTACCTCCACAGCCTCGGGCAGTGTGCTCGATTCGAAGGTAAGGACTAAGTGCCTGGTCGGTATCTCTTTGTTATCCCGTCTGATTTTAATTCTGAACACATTGATGACATTTTGTTCTCTTAGTCCTTCAAGGAGTTCTTCTTCACTTAGGTACTTTAGGTCGTCATCTGAAATGACTCCCCTCACCATGTTTAGAGAGCGGTGTTTGGTGACATTAACTGGGCATTCCCCAAAGCTGGTTACTGTAGGAAGTTTTTCATTTTGATGATGGTACATAATTTCCAAGAGTAGGTCGCCATTTGGAAGTTTTTTGACATTGTATCCTTGGCCTATTGCTTCAGTCAATGTCTTGGTCACGACAAAAGGAGATATTTGCCTAGCTGTTTTTTGAGGGTCTTCACTGTGCACCACGTGGAAGCGTGGGAATCTGTTTGCATTCTTTAGAAAGAAGTTTGCAGTTTCATCGGTCCGTCCCCTTTTTCGGGAACGATCATTGGAGAGCAAAGAAGAAGCCATGCAGTAAGTTTTTGTTCAGCCGGGGTGGCGGCCACCCACCATGGAGCCCAACGAGGGGACGGGACAGGAACTCGCAAAGCAGACCTGCCCGCGCCAGCCGTACACCCCGACTATAACCAAATATGGCATAACGCAGGGTGGTTAGCCACACAAGGTTAACCCTCGCCGCCTGGAAGTAGGAAGAAACGAAGAAGGTAAGAGAAGACAGGACAGTTGTAAGAGAGAGGATAGGAAAGTGAAAGATGGAGGGGAGGACAGGAAAAGGCGACTGCCGATTTCCCCCGGGTGGGTCAGCCCTGAGGTGCCGTCTGTGGGAAGCGTGGGCCAAAGTGGTGTGTTGCCTCCGCCGAGGGGCCTTAAAGGTCCAAACACTCGGCATCGGCTCAACCACCAGGATCCCCTTTTCCCCAGACACGGCGATGCCACGCACGGCTAAGCGTGGGTGCTCGGGGTCCGTGGTGTCGCACAGTACACGCAAACATCTGCTTTAACAGATGCCCCCTGCGGGGTCTATAAAAATGTATTTATTCCCGAACTAAACACTGATAGCTAAGCCCGCATGAAGCTGTTTTTCTCCCCTTGTTAGAAACGACGAGTTCTCTCGAAAGACAGCACTTGGACGAAAGGGGATTATAATGATTATAATAGGCTACCAATAAAGTATATTAATCTAGGTGTATTATGTAATATTCAGTGTAACAATTAGGGGCAGGGAAGATGTTTCTCAAATATTTGAGGACTTCTCTAAGGCAAAATGTGCTCACTACCACTTTTACAGATGCAGAGAAACCTTCAACAACAAAAAAAAAGAAAGAAAAAAGAAAGGAAAAAAAAGAAAAGAAATGCATATTGGCCCGGGTTTAACGCATGAAAGCGGCACCGGCTATGACGGATGATTGCAGAGGCTGGTTTTGGTGCCGTTTTTATTTTTTCATTGTTTAGTGTGCAGTCAAATCTCACAGCAGAGGAGCGCTTTTCGAAACGGTCATGATTAAATCCCCCGTTCTCGAAATCAGCAATCGAGGCCCTCACCATTGAGACACCGCGACAGAGGTTTAAAAGCAAAAAAAAAATGTACTCACACAACTCTATCGTGCATACAGAAGGCATAGCAGGCATAGAGCGGTCTGTTCAAACTGCATTCTGCTATATGAAGCAGTCTGCGGTGGCGTATGTTTTAGTAGCCGCAGTATTCCAAACAGAAACGGGAATATGCGATTTCTGAGCGTTTGCATAAACTTTTATTGACGGCAGCAACTTGTTGTGCTTTGACACTGTTCATATTTTTTTTGCACGAGGCATATAGGTAGCAAAAGCGCACAGGAACCGCGAAACAAACAAAAACACTCCTGCACACGCCGCACGCGCACGTATATCACTGCGGGCTGGCACGCAACGCGAAAACGCATCCATACTGAGTAGGTTTCACCGCGGAGCCGCAAAGTGGCGACTCTGCTCGATCTCGAGGCCAATCAGCACTTTAGAGTAGTTCGTGTTTTGAGATTACGCCCTTTGTTTGGTTGCAGATGCGATAAAGAGTAACTTGGACACTCAACTCAGCGAGATTTTTTGGACAGTTGTTTATCGCTTTGCTCATTGGTGACTACTTCGACCAGGGGGTGTCCACGTGTTTGTTTTTTGGCTTTGTTGAGCCCCTGGCCTGGTAGACACATAGGAGCCCGTCGGTCGAGGCTGGACCACGACCCCGACCGCCACCATTCGAAGTTTCTTTACTCCACTTTGCAACGTACCGCCACGCTACGGATCACAGATTCGGTATGAGGTCTAGAGGTCCGTGCTGGCACCCAGCACCATCACCTCATTACACAATGTGCCTCGGTGGGTAACTGCTCGGAAAGTACCTACTTGAAGCTCACAACATTTTGCTCATGCGTATTGAGAATAACTATTCTTTCCTAAATGCTTCAAAGACTAAGCTATACGTTTTAAAAACTTGAGACATGTCTATCGAGTAGCACATCGCTGAGATTGACCTTAGTGCGCTTCTCTAAATCTGGTTAATGCAATCCGGCTGAAATTAAAAGCATGATTGTTCACAATATCTTGGGAGTGCTTAATAATTATTATCCCGATGCGCTGCTCCTAAAATATAGACTATCATTATATTTGACTATACCATGCACATCCCTCACTACTAGCTCAGAAGCCTTAATACCAGTGAGCACCACGTGGTATATTCTCTGTGTAACATTTTAAAAACTCTTGCCCTTGTGATGACTAGTTTTCTTTGGTTTACGAGGTAGAAGAGGCGCAGCAATAGCAGGCGGATTAGCTTTAAAAGCTATTCCCTGTGCGAATAGATACCATCATCACTAACCCCCTTTCGTAATTAAAGGAAGGCGTTTTAGTTTTTTTTTTATCTAAACGTATTTCAAATTGCGGTTTTTCATTTTTACTTGGTTAGGATAAGGGACATACCCATATGAAAAACCACCTCTAACACAAAGGCCAACCAGCCTATATTTGGCACGTATTACTGCGAAGGTGGTTTTCATTGCAGTCATTTAGACCAGGATAGGGTGCGTCATGCACACTGCAATCTCAGCGCTGGCACCTGTGACGTTGGCCACACAAGGCACGAGTCATAATTTTCCTGAAACATGATTAGAGTCACATGCCTACACGGTTTTAGTAACTTGACACGCCGTAGTGGAGAGATGTCTAGCTCCGACATCGAAGCTTGTGGAAAAATATTCGATTTTGCGATTCAAGGTTCCTCTGGTCGTTCCATTCTCGTTTCATTATACAAAGAGAAAGCAATATTTTTCGCAATGAGGTAATGAAAGTGCATTGGTTCACTGCAGTTTGAGGGACGCTGGCGGCGTAATTGATGAGCAAAGGTGACAAACTGATGAAGACGGACGTAAAGGCTGGTTACATTAACTCAATTGTATTAGTCCGTCTTTCCAACAACATGAATATTTCATTTGCCTAACATGAGTGCGGATAGGATGCACAGCTTAGGTCATCCTAGCCTAAGAATGACGTCCCAAAAAAGATATCTGATGTGCGCATAGTAAACATGTGATATAGACAGGGAATGGTTACGAGGTGACGAAATATATTATTTCAATATAAATATATATTTACTACCATATCGGTGTTCACAGGATGAGGGCTGAGGTCACCATAATAGCAGGATATAAGAATTTATTGGTTATATGTGGAGACCTTCGAGGGCGAGATCTAGTTCATGACGATGTTAGGTTGCACGTAAATGTTTTTGATTTCAATCGGAGCAGTACCATGTAAGTGGGCAACTTTTTATTATATGTGTTACTTTGGAGTTTTTACTAAATGTCTAGCAATTTATTCGCAGATAATAGAGAGATTTAGCTTACCGGAGACGTATTACGTCTCCCGGAGACGTACAGACGTAGACGTATGGGACGCCTACTGCGCATGCGTGAAAACTGCCGATACGTGCAGGCGCTGGAGACGTACTCCGGAGACGTATGCCGCGTGAAGTCCAGCTTGGCGTAATCTCGCGAGATCTCACGAGATTTCAGCAGCCATGGAGCTAAGCCGCCAAGCTAAGCCAAGCGCCGATGGGATGGTGCTACGAGTGCTTGTAGAGTGCTGCTGTGCGCAACGGGCCACATAGTTCTCCCGTTTTCACATTGGCGTCATCAAATGCTGTAATACCCTTGCCCCGGCCGTGCCAAGAAAACATCATGCGCAAGCGTTTCAGTGCGGCGGACGACCAGCAAGTAGCTCGAGATCGACCATCCTGTACATACACTGTACAGCGCAGGGAGAAGGCGCCGTCGAAAGAAGTTGCAACGATTTCTAGGGATCCGCCGACGGCGAACGAGCGCTCGCTCCGCTGCGCAATGAAGGCGTTCGCAAAGGCCTTTGCAAGCCATCCAGCGTTAGAAAAAAAAAATGATTCTGGTAAGTCACTACCCACTACCTTCTCTGTTCAGACGATCGGACTGGACAGCGGACTGTCCGAGCGGAACAATTAGTTATCATATGTGACGAAAACGGCACTTTCGAGTAGCTCTGAATGGCAATGACTCGGCGCCTGCCGATCGCGTGCGCTCCGAGTAGGAGTGGTGGTGGATGATGCTTTCCCACGATACATACGACCCGCCCGTCTGAACACCGCCTAGTCGATTGCTGGGGAATAGCAGCGCAAAGTAAAAAGCCACTTACGTTGTGCGAATTAGATACATGATATTTCAGCATTTTTGCTAAACATGGCTCGAGTTGCATAATATAATACACGTCGTGTAGCTGCTTTTGTTTACATGTGCATGTAAATGTGCACAGCCACCAGGAGCCACAATAAATGAAAATTGTTTGCAAGATGGTTTACTTTATCTTCTCAGACAATTAATTGTCTGGCACCATTAGCTAACAGCACATGCTGAATGCAGTGCCAAAGCCAAATAGTGCAAGAGGTTATTTAATTTTTTTTTGCTCCAAGCTTATGAACTTGTGTCCCTGTGTCAGCACGTGAAATGAAGCATTTTATGCTGTTGGACAAACTTATTAGCATATACAAGTCGCAGAGGCTGAACTGGTTTGCTCATTGTGTTATAAAAACACCTGAAAATTAAAAAAGGATCCTTGTTAAGGACCATTGCATTGAATGAAGGCAAGTGTCTGCGTCGTGGCACTTTTCTAGTGTCCTGGAGCAACTTTCAGCTGCACAATTAGATCCTGTATTATGTTGGCAAGTTAATTACCAATCATCTGTGTCTCATATGGTTATTCCCTTTCAGATGAAAATGAGCCTGCAAGTGCCTGAATGACATGGTGCCCAGAGAGACTCATGATGATGAAAGCAATCATGACAACTCCCGGAATAGTAAGCGACAACACTTCTTATATTACTTTCTTCAATGTTCTTGTTGAACACGTTACAGCTATTTACAAAGCACTGCAATGTTCAGTCTTGATTCTCTTACTGCAGTGTACAAAGTGTAGCCAGAGTGCTAAAGTAAGCTCGTGCATGTTGTTATGCACCGGAAAACAGCCTAAGATCTCATGGCTGCAGGAATAATTATTTCTTTCATTTGTTTCCTTGCTTCCATGGCACAGCCACAAGTCTGCACAGTGTGGAGCCGCTGCTGACAACACCAAGCCTGCAGTCAGTGCCCTTGAGGGGTGAGGACATATTTACGTTATTTTGAGCAGCACCAATTTGTAAAAAGTTTTATTTATCTCAATGCCTTAACAACTTACTATAGTTTAAAACTCAAGACTGCTTAGTACAACTGCACTAGACCCTAGTTGTTAGCTTTTGCATTCATGCCAAAACTATGCATGGACCAGCAGCAGCAACAGTGCATTATACAAAATGCAATGGCCTATGAAAGCAGCGATAAATGAAATAAATGAGTAGGAAAACAAATTATTCACAAATTTTCATGTTCATGGTGCACACTCACGATACCATCGCAATGCTTTGTGTATTGTTATGCTTGTCTCAGACTGTTTTGAAGCTACACTCCATTTGGTGGCATGACTGAGTCTTCGGTTTGAGAGAAGAATGACGTTTCGAAGATGAGAGAACAAAAACAATGAAATTTGATTGCACTTCTGCAGACTTATGTACATACTTCAAAGGTCTTAACAGCAAAAGGTCAAAAGCAAGTTCATAGCAATGACAGACTATTGAGCCTCTTGCCCAGGGCCAGTATTGTTTTTTTTTTACTCCACAAGAAACCTTTAAACAATCAATCCAGCCCTCTCACAGAACTTTGGCCAATAAAACACGGCACATCTCTTCGGGTCAATCAGCCAGTCAATCAAACAGTATTGGTAAGCAATGTTCCTGCAGTCATACCTTGGGAACAGGCGAGGAGACATAGAAACTTCCTTTTTCACTTTGATAGCGTTGCAATAGTCTAACAAGGAGTCTGTCTGCCAGAAAAACACAGGGCATGTCTGATGTCACATACAGCGGATCAAAACAGCATCTGTAGAACTCAACTCCTAATGGATCAGTGTAATGGTTTTATGGCCATGTCCCTTCTCCCAAACAGCCACCGTATCTTCCTGTGTGGTGTGGCCTCAGGCACCCCTCTCCAGAATGTATTCATCATCGGGCAAAGTGTGGGAAGTTCCCACATGCTTTTTTTTTTGCGGCTTCACACTTTTGTGTGATGTTTGCCTGGACGCGTGATGCATTTCCAGCTCTTAGGTCATTGCAGCATGCTGCTGTGCATGTGCATAATCAACGCAAAAGCTCAGAAGTAATATTTTATAGAGACATTTCTACCGCAATTACCCATTTGGTGAATTTTATTTATCCTCAAGAAAAGGATGGCAAAATTATATTATTGTTTACTCCACCCTCCACTGTGGTCTTAATGCATTGGTTGATGTGAAAAAATGATTCAATTTGTTTTCAATGTGCATCAGAAGGAGCGTTCACTGACATAAAATAACATCAAATACCATGGAAAATCTTTTGCATATGCCAGCAACAGGCAAGTCCGAGTATAGATTGCTGTTGAACGTGACACTTAGTATTCTCTGCGAGCCTACAATTGTAATGTTCCGGCTCTCATTGCTGACAGCACGATTAAAAATTTTTTTTTTTTCTGGGAAAATAATCAGCGTTGTCTTTGAACAATTTATATTAAGTTTGTTTGATTGAAACCACAACAATAATGTTAACAGGAAGGCTTTGCTTTGCTTTGTCAACGTGTCTGCATCAGTGCCCGTCATAATAGAACAGTCATCTGCATGTGGTGGTGGCAAAACTAATAAATATCCAACAGGTGCAAGATAGGTGTCAACTTATCCGCAAAGATGACGGCCTGGAGTCCTTGGACATGGGCGACGTCAGCTAGTCGGATTAGACCTAGCAGAGTTTCAGGGCGTGAGCTCGACAGTAGTTTCCCAAAATTATTTTTTGTCTCTCGATTTATATTTTAGATTTCTGGACACGCCCATATCATATGTACCAGATCCACCCTATATATGTACGACAAATTTAATGGATATGTCGATGTGGGCAATGTCTTTGATGAACACTTTCAACAACAGTGGCCAAAGCAGGCTTCCTTGTGAAACACTGTTAGTGACTGTTAGATCGTTCAAATGGTGATTACTCAGGCATGCTATTTGTGTTTATTCTCCTCTCCTTCGGGGCAAGTGCCAAGGGATATACCCTACAACCTGTGTGCAATTCTGTTCACAACTATATAATCACACCAGGAAGATTGCTACAATGAGAATTCACTGCCTTTTCTTTTCCTTTCTTTTTTTCATGAAATTCTAGTTTAAGATTCGTAATTATCAAAATACCCAATTGCTTGTCCATGAACCTTTTGTACTTGCTATATACCATGGCCTATTCCCCGCCGTGGGTATGTGCCATTACCACTAAAGACAGTCATCAATGGGTCTGATACATAGGTCAGGGGTGGAAGCAGGCTCAAGCATTTTGGAGCAGCTTTGGGAGCAGCGAGACAAGAGTTTTGGAGCAGCTTTGGAGCAATGAGACAAGAGTTTTGGAGCAGGTTCCTAAGGTCAAATGCCTCTGATAATTGTAGTAATTGTTTTTCTCTCTCTGACAGAAAAAGATGAGCTCTTCCTTTTTATGCAAGTTCAATGCCTCTCCAACTTCGCACTCATTTCTGACAATGGCCACCAACTTGAAACAGACTAGCCAGCAAACAAAATGCTTGCTGGTGTGCTTTATAACTGAACACCTAGTGTGACCTTGTGACCTAACGCATTTGCCTATTCTGACATGACAGATTCAAATGTCAAGTTTACCACTTCAATGCACTCAAGCAATGCCACTAATTTGGAGCTCAGATTAATGGACATGACATTTCTGCTCTCTATCTTGTGCATATCCCTTTTTGATCCTATGCCTGTGCTGATAAATTCCTGAGCAGTGGTCAGTAGTGCCTTCAGGAAATGTAGATGGCACTGAAGGGTAGCCTTTTCATCCTTCAGCATTTTTACTTCACTACCTCCTTCCAATAGTTTTATCATTCTTTGCTTGAGCAATGCTGGGGCTCATTTTTTAAATCTTGGCAATAGGCCCTGTATGGCTTTCCAACACTCTTGAGACGCTTCCTAGTGAGTGACATCTTTGGAGTACCAACCCATAACGATTCAAGTATGATTTTGTCTGCCGTAGGCCCGACAAGCTTGTTACTGAAAAAGAGGCTCGATAGGTGCCTGCTTGTTCTTAGACCACAACCATTAGAATAACTCATGTGGTTTTTTCAGTCAGACAAGTTTCCTTCCTAACGACTTACGGTAGTTTGCGCCTATCTGCTTCGCTTGCTGCTCTTGCTTCTCCCTCCACCGGTGATCCAAAGGCTGAGAGGAGGTGCTACGTCACATGCACAGTGCATGTTTTTTGCAATTATCTCCAATCGCCAGTGACTCATATTAAATTTACTTGCAAACAAATATTTATTATGCCACATTCTTCCTTCCCTTACAAAAATTTCGTTTGTATTAAGCCCAGTGCTAGATGCGTTATATCTTTGCCACTGGTGCAAAGACATTGTTTGCGTGTTGCACTAAATTTGATGGTAGAACATTAAAACAGCCAATTTGGAGCAGTTTTGGAGCAATATTGCATTTTGGAGCAGGATAGAGCAGGAAAAGCAGTTTGGGAGCAGAATGGAGCAAATGGAGTGGCAATTCCACCCCTGATAGGTGCATTCACAAGAGGAGACTGCTGCACTTCTGTGCCATGATATAGGGGTATGCCATATGCCCAGACATTTCATGAATAATCATGTGCGTAGTTATTCACTGCAATACGAGCTGGAGAGCAATATTAAACAACCTCCAGGTTTCTCATAACAGCTTTAATTTTACAGTAATTTCTGTGAACACTGCACCTTTTCATTCCAGGAAGGTAGAAGAATACAACACGGATGTTTTATGCAGCACCTGGTGACGAACACTGCCCCGTGTGAAGATGGACATGCGGAGATCAGCTGGTGAAATCTTGGCAATCAGTTGACAAGATGCTGATTGCGCTGATGAAAGAATGAAAGTTATTTATGTTGGCACTATATCACATTGCAGATAGCACCAGTTTATTTTCTCCAAAACTCTCTCGACCATGTTCACTTTGCCAAATAAATCCCAAATACATTTTTGCAACACAAATGCTGTCGGTGTGTTTCTGTTCTTGCATTTTATGGTGCATAAGTAGCTAAGGCTACAGTTTCGCAAATACAGGTCCAAAATTATCTGCAAAGGGCATTACACTAATTTTAAATTGCATATTTTAAGAAATATTTGCATTGTGAGAATTGTAAACATATGCAATGACTCGAAAAAAAAATTATGTGCGCAACCTCTCTCAAGTGAGCCTCAGCTACAACGTTGAAAACACTGTTAGTGGCCTGTGGTCACCACTTCACCAAAAGAAATTCAAAATGTCCCGTCACATAGTGGTAATTGCTAAAAACATATCATAGGTCAGTGTTTCTCAAATAAGGGCTCGCGAAATGATTTTCAGGATCCACGAAACCCACAGCTGCAAAAAAAATAAAGATATGAGTGATAGCTTTGGCCTGACTAGACACAGTTTTGCAGGGTTAAAATCTAGGAGATTCAAAGGCGACATTAGTTTATGAAAAAAAAAAAGAGTGCGGAAACAGAGGGAGAGTGCATCTGCGGCATTCGTTGATGCCAACGTTGGTAAAACTCGAGCTCTGGCTGCACTACTGGATGGGGCTACAATGCAAAGCGTCTCGGGCATGATGACAACATGACAGCTCAATGAGAGTACAATTAATTCAGTAGTGTACAGAAAACTGAATAATGACTCTAGCAGCACATGCGACCAATAATTATATGAGCTGTGAATTAGCGGCATGAAGTGAAAAACCATAAAATGGCATCATCACTTTTTTATTTATTTATTTATTTATTTGGAAATACTGCCAATCCCAATCGGGATTATTGCAGGAAGGGCACACAAATTTGGAAATACACAACAAAAGTACAAAAATATACAGCGTTACAACGGTTTGAAACAGTAGTACAGTTAATAGCAAGTATTTGATAGTAACGGATTACAAATAACATGAGAGTAACTAAAAAAATGCCTGAAAACACACCACAGCGAAGCACACTTGACATTAACATAGAGCACTGAATGAGTTTGAACTATGATTATAACTGACATTGTAAAACGAGTAGGTGGGCTTCATAAGACTGCAAAAAAGTTTCTAAAGATGAACGTGTTATACATGATGGTAGGTTGTTCCATTCTCTAATTGCTGTCGGGAAAAATGTATGTTTAAAACAGTCTGTGTTAAAGCGATATTCTTCCAGTGTTTGTGAATGTCTATGTCGTGTTGCTCTTGTGTCTGGTTTTGCAATATACCTCGAAGTATCTATGTTTATCATTTTATGAATGAGTTGGTAAAGCAGTTTCTGCCGTGCAAGCCTGGCGCGGTTTTGTAACGTGAGTATTCCAGCTTTGTTTATTAGTTTTGTGGGTGAGTCCGTTTGTCTGTACTTGTTATAGATGAATCTAGCAGCTTTCCTCTGGACGCCCTCTAGTTTTTTTATTAGTTTATCTGTAAACGGAAACCAGGCTACATTTGCGTATTCAAGTACGGGTCTGACAAAAGTATTATACGAAAGTAATTTAATGTCTGATGGGGCGTCTCGGAGGCGCCTCTTAAGAAAAAAAAGTCGTTTTAGTGCTGATGATGTAATGAAGTTCATGTGAGTGTCCCATTTAAGATTATTTGATATAATTAGGCCTAGGTATTTATGCTGTGTAACTGTGGGAAGCGGAATATTGTTTAGTGTGTATGAAAATTCGGACACACTATGTTTCCTGGTAATTCGTAACACGGCTGATTTTTCAGTATTAATGCTCATCTGCCATTTAGCGCACCATTCACATACTGATTTTAGTGCACCATTAAGTGCTACATGATCAATTGGCGAATTTATTTTATGGTATAATATACAATCATCAGCAAAAAGCCTCATATTAACACGAACGCTAGCAGGTAAATCATTTATGAAGATTAGAAATAAAATAGGAGCTAGAACGCTGCCCTGGGGTACACCTGACGTGACTTCAGTTATTGTGGACTTTTCACTGTTAAGCTCTACAAATTGTAACCGGTCAGATAAATAGCTTTTGATCCAGTTAATGATTGTTCCTTTGCCTAGTGTGGATTCTAACTTTAGAATTAATTTGTTATGCGATACACGATCGAATGCTTTAGAGAAATCTAGTAAAATCAGGTCTATTTGCTTTTGGTGGTCGATGCTAAGAGAAGCATCATGTATTAGTTCTACTAGTTGAGTGACGGTGGATAGGTTTTTACGGAAGCCGTGCTGAAATGGTGATATAATGCGTTGATCTTCCAGGAATGTTGTTATATGTTTTAAAATTAAGTGCTCCAGTAGTTTACATGCAGTACTTGTTAGTGAAATGGGCCTATAGTTACACGCTTGATTTTCACTTCCACTTTTATGGATAGGAATTACCCTTGCGATTTTCCAATCTGCGGGAGGAAAGATGAGGCTAAAGATTTGTTGAAAATAAGGCATAAGTATTTTGCGACCCATTCCGCATATCTTCTAAGAAATGTGTTTGGTATTTTGTCTGGTCCGGGTCCTTTTTTGGTATCTAAATTTAGCAAGAGGTTAAATACGCCAGCCTCGTCAATTGTTAGTGGTTCAAGGCATATGTTGGGAGCTTTTATGTGTGGTAAGTTGCCATCATCTGTAGTGAAGATCGAATGAAAGTAATTATTCAGTGAGTTCGCTCTGGCTTTGCTTTCGTCAGGACTCATTATGGTCGTATTATGTTGTTTTGG
This sequence comes from Amblyomma maculatum, assembly GCF_055883805.1. Lineage (NCBI taxonomy): Eukaryota > Metazoa > Arthropoda > Arachnida > Ixodida > Ixodidae > Amblyomma > Amblyomma maculatum. Next base: position 77,060,386 of record NC_139346.1, read on the forward strand.
GTTTAAGTAGTGCCAAAACTTTCGCGGAGAGCTCTTGAGAAAACTAGCAAGTTTGCAAGAAAAATAGTCAGCTTTGGCGACTTTTATTTTTGATTTCATATTCCTGATTGCAACGGAGAGAATAGAAGCTCTTGTGCTACTGGGTTGTGCTTTTAAAGATTTTCTCAGCCGCTTGACTTTGCGTTTGGCATGGATGATGTCACGGTTGATCCACGGGCTGTGCTTATTTGTTTTCTTAGTTTTAACTGGCACAAAGTTACCCATGCAAAACGATATAATGAGTTTGAATCTTTGCCACAATTTTTCAGTGTCGGTATTAGTGTCTAAGGCGAGTTGTTCAAAAGAAGAGAATTCAAAAGACAGGTGATCGAGTATGCTGGTGTCATCTGCTTTGTGGAAATCAGGAAATGTTGCGAATGATTTCGAGTGCGTTAGAATGTCATGAATAGGTACATTGCATAATGTTATCTTGTGATCTGACATACCATCTAGAAGCTGAAATTTTGCTTTTTCTGTTGGGAAGTGATCACTAAGGAAAACTATATCAAGTATGTTTGAACTGCCACCTTGTACACGAGTTGGTTTATTTATTATTTGACGTAAATTAAACGTTAGCATGGTATCAAACAGTATGTCTGCGTGTTTAGAATGATGTTGCATAGTGTTCCAGTTAACACAGGGTAAATTGAAATCGCCCAATAAGATTAACCTCGATTCAAGCAAGTGCCTAAGCATGTAAGCGTGCAAGGAATGCAGAACATCGGTGTTTGAAGACGGGCTGCGATACACGCAGCCGATAAAGACTGGTCGCAGTGAATACAGGAGTTTGCAAAATATTGATTCGACATCTTCGACGTCAGGCAGAACCTCGAATGGGATTTCCTTTTTTATTAGGATAGCAACGCCCCCGCCACGTGTCAGCCTATCCTTTCTCACAATTGCATAGTTGGGGAGAGTTGCTTCGAAATCTTTTATATTGTTTGTTAACCATGTTTCTGTGATGGCAACAAAATCAGGGCTGATGCAGAGGAGGAATGATTCAAGGTAAGTTGTTTTGTTCACTATGCTGTGAACGTTCATGTTAGCAAATGTTATTTCGGAGGCTGAAGCGGGTGGCGGGAACCTAGCGACCGTGTTTCGGCTCTGTCGTTTTTTTGGTTAGCAGTCCGGGAATCTGTTTCAGTTGAAGCGACGCTGTCTTTCTGGTTTTTATGGTTAGCCGTCTGCGTGTAAGATCGAAGCAAAACAATACTTTGTGTCTCGTCATCCCATCGGTACAGATCATTGTTGATTCGTAACTTATCGAAAACCAGGGAAGCTTTCTGCCCTGAATCTTTCATTTCCTTACCAGTTTTCCAGAGCTTTTTTCTAATTTCACGCACTCTTGCTGAAAAATCTTCACCAATCGAGTATTCAGTGTTTTTTAATTTTGTACAGGTTCTTAAGATTGCAGATTTGTCTCGAAAATCCCGCAGCTTTAGAATTACAGGCCTGCATTTTGTCGCTTCTGGTTTGCCCAGCCGGTGTATTCTTTCTATGGCTACCTGTTCAACCTTTAGTGTGTCCCTGAAGATTTCGCCGTTAACTAAATTTTCAAGTGAGCTGTTACTTTCCTCGGGGTCCTCAGGGACCCCATACACGATTAAGTTATTTCTTCTCGAGTAGTTTTCCAGGTGGTCGATTTTCTTTTCAAGGAATGCCACTGTTTCCTGCAACGTAGCGACTTGGTTTAAGCAGGTGGAAACCTTATCATCAAGAGACGTTAGCCTTTCTAGTTTGGTGTCTATTGAAGTGAGCCGCTCCTCTTTAATAACCTTCAGGTCGTCTGCAATTTGCTGCAACTGTCTAGAAAGTTGTGATATGTCGGGACCAGGGTTAGTTTCCACGTCTCCAGCAAGCAGTAGCAGTTGTACAAGATGGACAGATAAATCATAAAGCAATGGACACGCAAGCCGAGGGCACGGCAGCACAATCAAACAAGGGTTATTCGAGCGGATACATTTTCCATAATGTTTGCTCACCTGCACCAAGAAGACAAACGGATTAGACTGCATAGTTGCAGAGCTGCCGTGCCCTATGGCTCGCGGGTCGTGATGTCCGGCCTTTATATTCGCCCACGAAGCTTGCAGCGCCGCCAGTGTGTCGCTGAAGATCGCCCGGGCTTCTGATGTTGATTTTCCAGGGCGGCCATGCTGTATCATATCGTCATGAAGCACTGCAGCCGGCAAGCAGCATGCGCGATGATCCGGTTTCTTTGCGTCGACGATCGTAGCTGGCGCGACAGGCGCGTCAGTCCGTGGCGGTATCAGCACCAAGACTCCGATTAGCTGCACCAAGAAGACAAACGGATTAGACTGCATAGTTGCAGAGCTGCCGTGCCCTAGTATCTGGTATGCATCTGTATGCCCTAGTATGCATCTGGTAGCACAGGTTCTCACTGAAGCCATCAGACGGCCTGACGAAGACAAGCTGTGGAGGTTCGCCGCCTCGTTCGCCAAAGCAGATGACACTTCACACATACAGACACTTTTATAACTCAGATCCCACCTTTCCTTAATCTAGACAATACACAAATGCATACACAACCGTTCGGGTGAAACACTAGAGACGGCCCACGCGGCACAACTCATGTACAGTGTTCAGACTGGTGGTCTAGTGCATATTTGCGGTCACAAGCATCTCGTGCCACTAACAGTTCGAAGTCAGCGTTGGGAACAAGTGAAGCCGTTGGTCCGGAGCACAGCTGTCAGGTGTCCACCGGTAGACGGTCACGCAGTCAAAGGAGCATGGGAGACAATGCCGAACCAAAGTCATCGCGTCCTTTCAGTTCGCCAAGTAGCGAGATGGTAAACCGAAACTGTCATATCGCTGCACACAGCACTCGGGCAAAAACCCCTGCATTTGAACACGAACACTATCACACGCCACCCTAAATGCCACCACGCACACAATATGTCATGTTGAACACTGTGAGACGAGAACAACGAGAAAGTAGTCATGCACTGCTGCAATCAATCGAGATAAATATTGCTGCATCTCGCATAAAAAAAAATTCATAAAGCTGCGTCTCGGCATAACAGCGTCAACAAATGAACAGCATAAATCTTTGGGTAGCATTGTTGCATGCAGTGATGCTCATCTTGGAAATGGAGTAACTGTTCTAGAAAACACGGACAACAGAAACAGAAGTGGACATGGACATACACAGGCTCACAACTGTATTTTACTAACCGAAAGAGGACATATATACAGCAAGCAAAAGTATAGCGTTGAGCATGCGGTTTTGTGCACTTTATATATGTCATCGTTACTTAGTAAAATCCAGTTGTGAGTCTGCAAGCCTATTGTCCACTTGTTTCTGATGTCCAAGTTTCCTAGGTCACTTACCCTATTTACAAGATATGCACCACTGCATGCTGCAATTATTGCTGTAAGGAATACAGAGATGAATTTTGCAACTGTTGACAAATGCCTCAACTATGAAGGTCACTGCTTGCCATGCTTGTCCATATTTTACTGAGAAAGGCAGCCTAAAAAAAAAATGTTCCAAATTTTTTGACCGCAGGACATAGGCCGACACTTATGTCTGAAAAGGCACAAGGTATTGACCAACTGAGGCAGACACAAGACAAAGTAGATAGACACATGACAGCTGTACAAAGATGTTCGGTAGTTCATTGCGCAACTTTATACATGCGCCCTACCTGTTACCATCTCAAAGTTTGGTTCTTGAAATAGTCAATAAAAGCAAAATCCCATGCTACGCTGCCAAACCCCCCTCTACAGCTTTCCTAACACTGCTAATTGCCTTGTTGAAGGCAACATGATGAGGTTGCAGTACGGCACCTCCAAACAGCTTGTAGAGTAGAGGCCATCAGGGGTAGGCTGCATCACTATAGATCACATATTTATGACCCATGGTGATCTTCTGCAGGTTCTCAAAGTGCACAGTCTCCTTGAGGATCCCTAAAAGATAGCAAGAATTAAAAATATAACCAATGCAGGTCTACACAGGTGCCTCTTCTTTTTGTATAATGAGATGTAATTACAGTTGCAAGTTTTTAGATACAATTTTTTTCCTACTGTAGTGAACTACACGAGGATATACGAAGACGAGGATTAAGTAGGTGATAATATCACGAAGACGAGGATAAGGACGACGAAGTGCCGCTGCGCTGCTCGTGCTCGCTTGTGTGTGCTGAGACTGGCTGTGTTCTTGTGTGGTTCGCCGTGAAACTTCGACAGGGCTATTATCCCTGTTAAAGCACAGTAAAAACCCCCTTTCACTTGGTGGAGGTGAGCATTTCCTGCCGCCCTGGAGCTCCGCAGCCGCACACTCCCGACACAAGCAATGACCGACGCTACTACCCCCAGTCCAACCGGCCCCTCCTCCGCGGTGTTCTGCGCTGGAGCTTTGCGCCAGCGTGATCCTCCAATCTTCAGCGGAACCGGCGACCATGACGTGGAAGACTGGCTGGCCTCATATGAGCGGGTCAGTATTCACAACCACTGGGACGACAACCAAAAACTCAATAACGTCATTTTCTACCTAACGGACGTTGCAAACCTATGGTTCCGCAACCACGAGGACGATATCACATCGTGGTCTACTTTCAAAGCTAGTTTTGCCGATATTTTCGGCCGGCCTGCAGTGCGCAAATTGCGCGCTGAGCAACGCCTGCGCGGCCGTGCACAGCTTCCTGGTGAGAATTTTACCAGCTATATTGAAGATGTCGTAGACCTCTGCAAGCGCGTGGACGCTTCAATGTCAGAGAGCACCAAGATAGATCACATTATGCAAGGCATTGATGATGACGCGTTCCAGATGCTTCTGGCTAAAAATCCAACCACCGTCGTCGACGTTATCAACGCATGCCACAACTTTGATGAATTACGCAAGCGCCGTAACATCACTCGCTCTTCGCTCTCAAACCCCGCGCCGCTTGCAGCTTTAACACCTGAAGCAGACCAGTCCACCTTGCTGCCACAAATACAGCAGTTCGTTCGAGAAGAAGTTGCCCGTCAACTATCCCTCGTTCGCCAACGTCCTGACGCTCCCACTCCTTTAGTGCCAAAGCTGCAGCAAGTCATCCGCCAACAAGTTGCGGAAGCACTCCCCACGCTTCCTGAAACTCCTTCTGTTGCTCCTTTGACATACGTCGAAGCACCAGTCCAGTATAGTCAACCTGCTGTTCCAGCCCCTTTGACCTACGCGGCTGTGGCTGCGCGGCCACCGCCTGAGCCGTCACAACCCATGCAGCCTGTTTTACGCCCTGCACCGCTTTCTCAAACGGCCCCGCTTCATCCGCCCACTGCGCGCTATTACAACCCTTGGCGTACTTCTGACAATCGTCCTATTTGCTACTACTGTGGTTTCGCTGGACATGTGGCCCGCCGATGTCGTCGTCGCATGGCCGAGCCTGCGTCTTCTGATTACTCGCCACCGCTGCTTCGTTCTGCCCACTCTCCGCCTGCGTATGCCCCAGAACAGCGTTCATATACAACGCGTCGTTCTCCTTCTCCGCGTCGCCGGTCACTGTCAACAATGCGCCGGCGACCACCACCTGCTGACGAGGGAAACTAAGCTCCGCGGTTCCTGAGGCAAGAACTGCGTACTCTGCGAAAAGCTCAAGGCCTCATATTCCACCCACGAACATTATAATGATTTCTATCGATGGTCTGTCCGTATATGCGCTGGTCGATACGGGTGCTGCAGTGTCAGTGATTCATGAGCAACTCTGCCGACGATTACGAAAAGTTACGACGTCATTTAACGGTTTGTCGCTCCGCACTGCCAGTGAAGAGAGGATTGCACCTTTAGCAGCATGTACAGCGCGTGTCGTCATTGAAGGTATTTAGTACAGTGTCGAGTTCGTAGTTTTGTCATCTTGTTCTCACGACGTGATCCTCGGATGGGACTTCTTGTCTAAAAATAACGCCGTGATCGATTGCGCCCGAGCTGAAGTAGAATTTTCTGCACTGTGCGACGCACTGCCCGACGACAGCCGTTCAGTGTGTCCTCAAAAGCTGACCATCGCTGAAGATGTCGACGTAGCACCAGAGGCTTGTGCCCTTGTGCCTCTTTCGTGTCCTGCCGCGTCAGACGTTAGTGTTTTATTTACACCGTCTGCATCCTTCGTCCACCGCAAGAACCTGCCGCTGCCATCTGCTGTTCTCGATGTTCACGGTGGCTTCACGAAGCTACTCATCTACAATCCGTCCCCACGCCCGATTACTCTGCTACGTGGGGAATCTCCCGGTTCCATTCAACCAGCCCACCTTCTCTCTGACCTGGATGCCTCCGAGACCTACCGCAGTAACTACATTGATGCTCTGCAGTCCGATCCGACGCCTGATTCGTTGCCAGACGACTTCTTCCGAACCGCCATCGATGAGGCTCTTCCTTCCACCTACCGGACTCAGCTCGTGGCCCTTTTACAGACATTTCGCTTTGCTTTCGACGCCGCCCACACTCCTCTCGGCCGCACTTCAACAGTCGCGCATTACATTCAGACCGGCTCTAACTCGCCTTTTCGACAGCGCCCCTATCGTGTGTCAGCGGCAGAGCATCGCGTGATCAATGAACAAGTTGAGGACATGCTACAACGTGGTGTAATTCGTCCATCACAAAGCCCCTGGTCCTCACCAGTGGTGCTAGTGAAAAAGAAAGATGGCTCGTTTCGCTTTTGTATTGATTACCGGCGCCTCAACAAAATTACCCACAAGGACAATTACCCCCTTCCGCGTATAGACGACGCTCTTGATTGCCTCCAAGGTGCCGAGTACTTTTCATCTCTTGATTTACGTTCAGGTTACTGGCAAGTACCAATGGCCGCCCGTGACAGAGAGAAGACCGCATTTGTGACGCCGGATGGCCTCTATGAATTTAATGTGATGCCCTTCGGTCTGTGCAATGCGCCCGCCACATTCGAGAGGATGATGGATAACACCTTGCGGAAGTTCAAGTTGCACATCTGCCTCTGCTACTTAGACGACATTGTTGTCTTTTCCGCCGACTTCGCTACGCACCTAGAGCGCTTGCGGCAAGTTTTGGTTTGCCTTACTGACGCCGGCCTGCAGCTGAATCTCAAGAAGTGTCACTTCGGTGCCAGGGAGTTGACAATTTTGGGGCACATCGTCTCTAAGGAAGGTGTTCGCCCTGATCCGGCCAAGCTGCGCGCAGTGGCAGAGTTTCCTAAGCAAGTTTCTCTCAAGCAACTTCGAAGCTTCATAGGTCTATGCTCCTATTTTCGGCGCTTCGTGCAGAATTTTGCTTCGATAATTGCACCCCTGACGAAACTACTCGGAGGAAACAGTGACTTAACTGCGTGGTCGGTCGAGTGCGACGAAGCGTTCAACGCATTGCGCCGTCTTTTGACTTCGCCACCAATCCTTCGCCACTACGACCCGACAGCACCCACCGAGGTCCATACTGATGCGAGTGGCGTTGGCCTCGGAGCTGTCTTGGCACAACGGAAAAACGGTTTTCACGAATACGTCGTCGCGTACGCGAGTCGTATCCTCTCTACAGCTGAACGCAACTACTCAGTTACAGAAAAGGAGTGTTTGGCAATTGTGTGGGCATTAACAAAATTCCGACCCTACCTTTACGGTCGCCAGTTTGACGTCGTCACGGACCACCACGCGTTATGTTGGCTGTCCTCTCTTAAAGACCCGTCCGGCCGCCTCGCACGATGGGCTCTCCGCCTACAGGAATTTGACATCCGCGTTATATATCGCTCTGGCCGTAAACACATGGACGCCGACGCACTATCTCGTTCTCCCGTCTCCAACGAACCTGCTTGCTCTACGGCGGCTGATCCCGTCCTCTCCTCTCTAACCATCGCTGACATGCCTGCGGAGCAGCGAAAAGACCCGTGGCTCGCATCTCTTATCGAGATCGTGTCCGCTTCTCCTAACGCTGCTGCGCCTTCTCGGGCTTTACGCCGTCAAGCACCACACTTTGCCCTACGAGACGGTCTTCTCTACCGCCGAAATTATATGACTGATGGTCGACTGTGGCTTCTCTACATTCCCCGCCATTTACGACATGAAATTTGCACCTCTTTCCATGCCGACCGTCAGTGTGCCCATCCTGGTGTATTGAAGACGTTTCAAAGGATCTCTCAACGCTACTATTGGCGCGGCATGTACGGTTATATTCGCAAATACGTCCGCTCCTGCATCGCCTGTCAGCGCCGAAAGTCATCCACACCTCGTGCTTCTGGCCCCTTACAACCACTTCCATGCCCGGCCCGCCCTTTTGACCGCATTGGCGTTGACCTTTACGGGCCACTTCCCTGCACGGTTTCTGGGAACCGGTGGATTATCGTCGGCATCGACCACCTCACCCGGTATGCCGAGACCGCCGCTTTACCCGCCGCTACTGCCCGTGAAGTTGCCCTGTTCTTGCTACATTATTTTGTTCTTCGCCACGGCGCGCCGCGAGAGCTGCTGAGTGACCGAGGACGCGTCTTCCTTTCCAACGTCGTTGAATCTCTACTAGCCGCATGTCGCATCATACACCGGACCACAACAGCCTACCACCCTCAAACAAACGGGTTGACTGAGCGCTTCAATCGCACTCTCGGAAATATGCTGACGATGTACGTTGCCGCCGATCAGACTAACTGGGACGCTGTCCTTCCTTTCGTGACATACGCTTATAACACCGCCACGCAGTCAACTACTGGATTTAGCCCTTTCTTCCTCCTTTATGGGCGTGAGGCGTCGTCCACGATGGACACTATTTTACCATATCGTCCCGACTCCTCCGAGTGTACTCTCCTTTCAGACGTTGCCAAACATGCGGAGGAATGTCGCCAGTTGGCCCGGTGTTTTACATCGGAATCTCAAGGCCGCCAAAAGCATCACCGCGACAAAGATCAGACGCCACACGTTTTTCCTGCAGGATCCCTTGTTTGGCTTTGGGTTCCCGGCACCCCACCGGGATTGTCATCAAAATTTCGAACCGAGTATCACGGCCCCTACCGCATTGTCCGTCAAACCTCCCCTGTGAATTACATCGTGGAGCCACTCACTACCTCTTCGGACATGCGTCATCGCGGCCGCGAAACTGTGCACGTGAGCCGCCTCAAAACCTACTACGATCCGCTCCTCTTACCCTCACCATAGGTCGCCAGGATGGCTCCTCCTCGCTCCGGGGGAAATTGTAGTGAACTACACGAGGATATACGAAGACGAGGATTAAGTAGGTGATAATATCACGAAGACGAGGATAAGGACGACGAAGTGCCGCTGCGCTGCTCGTGCTCGCTTGTGTGTGCTGAGACTGGCTGTGTTCTTGTGTGGTTCGCCGTGAAACTTCGACAGGGCTATTATCCCTGTTAAAGCACAGTAAAAACCCCCTTTCACTACAAATTTATAAAATGCCACATGCTAACACAATCTTGCATCACATACTTAAGTGCCACGTTTCTTTACAGATGAAATGCTGTTTTTCATGAGGTGGGTCATTGAGTACCCTTTCCCAAAAACCAACTCAAAAAATATAAAAGTACGTGTGGAATTTTCGCAGCAGAGATGTTAGGCTTTAATTTGGAAATGCACTCCCCTGAATATGAAAAACATATTACAGCTAGTTACTGCAATGAAGACATGACTGAACAGGCTTACCTGCATCGTGACGTCTGCCTTTAAATGGCCCACTGGCAGACTATGGCATTGGTACACATTAGTGCCCGATATTTCTGCACAGGCTCCACTTGTGCCCAGAGAAGTCCTCCTTCTGAGCCACAGACGGTCGACAAATTTGCCTTGCTGTGCCATGATGAAACCCCAGCAGTTGAGCATGGGGGCCTTCCTTTGCATGCACCGCCTGAGGAGGAAAAATTGGTGCGGCTGCAAGCAACGATCGCTTATAGAGTCCCTATAAAGTGGTCATGAGAAAATAATCTTTCAGTGTGCACCTTCTTTACTGTGCCGTAGCATAATACTTATTGCATTGCTTTTGGAAGAGTTCACTAGTGTTACCTCGTACAGGCCCATCAATTTTAAGGTGAAAATCTTTAATGGCTCATACTGTCGGCATTCGTTTGTTTGGTCACACTATAGCTGTCAATCAAATGACGTCATGATGATGCCATCAGAAAAAATTAAAATCCTGTTTCCGCTGGGAGCCGAACCTCTATTCCTCGCATCCCCATCCGAGCGCTTTAGCCAACTGTGCAACGTTCGGGATCTTGAAACACACATCAAATGTCTACTGTAAGGATGATAGTAGCGATGACAATGAAGTTGGAATTAGCAGTGATGCCATTAGCAATGATAATGACGGTGCATTTAATTCATAATGATGAGAGCAAACGTGATGCACCGTGTGCACCAGCAACGCTTAGATTTTCCCATTTCTGCAGTGTAGATTCCGCAGTGCGCCCGGATTTTTTCAACACTATCATCGACACTTGATTTTTTTTTTCAAAGCAAGCGAAATTCAGAAACCTACACTAGGTTATTTTCTTTTTTTTTTTTGTAATTGAAAGATCATATATACATCTCACTTCTGCAAACAGTTTGAGACAGTAAGGATGTAAATAAAGACCAGGAATTTCACAGAAATCATGTGCCAAATCAAAAATGAGCCAGATTCTGCTGATGTGCAGATGGAAATGAGCCAAATCTATTTTATTCTTGAAAGCTTTCTTTCTCAGCTTTAGCATGATAGGGTGGACTACTGCGAGTGTAAATTCAATTATTGCTTCTCCATAGCTACTTCCTTATCACTGTCTGGATACGAAGAGATCACAGGAAAATCTGAAGCCAGAAGATAAGAACACTGGGAACATTGCAGCAGACGAAGCAGTTTGTGCATAAAGCTAGCAAAATAACTTATAAAAGACTACATTCAGTTTAGCCTGTTGGCAGCGGCTTTCTGCATTTAGCAACATAAGCAAATAGCCGAAACTGGCAAGAAACGACAATATTTACCGCTGTCTTGTCGCTTTGCATCCTATGTGCATCTACCATTCCCCGGCAATACAATGGTGCACTGAATTAAAATAGCTCTTCATTAAACACATTCCATCTAATTTCTACCAATAGAAAATAGCCTCACATCTTTGCTTGAAGCCGAAGCCCACTAAGCATTTATTTGCTCCCTTTAGAGCAAATCAGTGCGGCTGATTGTGTGACAATGAATATTACAACTCTTCATCAGCTGTGTTCACAGTATGATCATTTACAGGTATTATTTTCACAAAGAGACTAAAAACGACTCTGAAAAAAATTTCCTTCAGTTGAAGTAGGGTCAAATATAGATTTTCATATCGATAAGGGCCAAATCCAAAATTGCTTACATTGTTTATATTATTGCACAAAATTTTATGAAATTTCTGTGTTGAGTATTTCTAATACATGAAGCAAATTAAAAAATAACTTGTGCTGATAACAACCTTTTGCGTATTTCTCAGTTTGTGTTTCCGTGGACTTCCCTAATTTAATAAAAAAAATATTGACTTGTAAGTGGGCTAGTGTTTATGTTGATGACCTTATGCTGTGCTAGTGATAAAAGCGAAAAGCAGCATAGCACTGGTTGCATTCGGGACGTTAAACAGTTTCACTAAATTCGATGTCGACAAGAAAGCACCTTCCCAAAGCTCTACAACCGAGTTGGAGAGCAGGGGTATATATATATATATATATATGCTTTTGCACAAGTGTGCCTAAGTTAATTGACGTAAAAAAAAAAAAAAGATCAATGATTACAGCAGACGTTCGGTGACTGGGCACGAGTCAACTGCAATCTATGTTTTACAGTAGCCAAAACTGCTCGCCTGCTAGAAACGGCACAACGTCGTTACGCGCCAGAGAGCATTGGTGCCTTTCGACTACAAAATGGTAGGGTTTTGACGTAGTTATATCGAGTAGAAGGCTCGGTAGCGTTTATGCACACATGGAAGCTGATGGGGATGATGTGCAATGAGTAGCGCGAGAGTGCGTAGCAGTGTGCACGCGGGATGATACGACATCCCGCCCCGCTTCTCACAAGGAATTTATCGCTTTAAATGCGCTCCGGCCTTTTTTTTTTTTTAAATTTGAAAGCGCTATAAGCGGTCGCACAAGTGTTAGACTGTTTTGATAAGCTCTGAACCTCAGGATTAGCGCTAATTCGCATTCAAAGATGACTACTGAAACGCCACAGCCAGTCAGCTTTGCTTTACATGTTTCGGCGGGCATATTTATTTGACACAGAAAGCGCTGCTATCAATAATTTGGCTTGTAACCGTCAAGCCACCACAGCCACCACACCATGCGCTACTTACCTCGGAGAATCGCTGAAGAGCTTGCAGATCAAGCCACTTGTCATATCGTAGAGTAGATGACCGAAGTAAAAATCGAGCTGTGCCAAGGTGCCTCGGAGCCGGAGACCCTGACATGCTGCGCACTGATGACCTCATTTGGAATTAGGAGGGCTAACTGCAGCTCTCCGAAATCCTCTTTCTAGAATCTAAAAATCCTGCTGAACACTATGTTGTTGTTGGCGCCGATGTTGAAGGGTACCACGCTCACGTAAGTTCCTTCGAGGCTTTGGAATATCGCTCTCCCGTTGAAATCAATGCATGTCTTCAAATTCATCCCATGATAGGGTGCTCAAAAAAGCTGCCTGTCGTGAAGGGTGAAGGATGCTGTCGGCATGATGTAACGTAACGTGGGCAGGTTGCACCGATAACACGACCAAATTCTAGCACACGACCGAACACAAGCAAACACGAGCAGATGTTTCCTTCCTCCATGCGAGCACCAAAACAAACGGATTTATTGCAACTAGGCTTGGATTGTTCAGGCTTGCTGCAGGTGGCAAAGTGGTTAAAAGTGAGCTCAAATTAATAATTATTCGAAACACAGCTAACACATCAACATGATGACTTCGGGGGATCTGCAGGTGACATTTTTGTGACATTATTTGAAGCATTTATTAGAAATAGCTTCTATCTATTTTTATTGGATAGCCATCATCATCATCTGCATGTACGTCTAGCGATACGTCTTACGTATGGGCGATACGTACAGCTAAAACGTGTTTTGCCCGGTGTCAGCCGAATACGTCTACATCAATTTTCACGCATGCGCAGTAGGCGTCCGATACGTCTACGTCTGTACGTCTCCGGGAGACGTAATACGTCTCCGGTAAGCTAAATCTCTCTAATATTTCCTACATCCACGTGCCCAGGTAAATTCAAAACAAGAGGCTTGAATATATGTAGAGTGATGTGTAGAGAGGTTTACAATGACACTTGGTGTATTTGTAGATCGTGACTTCTTTGCTTGAATAAAATACTTTTGCAGTGGGTGTAACATAACTTACTTTTAAAATTATAATGAATGAATAACATTTATGTAGTTTAGATGAACTTATAGTTTTTGACTGGAACAGTCATTTACTTCTTGATAACATCAAATTTCCGGAGCAAAGCCTTCTGATAATTGGGAAAACTAAACTGAGTGAAGTAACTGCACGGATTATTTTGCGAAGATATAGAGAATTTGAATAATTCGGCACTTACACTGTTCACTGAGGATACTGATTGCGTTCTCCTGTATATGCGGCGGAGTTGCAAAAGTTGTGAACAGAGTCGAAAGCGGGACGCTGCGGAGAAAATATCAAAATTTGGCATTATTGCGAGACTACCACAAGGGGGGTTGCTGGAAAAGATTAAAATTTTTTGCACATTTCACATAAACATGGTACACAATATATTTACAAACGCATTTAATTGCATAGGGTTATGGACTGATTCATAATGAATCTTCTACTAATAACTCGTGCAAATCTACACTCCTCTGTCATAGTTAATGTAGGTGTTTCGGAAAATATTTTCACAGCTTACATTCATAGCGACAGAACTGCTGTGGCAGCTGGGCGAAAGTGTACCAGGTGATGTCATGCTGCATGCTCCTACAAGATCGTTAATGTAGCCACTTCTGTGGCTAGACCTGTACAGAAAGTTACTGCACTTACAATTAGACAAAACCAAATTGGAAGCCAGCGCTTTCATCAACAACCGTATTGTAGAAAGTCTATATTAATGTCAGTAACTAGTGTACTGACATTGAAGGCCGACGAGCAGGCACCTGGCCCCTCTCCACGCTTGTGGATTGCAAAATAAAACGCAAAATAGTGTGAATCATCGTTGTATTGAGCAGAAATATTCACGTAAGGTGGCCGTGAAAGTGTTAACAAATAACTTGATTGCGCGTTACAGGTAGCGATTTGAATAACTTTTGTTTCACTGGCATCGCCGTGTAGTTCGCCTAATTCTAACAGCCACAATGTTGCTACAACCCTCCTTTTAACATATTGCAAGAGCTAAATGTTTGACACAATTAAGGTATTTTTCGGCAACAAAACTTTGAACTCGTGCAACAAGATGCCAGTTTAAATGCAGTAAAACCTTCTGCAAGCACCCCATTCTAAGCTTGGACTCCGCATTTATTAATATCACACCACAGCTTTCAGAAAAAAAAAATTCTGGTCCACGTCGCGCGTTTCTGAAGTATCCGAAAGAAAGGGTTCATTATGTGTTGTCTCCTAGGATGACGAGCGCTTCCAGGGCTATGCTGCCGCGAAGATATGTGAAGAACAAGTAATAAACGCCAAGCTTTATTTTGCTCCTGATATATGAACTGAAATGGAATAACCTTCACCTCGAATAGAAAGTCCGGTGGGATGAAAGTGGTCTTCTGTCGGTATTTTCAGCCACTTTAAAGCTGATCAAGAAGACTAGAACCTCGTCACACACTCGAGAAAGGTTTAAAAAGATTGCAATCAGCACGCCAGACCGGTTATCAAAGTTCAAGCTGGTGGCTTTAGGGCTTTGTTCTACACCAGCAAAACAGCTAAACCATAATGGCATTGATCACAGCAATGTGCAAGTTATCTGAGGCGCGGAAGCTACTGGCGCCAGGTATGTTATTTTTATATTTGTAATTTTGTACAATGACTAAAAAAATATTTTTATTGCATGAATAAGTTCATTTATTACCAGGTTATGCTAATTGAAACGACACCTAAAATCATGCTATTGGTTTGAAATCATTCGAAAGGGTTGTTAAGACATACTTACAACTGACCTTGTGGAGGTTGAGGCGACAGGAACATCGTGTATTGATATTCATCTCTCCGCAATTGGCGTTCTTTTTTGAAGGCGTGACAAAGAAGGATTGAGTTCGAACGAAAGTTCCGGCTTTTTACAAAAATCAACTCTGTCATTTCCAACATCTGTGTAAACAGGTAACCAAAACTGTATTTGTCTGTTTCGTGCTTTTTGCATACTCTTTTGTTTGTCATGCTTGTTTAGGCTTACTGGAAACGTGCACCAGACATTTTACCATTAGAAAGCTGCAGCATGTGAACTCTGTCGCGACAAAATGTGTGGTGGTCGCGTATATTTTTATAAATGCCCTTTCACCGAGATGTTACTTTGCTTGTGCTTGATACTTACCATTACAGAGCACTGTGACTGACCGCCATGGAAAACTGATATAATTACTTTTGGGGGGATGTCTGCCAGTTACATATTGCCTCCTGCCTCGGTGTTGTTAGTTAGAACTGACAGTGGTTAAAAGCGGCCTGCATGCTCCAGCCTATAGATAAAGAACAAACTCGGAATTTCTAGAAAGATCCTTGGAGCAAGTGGAACCAAAGCACACATCTCACCGCAAGAGTGAAAGGGAATTTGCGGTAGGGAAGATACGTTTGAGCGCGCATCTGCCATTACACGGAATGATTTTAATGCGAAAGCATTGCTTCACTATGTTCATATATTTATCTCCACAGACCGCGTCCGCAGACCACGCCAGCAAATACGTGTCCGCAGAAGTTGTGAGTAATTGAGAATAAGTGGAGGTTAATGAGGGTGTCAATCAATAGAGGGTGACGCAATGTTGTGTCCGAAATATAGTTAGGTCAAAGCCTTCATGAGGTAATTATTTACAGGCAAAAATATATTTGTTGTCCGCAGCAGTTGTGAGTAATTGAGAAGTGTTAAAGGTTAATAAGCGGTGTCAATCGATAGAGTGTGATGTAATGTTGCGCCCGAAAAAGTAAAGGAAATTAAGTTAGTTCGGTAATTCTTTAGCAGGAAAAATGTAAAAGTACAGACAAAAATGGTCTCATTAGCCAATGGTTTGGCGCCACATTTGAATGTATCAAATGCTAAGGTAGTTTATTAAATCAGTCACTTAAGGTGACGTCAAGAATGCGATGTCACGCAACCTGAAGTCGAGCCAAGAACGCGTATAGGATTGTAATCATCATCATAATCAGTCTGACTATACCCACTGCAGGACGAAGGCCTCTCCCATATTTCTCCACTTAACCCGGTTCTGTGCTAGCTGCATCCACTTGACCCCTGCGAACTTCTTAACCTCATCAGCCCACCTAACTTTCTGCCGCCCCTGCTACGCTTTTCTTCTCTTGGAATCCAGTTCGTTACACTAAGCGACCATCGGTTATCCTCTCTTGGCACTAAATTCCCATGCCCATTTCTTCTTCTTGATTTCCACTAGAATGCCAGTTACTTGAGTTACTTCTCTAATCCACTCTGCACGCTTCCTATCTCTTAATGTTACCCCTACCATTTTTCGTTCCATAGCCCTCTGGGTTGTCCTCAACTTAAGTAGAACTCTTTTGGTTAGCCTCCACGTTTCAGCCCCATCGCTGAGTACAGGTAAGATGCAACTGTTGTATACTTTCCTCTTGAGCGATACCGGTAAGCTGCTAGTCATAATCTGTGAGTGCTTGCCAAATGCGCTCCATCCAAATCTTATTCTTCTTGTTATTTCCTTTTCATGGTCCAGATCTGCAGACACTACCTGTCCTAAGTAGACATATTCGCCTACTACTTCCAGTAATTCGCTACCTAATGTAAACTGCTGTTCCTTTCCAAGGCTGTTGAACATTACCTTAGTCTTCTGTATATTGATTTTCAAGCCTACCTTTCTACGTTTCCTGTCTAGGTCACCAATCATTATTTGCAGTTCATCCCCCGAGTTGCTTAGCAAGGCAATTTCATCAGCAAATCGCAGATTACTGAGGTATTCTCCATCTACACTTATCCCTAACTGCTCCCATTCCAAGTCTCTGAATACTTCCTCTAAGTAAGCTGTGAATAGTACTGGGGATATTGTGTCTCCTTGCCTAACACCTTTCTTTATGGGAATTTTGTTACTTTCTATATGCACAACTATGGTTGCTGTGCAGCCACTATATACCGGGTGTCCCAGCTAACTTGAACCAAGGGTTACAAAATAATACATTTGAGGTAGGTCAGTGAAATCAGTTGCATACAACTACCAGCCTGCTTGCGCACTACAGGCAATTTTTTGTTTCGCAATTACTTAATTGGCTAATTATGTTAATTTTTCTAATTTAATAAATATCGACTTTAGACCAAACATGTGAATTGGAAACTTGTAGAGCACCTTCAGAAACCCCCATTCCATTAATTGCGATAAAGAAAGTCTCAAGTGTATCTTTTTTTCCGGGCTCAAAAGAAAGCCCGCGAAATACAAATAATACCACGTGACTAACGCATTTGTGCGCCGCGATTGTGGTGCTCTCAGTCGTGGTTTGAGCGAACGAAATCAGCTGCAGCCGTGACCCGATGGTCCCGTTGCAGCGGCAGGCAGAAATGTTGACGATGGTTCGAGCGAGCTCGAGCTCGCCCGTCGCCACCGCGATTTCGGCCAGGCCTGCGCACTGCAGCAGCCTACATCACGACAGGCGGATGGCGATAAAGAACCGGCAAATGAAGGTGCAGCGCTAATTTTAGTCGAGTCACATGATGTCATCTCGCCCGTTTACCTGTATGCGCAGATTCAGTGCTGATACCTTATCGTTCATCCGTTTGTCGTTACGTTCGCTGATGAGAGAGAAGGTGATGCAAAGGCCTTGTTAGAATGTCGGTGGTGTCGGCTCGCCGCTCTCTGCGCTACTGCACCGTCACGTGGGCCGGCTGTCTGACGCGGGCGAAGAAGCCTTCCCAGGCATATCGGCCTGCCGCTTTAACGGGGCCAAGAAGACACGGCCGCAGCTAATTTCGTTCGCTCAAACCACGACTGAGAGCACCACAATCGCGGCGCACAAATGCGCTAGTCACGTGGTATTATTTGTATTTCGCGGGCTTTCTTCTGAGCCCGGAAAAAAAGATACACGTGAGAGTTTCTTTATCGCAAATAATGAAATGGGGGTTTCTGAAGGTGCTCTACAACTTTCCAATTCACATTTCTGTTCTAAGATCAATATTTAATAAATTAGAAAAATTAACATAGTTAGCTAATTAAGTAATTGCAATACAAAAAATTACCTGTAGTGCGAAAACAGGCTGGCAGTTGTATGCAATTGGTTTCACTGACCTACCTCAAATACATTATTTTGTAACCCTTGGTTCAAGTTAGCTGGGACACCCGGTATATCGTCCAGCACTTTCACGTACGGCTCGTCTACCCCCTGATTTCGCAATGCCTGCATCACCGCCGAGTTTTCAACTAAGACAAATGATATGTATAAGGGCTGGTTATATTCCGAGCATTTTTCTATCACCTGATTGATGGTATGGATATGATCGATAGTAGAGTACCGTTTCCGAAAACCTGCTTGATCCCTTGCTTGATTGCAGTCTAAGGTTCTCCTGATTCTATTAGCGATTACCTTAGTAAATACCTTATACGTAACAGACAGTAAGGTGACTGATCTGTAATTTTTAAGGTCCTTAGAGTCCCCTTTCTTATGAATGGGGATAATGTTTGCATTCTTCCATGGTTCCGGTACCGTCGATGACAACAGGCACTGCGTATACAGGGTGGCCAGATTTTCTAACACGATATTCCCCCTGTCCTTCAGCAAATCTGTAGTTATCTGATCCTCTCCAGCTGATTTCCCTCTTTTCAAAATCTCTAATGCTTTCTTGACCTCATACTTCATAACTGGTGGAACGTCTGTCTGCTTTTCCCTACCGCCAATCTCCTTACTGTCGTGACTACTTTGGCTACTGTAGAGATCTGTATAGAACTCTTCGGCTACTTTGACTATCTTGTCCATATTCGTGATGACGTTGCCCTCATTGTCCCTTATCGCATACATCTGTTCTTGCCTATGCCCAATTTATTCTTTTGCCGCTTTAAGGCTTCCCCCGTTCTTTTACAGCATGCTCAATTTTCTTGATGTTATACTTCCTTATACCGGCCACCTTGCGCTTATTGATTAGCTTTGATATATCGGCCAATTCAATCTGGTCTGTTGGTTTGGAAGCTTTCGTACTCTGGCGTTTCTTAATCAAATCTTTCGTCTCCTTAGACAGCTTGCCGGTATCCTGTCTGACTATCCTACCGCCTACTTCTACCGCCCATTCAGTAACGATATCTCTGAAATTATTGTTCATTGTTTCTAGGGTAATGTCGCCATCCTCGTTTAGAGCTGAATATCCATTCTGTAGTGAGATCCTGAATTCTTCTGCCCTCCCCTCACCGCTAATTCGTTAATGGGTTTCTTTCTTACTAATTTGTTGCGTTCCTTCTTCAGATTTAGGCTAATTCGGGACCTCACCATCCTGTGGTCACTGCATCGCACTTTCCCGATTATCTCTACATCTTGCATAGTGGAGGGGGTTGAACACATTATGAAGTCAATTTCATTTTTCGTCTCCCCGTTAGGACTTTTCCATGTCCATCTCCGGTTCTTCCGTTTGGTGAAGAAGGTATTCATGATTCTTAAGTTATTGCGCTCTGCCAACTCAACTAGTAACTCCCCCCTGTTATTCCTAGAACCGATGCCATAGTCACCTACTGCCTGGTCTGCTGCCTGCTTTTTCCCTACCTTGGCGTTGAAGTCGCCCATTAGTACAGAGTATACTGCGTCTTTATTTTTCGCATTGCCGATTCTAAATCTTCGTAGAAGCTTTCAACTGCCTCGTCATCATAACTACATGTAGGTGCATAGGCCTGTACAACCTTCAGTTTGTATCGCTTATTAAGCCTGATAACGATGCCTGCCACCCTCTCATTATTTCTATAGAATTCATCTATATTAGCCGCTATATACTTATTTGCAGGGAAACCTACTCCTAGTTGTCGCCCCTCCCTCGATAACACAGTATATGCCCATCCTTCAGTACTTAGTGAGGTTAGGATAACCTCACTAAGGATGAGGAGGATAACCTCACTAAGCCCTATGATATCCCATTTCATACCCTCTAGTTCCTCTAACAGCACTGCTAAACTAGCTTCACTAGCTAGGGTTCTAGCGCTAAACGCTGCCATAAGATTGTAATGGGACGCAATTTGAAAGTACCAAATACTAAAGTAGCACATTAAGGCATTCAATTATAATAGCGTAAAAGATGTGACGTCACTCAACCGGAAGTAGAGCCGAAAACGGGCATAGGAATGGATTGGCGCGCAATTTGAAAGCACCGAAGACTAAAATGAGTAAACAAGAAGTGAATTAATGTGACGTCAAGGATGTGACGTCTCGCAACCGTAAGCAGAGCCGAAAAAGGGCATAAGAAGGGATTGGTGGGCAATTTTAAAGTATCAAAGACTAAAATGGGTAAACAAGAAGTGAATTATAGTGACGTAGAGGGTGTGACGTCACGCAACCGTAAGCAGAGCCGTAAATTGGCATATGAAGGCATTGGCGCACAATTTGAAAGTGCCAAAAACTAAAATGGGGAAAGAAAAAGTGAATTAAATAACTACAAGCTACCAGAAGCAACCAACAGCAGCATCCATGCTTTCGTATTACTCCGGCTGATTCAGAAATACTCTTTAGTTTTAGGTGATGCCCGCTCAATAAAATGAAAGTCGCATAGCGTCAGCTATTTTCTCGTTTTGCACTTCGAGTTCTTAGGATTCGGTTTGCGGATAGTCGGTGAAAGCCGGCTGATTGTCCAGCGCATATCTGTGAGGGAGCGCGCGCCACTATGTGAGACGGATGGATCTCTTTGGAACGCGGCAGGCATCCAACTCTCGCAGTACTCGCTCAATAATATTGTGTAGATTTCACTTTTGTGCGTTGTAACCTTGTGCAGTCTTGTTGATAGAGCTATCTTTATATAGTTTTCGCCAATCTGTACTTTGGAAGAGTTTTATTGGGGAATTTCTGTGTATGTGTATTGATATGTACTTTTTATCCTTGTAAAGCGCCGATTGCTGGTGTGGTTTTAATAGGTAGGCATTTGTTTGCTCATGGATGACTTGGACAGGATAGGTGACCATGAGATGCGGATTGGAGATGACAATGAAAGAACGATAACTAACGTTATCAGGCAGTAACAGGAAATCATTATTGATCGTGACAATACTTAGAAATGTAACGTAGATTACTAGACTGCCATTATAATGAAAACGATATGAGAAAAATAACACTGGCATTGTAAATCAATGGCAATATAGGTAAACTATATTGGCAATAATATATCAGATTTGATAGACAATTATTGATCAGATACTGATATTTCTAGCTGATGATAGTTAATATTCTAATAAAAATAATAAGAATAATAATAATAATACCCAGATAAGACATTTAAGACTAATAACGTAAATGAATGAAAATTTAGGTCAACAATAAAGGTACCCTGAACTGCTTATTAGTAAATTACAAAACGCACTGGACCATAAGTATCGCATCTGTCCATGCCAAATTTTAAGCTAGGTTCCATAGCACCGAACATATTGGTGATCGAATATGATGCTTCTCCGCTTCCCCTCTACAAAGACTGCAACGACGCGCAAAAAAAATCTAGAAAACAAGTCGGGAACGCACCCCACCACTCCCCACCCCACTTTCTCACATGGGAGCGTCCAATGAGAGGGCGCACGCAGAGTGCCCTGATAACATCATCTTGGAGGAAAGCGCGCGGAGATTTGCCGCCCTCATCGCGTGAAAGTTGTCGCCAGGGGCACATTTTAAGAAATACTTGCATATTGGGCTTCATGAAGAGATGGTAAATTTGAGTCAAATACCCACAAACACCAGCTTTTTGAATTTCTGGCAATAGAATATTGCCACAATTACCTTATCTGTAGGACCTTTAGATGCCATATGACGTCATCATATTAGATATACATTTTTGGCTGGTAAGGTGGCGAAAAATAATTATAGCCATATTTGCGAATGAGCAGCGACAAGACTGGTAATGTACCGTCGGAATTCGGTTCAACATAATGGTACTCATGTGATGCCGTCAGGTGAGTATAGAGTTAGTGATAAGATTAGTGTTAAGACAGTGGAAATTAATGACAGTGATGAGTCATCAACTCATGACATGACACGGACATGTCTAGCGAGATCTCAACAAACAGCTGATGAGGTGATAGTTACATGCGTCAAAAATGCTTGGACAACACTGCGTAGACGTCGAATCAGCTTGAGACATCGGAAAGCGCAGAGCCAACTCATAATGAAGCTAGATGAGGAATTCACAATGCTTTCGCTATTCCGGACGTAAAGAGAGTTATGCTCAACACTATGTTTTTAGAACAGCAGTCTATCACCTCTCTTGTATCTTACAACTGTCAAATGCTGGGTATGATCAAGTACCCCTCTTTTGACTGAGCAACATCATTCCGGTTGAGTTTTAACGGAGCAGCTACTATTACACATTCTAAGAGTGTGTAGGATGGCACATCACAAGTGCCAATGTAAGTGATAGCAGTTCCGGAATCACGGGAAACAATTCACTGCTCTCGACACAGGGGCACGGTTCACTAACCTGAAAAGTTGCATATAAATGCATTGTAATTGCGACGGAAGTAAGACATTCTGTGTAGTCTCGCGTCTAATTAGTGACACTCGATATAATTTATGAGTCTAGTTAACCATTACATATGCAGCTCCAGGGTTCGTATTCCAAGTTTGCGTCGTTATTGAAGTGCCGCTATCTCACGTGACCTCTAGTCACCTGATTGTTCGAAACGCCGGAACCGGCTGCTGCCACCACGAACCGGAAGAGGGGGCACCATCATGTTCTGGCGTTTCCACCAATCAGATGCCTCGAGGTCACGTGAGATAACGACATTTTCGATAACGATACAAACTCGGAATACGGGCCCAGGCGGACACTGAAGCAGAGTGCTTACCTCCATGACTGCAAATAACTGACCTTTGCTAGTTATTTGTTTTTTGTCGAATCGGTATGGTTAGTGGGTATGACGCTGTTCACAATATGAAACCTCAATTACAAGCTGCTGGCATCCTTCACATTTGCACTGTGACGAAATAAACAATTGGTGATGCAGAACCCTACATTTTACTTAAGAGCAGTGCGCTAAATATTTCGCGTCGATTTCTTCGGACTCTTGACTAGCCTAAAATTGAAAATGCATGACTACAGAAGGAATGCAACGCAGGTGGAACATGAACTTTATAAAAACATGTGCACAAAAGTGGTGTGTACACGTAGATGGTGCACTGGGTGGGTTAACATGTGCGAAGGTTGCTGAGGACTGCCGAAATATTATCATTTAAACGCAATACAAATTTGTAAGCATCCCGTAAGCAATGCACTCGCCAAACTATAGTTGTTCGTCTAGCGGCCAAAAATTGATTTTCAGGAAGGACTACGTTAATTCAACGCGATGATCGCTCTTGGCCTATTGTGAAGAAAATCTGCTATGTTGCTCTGGAAAGAATGCACTGACATTAGAAGTAGTCTATATTTATTGAAACTTTTCAATAAAATAACTCTGCAGACTATGCCAACAATCCGAGGTCATATAATATAGCCATGGTATATATATATATATATATATATATATATATATATATATATATATATATATATATATATATATATATATCAGTTCAGTTTAGTCGTTCAGTCGTGTCCGACTCTTCGTGACCCTATGGACCATGTCACGCCACGCTTTCCGGTCTCTCACTATCTTCCTAACATCACATAACTTCATCTGCAGTGCCTCGAGGATGCAATCTAACCAACGCGTTCGCTGCCTACCCTTCTCCGGCGACCCTCAACCTTTCCCAACATCAAATCTTTCTCCAGCGACTCCTCTCTTCTCATCAGATGACCAAAGTAGCTGAGCTTTAACTTTAAAATTTGACCCTCCAATGAGCAGTCAGGGTTTATGGTCGACAATATCGACTGATTTGATCTTCTGGCAGTCCAAGGAACTCTCAAGAGTCTTCGCCAGCACCACAATTCAAACGCGTCAATTCTTCGGCGGTCAGCCTTTTTCGCAGTCCAACTCTCGCATCCATACATCACAACTGGAAAGACATAGCACGAGTTATACGGATCTTGGTTGGCAGACTAATGTCTCTGCTCTTTACTAGGCGGTCAAGGCTAACCATTGCTCTCTTTCCCAGAAGCAGGCGTCTCCTAATTTCATGGCTGCAGTCTCCTTCCGAGGTAATCTTGGAGCCCAAGAACAGAAAATCTGTCACAGCTTCCACTTCTTGTCCATTGACGCTCCAGGACTTGATAGGGCAAGACGCCATGATCTTTGTCTTTTTAATGTTCAGTTTAAGCCCAAACTTGTCACTCTCTTCTTGTACGCGCATCAGGAGTCTCTTGAGTTCCACTTCACTTTCTGCCATTAAAGTGGTATCATCCGCATATCTAAGCTGTTGATACGTTTTCCAGCAATCTTCACTCCAGCTGAAGACTCGTCCAGACCGGCCTTCCTCATGATGCACTCTGCATATAGGTTAAATAGGCAGGGCGACAGTATGCAGCCTTGCCTCACTCCTTTCTCGATCGGAAACCAATCAGTAAGACCATGCCCAGTTCTGACTGTGGCCTCTTGCCCTTCATACAGGTTCCCGAGGAGACAGATGAGGTGAATTGGAACTCCCGTCTCTTGGAGAGCTTGCCACAATCTGCTGTGATCTACGCAGTCAAACGCTTTCGCATAATCAATAAATTAGAAGTAGATGGGTTTCTGGAACTCTCTTGCTTTTTCCATGATCCAGCGAAGGTTAGCAATTTGGTCTCTAGTTCCTCTGCCCTTGCGAAACCCAGCTTGCACGTCCGGAAGCTCCCGATCCACATACTGCTGCAGCCTACCTTCGAGGATTTTCAACATCACCTTGCTAGCATGCAAAATAAGCGCGATCGTGCGGTAGTTGGAACAATCTTTGGCACTGCCTTTCTTTGGAATGGGGATATAAACTGACCTCCTCCAATCCCGTGGCCACTGCAGGGTTGTCCAAATCTTCTGACATAATGTATGCAGAATGTTAACAGCGTCATGGTTGAGGTTTTCAAGCAACTCAGCTGGAATGCCATCAATTCCACTAGCTTTGTTCTTAGCAAGGCTGGCTAAGGCCCATTCAACTTCACTCTTCAGGATGCCCGGCTCGAGATCAGTAATCACAACCGTCTTATGTTGGGTCGAACCATCTAGTAGCTGGTTCCCTCCGAAGTTTCCCTCAGGATAGCTGGCGCTCCATGGGAGAGCAGTCACACCTGGTAAAGCGAATGATTAGAGGCATTGGGGTCGAAACGTCCTCAACCTATTCTCAAACTTTCAATGGGTGTACGGGAAACCTTCTGGGTTGAGGCCTCCCGCTGCGATGAGAGTGTATGTGTGTATATATATATATATATATATATATATATATATATATATATATATATATATATATATATATATATATATATAGGTCTTAGGGCACTAACAAGAACCCTAGCCTTACCTCAGTTATGCGCTGTCTGTGGAAATATCGTGAGTCGTCCTCGTAGTGCACAGCTGAAACAGATCCGTTCATGATGGAAGAGCAGATACACAGTATCGTGATTTTCATCGTCAGAGCGTGTTTAAAACAAAAAAGTGGCCTCGTTTCTTTGTGTAGACACTCTATAGCTTCAATAAACACGCCACTTTTGGTATCCATGCTAGCATAATCCCCACACAGATCTCATTATTCAGAGAGCCACGCTTGTGATATTTAGTAGATTTCGATTGGTTCATTGGGTGCCTTCCAACGCACTGACCTTTTGAGTGGCAGTTTATGCGCCAGGCGCAGAAGTTGTGTCCTCATTGTTTATGCACGCCCTTTACGTACTTTAGCAGCTTTTGCGACATTTCAATTCCAATAGCTGTCTCGCACAAAAAAGCAGTAATGTCTAACCGTCCTTTGTGCGAGACATAATTGATCACTTGTTATAATTGTTTTTATTTTATGTTGCTTGGAGTGAAACCAAAAGCGTATGGAAGAAAGAATATACAGATATAATGTTCACAATACCTAAGATCCTAAGATGTCTTAAAACAAATTTTCCCTATTGCATCGCGAGTATTCATTACTGAAGATGACTGTAAATTAGTTCATTTCCACCTCGCATTCCTTCATAATGAAATCAAGTGCGGCCTGCATAACGGAGGGGATTCAGTCTGTCGTGCAGGGGTTTTACAGATTTACAATGGATAATATTAACAATCCTTCAACACTCTAAATCTGTGAAAGCGGAACGGAGAGAAACTTCGACAATTCTTATCTATGAAAACAAAAATCGGTTCTGCCCCTGTTTTTAAAGGCGGCAAGAATTTATTTTTTTCTTAAAAAAATTGCGAGGAGTAGGTTTAACGCCAAGATCCGTTTTACATTCTTCTGTGTGCGGCTGGAATGTCTCAGAATGTTTAGAAATTATAATCACCACACGATCAGCAAGTGTTATAAAATGACACACAGAGTGCACCATATGGGAAATGATGTCTCTTCACACTATGTGCACATAGTTAGCTTTAAAAGGCCATCTACCTGCATTGGAGAAATTTTAAGGGGCGTAAAAAATGCCGAGTGTACAACAGCACATCAATGGGGACAAGCAGCCCCGCAAGCCTAGAAAGTATTCTGGTCGAAGTTCTTCGGTTTTTCATCCTGCAATTCACAGACTGCAAAAAAATTCTGCAAAGGTTTTATATATCCTTCTGAGCCACACCAAAGGTAATGTGTCATGAGCCTGCAAGGTCAAAGCTTGCTAAGAATCTCTATTCATGCTTTTTTCAATACCCTCGTTGTTCAGTGACATTGAGCTTTTCCTTTTCTGCGATGCAGAGAAAATTAGGACCGCGCTTGTGGGTGTGACTTAACTTTCACCGTAAGGTCAAGTAACGTAAAGGCAAACCTAGAGTAAAATGTTTACCATAATACGCAAATGTCATAAACAAAACCTGAAATCTGCATTTAAGGTATTGCGACGAGGTGTAAATGTTGCTGGTGTTGTACATCGCTAACCAACGTGGTTGTTTTAATATAGTAAAAGTAGGGCATGGGCAAAATGTAGAAACGAGAACGATGATATTTTTGGCCGCCTAAAAAGAATTACATCAGCACTAAACTTGAATTTCAGGAAGATGTTATGATGGCATAAAAAACAGAGTGAGAGCTCTTTCTTTGGCGGAGACACCAAGTGAAGGAAGAGATTTTTACATTTATGGATTTCTGGAAATATGCGCAAGAGTCTGGATGAAGTCAGAATGCGTTTATTTCGCATTTATTTGGCTCGTCTTGCTTACAGTTCATTTTCGGGAAGCAATACTCTTTGGGTCAAACTGTATGACATTAGCACAAGTGTGTTCTCTTTTTCACGCCAGTTGAATATTCTAAGGCACGTACCTAAACAAACATCGTGTCACTGCTTGGGCGCCGCTTAGAAACACCGTCAGGCTACATTTGTACATCTTTCCGGAGGACAAAGATATTATAGAGAGGCACCTATATAATATATAGTTTGGAGATAACTAGCCGATAGTTTTAATTCTGTTACCAAAAGCGCGATGTGTTTTGTTATTGTGTTGGGTCTAAACTCGGCTGCTTTCACATTTTCAAGAAAAATGTGGCTGCTACTATATGGAAAGGACAACTTTATGTAAGCACCATCTGATAGCTGATGCAAATGTTGAATATTTATTCGATGTTCATATTAATAAAACATATATTTTCGGCACCCACTACGTAAAAATATCGCGGCCGCACTTGCCCTTATTAGCGACGTGTTCATGCCGCATAATGTTCAGCAAGAAATGGTTTTTCTTAAAGGCTGAAGATTGCATAAATATTCTACAGACACCACCTGGTTCCCCAGAAGCTATGCAGCACAGACTATTCTCTCTAGTATTCGGGGATATAACGCGCACTTGAAAACCTGTCGCAAAGACAGCAGATCATTCTCGATGCCCAGTATTGGAAGAAAAAATTAAAATTTAATTATTATGCTATGTTGAATATTTCTGCGGCTTAATATTTTCCTTGCAAATAACGTGTAGCTAACCGGAAGAGCCTCCACGTTTGCAATTTGCTGCCAGTTGCATGCTAAAACTGGAGGTGCTTCATCATCTTCTGAATCGTGCCGCAATCTGCGCTGCCTGAGTCTGTCATACTACCGCACGCGAAGGGAAAATAAAAAAATGACCATTTTGGCGAAAATAGAAAGCCACTGACGTAGAGGCTTATTCCTCACAACTCTAAGGCTTCTTTCCGCAGTGGAGAAGATTGCGTTATTGTTATTAGTGTCACGGGTATCTTCTGGTTTAGATTTTGCCCTAATTAGCTATATTGTTTGCATCTGTTGTCTTCGAAACTGTATTTTTGCGCTGGTTATCAGTAGTACTACAACTTATGACGCGAATTCAACTGCTCTTATAATACTCCCTCCGGTACGAAAATAAACCTCAGCAATAAAAAATATCTGGGGACTATTTTTGGCTCTCTACACTTCAAACGACGTGTACTGAAGATACAGAAAAAGGCTTTGATTTTTTTCATTGTGTTTTGCGATGTCCCTTTACAGACACAGGGCGCCTAATACGGAAAACGTTATACATGCTGCTGGCGGAAAGGGTATTGGCGTTTTAGAAAGATATGATTACAAATAAGGTTAACGAATTATTGCTTAATTTTTTAATTGAAGCAAGAACATTCATAGTCCACTTGTGCAAACTGTAAAAACAATTGACGAGAGCAGACACACACAGAAAGGTGTGAACTTTTTGGCAGCGAATCAGACACTCCAGCCAATGGTTGTTGGCGTCTTACCTAACAGTGGCTGTTGGTAGCAAAATAGGCTAGCCTTCTTCGCAACAGGCTATGGGTACTCACAGCTCGGACGACCGTGCTATTTTGGAGATGTTCTACTACACACAATTGGGCTGTTCGTAATTCCAGTTTTGCTGACCCTGGCAACATTTAAGACTAGAATCCTAGCTAGTGAAGCTAGTTTAGCAGTGCTATTAGAGGAAGTAGAGGATATGAAATGGGATGTCATAGGGCTTAGTGAGGTTAGGAGGCCGAATGAGGCATAAACTGTACTGAAGGATGACCATGTGCTTTGTTATCGAGGTTTACCGGAGAAGCAAGAACAGGGATTAGGTTTCATGGTCAATAAGTATATATACAGCGGGTATTATAGAGGAATTCTATAGTATTAATGGGAAGGTGGCAGGCATCGTAATGAGGCTTAATAGGCGGTATAAGCTGAAGATTGTACAGGCCTGTGTAGCTACATATAGGTCTAACGAACAGGCAGTTGAAAGCTTCTACGAAGAAGTAGAATCGGCTATGGGAATAGTGAAGACGCAGTATATTGTACTAATGGGCGACTTCAGTGCTAAGGCAAGGAAAAAGCAGGCAAAAGACCAGGCAGTAGGTGACTATGGCATTAGTTCTAGGAATAGCAGAGGCGAGCTACTAGATGAGTTTGTAGAGCGTAATAATTCAGGAATTATGAATACTTTCTTCAGCAAACGGTAGAACCGGAAATTGGCATGGAAAAGTCGTAACGGGGAGACTAAAAATGAAATTGACTTCATACTGTGCTCAGCCCCTGCCATTATTCAAGATGGAGAGGTAATCTGGACAGTGGTGCGATGCAGTTACCATAGGATGGTCAGGTGAGAATTAGACTAAATCTGATGAAGGTAGGCAACAGATTAGCAAGAAAGAAATTCATCAACAAATTAGCGGTGAGGGGGAGGGCAGACGAGTTCAAGATCTCGCTACAGAATAGATATTCAGCTCTAACCGAGGATGGCGACATTACCCTTGAAGCCATGAACAATAATTTCAGAGATATCATTACTGAGTGCGCTGTAGAAGTAGGTGGTAGGATAGTTAGAGAGCATACCTGTAAGCTGTCTAGGGAGACGAAAGATTTGATTACGAAACGCCAGAGTATGAAACCTTCCAATCGAATAGACCAGATATATTTGGAATATCACAGCTAATCACTAAGCGCAAAGAGTCCGATAAATGTATTTATTACATGCAGAAAATTGAGCATGTTGTAAAGAACGGGGAAGTCTTAAAGCGGTGAAGAAGAAATTGAGCATAGACAAAAACCAGATGTATGCGCTAAGGGACAAGGCGGGTATCATCATCAGGAATATGGACAAGTAGCCGAGGAGTTCTATACTGATCTCTACAGTAGCCAAAAAAGTCAGGACCGTAATGAGAATGGCAGTAGGGAAAAGCAGTGAGGCGTTCCATCACTGACGAAGGACGGGGTCAAGAAAGCAATAGAAACTATGAGAAAGGGGAAAACAGCTAGAGAGGATAAGATAACTACAGTTTTGTTGAAGGAAGGAGGGGGGGATCGTGCTACAAAAAGTAGTCACCCTGTATTCGCCGTTTCTGGTATCATTGATGGTACCGTAACCATGGAAGAATGCAAACATTATCCTCACTCTTAAGAAAGGGGACGCTGAGGACCTTAAAAATTACAGACTAATCAGCTTACTGTCTGTTACGTATAAGGTATTTACTAAGGTAATCGCTAATAAAGCAGGACAACCTTAGACTGCAATCAAGCAAAGGATCAAGCAGGTTTACTGAAGCGCCACTCTAGTATCGATTATATCCATGGTGATAGAAAACCAGGTGATAGAAAAATTCTCAGAACATAACCAGCCCTTATACATAGCATTCATTGACTACGAAAAAGGATTTGACTCAGTACAAACCTCGTTGGTGATGCAGGCATTGCGAAAAAAGGGGGAAAGACGAGCCGTACGTGTAAGTGCTGGAAGACATATATAGCAGCCGCACAGCAACCATAGTTCTGCATAAAGAAAGCTACAAAATTTCCATAAAGAAAGGTGTTAGGCAAGGAGATACGATCTCCCCAGTACTATTCAAAGCTTGCTTAGTGGAAGTATTCAGAGACTTTGGAATAGGAGCAGTTAGGGATAAGGGTAGATGGAGAATACCTGAGTAATCTGTGATTTGCTGATGACATTGCCTTGCTAAGTAACTTGGGGGATGAACTGCAAATAATGATTAATGACCTCGACTGAAAAAGTAGAAAGGTAGGCTTGAAAATCAATATGCAAAAGCCTAAGGTAATCTTCAACAGCCTCGGGAAGGAACATCAGTTTTCATTAGGTAGCGAAGAACTGGAAGTAGTGGGCGAATTTGTCTACTTAGGACAGGTAGTAACCGCAGATCCGGACCATGAAAAGGAAATAACAAGTAGAATAAGATTGAGATGGAGCGCATTTGGCAAGCACTCACAGATTATGACGAGCAGCTTACCGGTATCGCTCCAGAGGAAAGTATACAACAGTTGTATCTTACCTGTACTCACCTATGAGGCTGAAACGTGGAGGCTAACCAAGAGGGTTTTACTTAGGTTGAGAACAGCGCAGAGGACCTATGGAATGAAAAATGGTAGGATTAACACTAGGAGATAGGACGCGTGCAGAGTTGGTCAGAGAAATAACTCAAGTTACTGACATTCTAGTGGAAATCAAGAAGTAGTGGACATGGACAGGACATCTAGTGGGAAGAGAGAACCGATGGTCGCTTAGGGTAACAAACTGGATTCCAAGGGAAGGAAAGCTTCACGAAGGATGAGGTTAAGATATTCGCAGAGGTCAATAGATGCCCCTAGGATAGAACGGGGTAATTGGAGAAATATAAGAGAGGCCTTCGTCCTTCAGTGGATATAGTCAGGATGATGATGATTGTTATTAATTTTAGTTTTGAAGGATATCATCTGGAAAATATTTTTGTGTGCAAGCGTTACAACACTCGCGTCACCTTTGAGGGTATAATGACATAAGGATGTCGATTCGTCTAATTTCGCGTGCTTTGAAACATTCAAAACGCCATTTTTATTATCCTTTTGCGTACAAATCCGCTCAAATTGAGGAATTGATGCAGAGCACTCAGTAAAGGGGTCTGACTGCAGTGGCGGGGATGAAGCACCTTATCCCAGAACAATGGTGCTAACATTCGGAGGTGCATGGAAGGCTCAATACGCTCGTAATAAAGGAGGATTGTAAAACAGGTATTGGGCTCTGATATGTTCAGCGCCTGATGCTTTGAAGAGAACGACAACCATGTTCAACGCGCGTGATGGTCAGGAAAGAAAACGACAACGAAGCTCTCTCTCCGACGCTCGGGCGTGCTCTTACAGAAGTGCAACGACTGATCGCAGAACGTTCCACTGACTGTTGACGGCTTAGCGCCCTTTTTAAGGACTCCTATTACAAGTGGTGGAAGTGACAGCAATCCCCTCAACCTGGAGCTTCGCAGCCGAGCGTTGCGTACCACTTCCGCGATGCCTGAGACCGCCAACCAACCGCCAACCCCATCGCCTGTCATCTGTTCCGGTGCAGCGCGCCAACGCGACCCAGCCATCTTCAGCGGCACCGATGACAGGGATGTAGAAGACTGGTTGGCGTCGTATAAACGCTTAAGTGCGTACAACAAGTTGGACGACAACGTGAAGCTCATAAACTTCATTTTTTATTTGAGCCACGTGGCCAATCTATGGTTTCGCAGCCATGAGAGTGACAACCCTACCTGGGCGGCTCTCAGAGACCAGCCTGACCGAAATGTTTGGCCGTCCCGCTATAGCTAAGCTTCGCGCCGATAAACGCTTGCAAAGTCGGGCACAACAAACCGGCGAGACCTTCACCAGTTTCATAGAAGATGTCGCCGACCTCTGCAAGCGCGTCAACCCTGCCATGAGTGACGCCGAGAAGATCGGGCACATTATGCAAGGTATTGACGATGACGCCTTCCATATGCTCGCCGCCAAAAATCCCCAAACTGTGTCCGATGTTATCAGCTTCTGCCAAATCTTCAATGAGCTGCACAAAAGGCGGCTTTCCACACGACGTGCTGGCCTTCAGCAGGCCACCCTTTCCAGCGTGGCTCTCTCCGGGGACGGTGCCCTGGATCAGCAGTCGCTCATTCAGCAGATTCAACAGTTTGTTCGTGAGGAAGTCGCACGCCAGCTTTCTTTGTCTACCTGCCCCCCAGCACCTGCGCCTGCGCCGCCGCTCAATCCCACGCTTCAGCGTGTTATACAAGAGCAGGTCGCTGAGGTTCTGCCTTCACCTCCTCAGTAGCCCCTGGTGGCGGCTCCTCTCACGTACGTTGATGTTTTGGTGCGACCACCACCCCCTGTCGTCCCTGTATACAGCCGGCCTCCCCTCCTACATGAGCCTCAGGGACATCAGCAACCTCAGCAGCCTACAATCCCCCCTTATCGTCCGGTTCTCCGCCGTCGATTACACCCACAGACTTCCAACCCCTGGCGCACACAAGACAACCGACCCATTTGCTACGCCTGTGGAGTCGCCGGCCGTGTGGCGCGTTTGTGCCGCAATCGTGGCCCTAGTCTCTACGACTATACACGTGAGCAGATGTAAAATCTTACCCCGTCCCCCTCGCCCGTGTTCCCTGAGCCTCCTCTGCAGTCCTCTTTAAGTTACGATCGCCGATCCCACCGCTCGCCTTCACCTGGCGGTCGTTCCCGTTCTCCGATGCTCCGCCGCCAATCAGCCGGTCACACGGAAAACTAACGGCCGCAGTTCCGGAGGCAAGAACTGCGCCATCAGGGACTAACACAAGACCTGTTTCAGTACCAGCCACCATTATTACCGTATTCATTGAGGGAGTTCCTGTCGAAGCACTTGTAGACACTGGCGCAGCCGTATCAGTTCTTAATTACACTCTCTGTCGCAAACTCAAAAAGGTAATGACGCCGCTTCCTGCCGTTTCTCTTAGCACCGCCAGCGCTCAGGACATTCGACCATTAGCCGCCTGCACCGCCCCCCTTGTCATCGACGACGTTATATACACAATAAAATTCCTCTTCCTCGCCCGCTCATCACACGACGTCCTCCTTGGTTGGGACTTCCTCTCCAATCATAACGCCATAATAGACTGCGCCCGTGCTCAACTTGAGTTATCACCCCTCAGTGACAATTCTTTCGACGCGTCCGCTGCTGCTGCCGCTACCGTGCACGTCGCAGAGGACACCGATGTTCCGCCTTTCTCCTCAATGCTTGTGCCTCTTTATTGTGCCGCTCTTTCCGACGCCACTGTTATCTAGACACCCTCGTTACGATGCGCTGACCAAAAATCCGTGTTGCTGCCCCATGCTGTGCTAACAATTTTTCGCAGCTCAAGTGCTATTTTTGTTTGCAACCCGTGCCCCTGCCCAACTACTTTGCTCCGTGGCCAGTCACTGGGTAACGTTGCTTTGCTCGATTCCACTCCCACCTATCTATTCGTGGATAACACTGCCGGCCTTCACATCAGCGCCATAACGCCTCTTCCTGTCGCCTGTCCATCTCCCCTCGAAGTTTCCCACCGGTCCATCGGCGCTAGCCTGACGCCCTTACAACGAGCCCAGCTTGTCGCTATCCTACAACGTTTCGCGGCTTCGTTCGACTCCCAGCAACCTTCGTTGGGGCGCACAACTGCCGTTACTCACATCATTGATACCGGCACGCATGCCCCTTTGCGCCAGCGTGCGTACCGTGTTCCAGCCGCCGAGCGCCGCATTATTGACGAACAGGTGACTGAAATGCTCCAGCGCAACGTGATCCAACCGTCGCACAGCCCTTGGGCGTCTCCAGTCGTCCTGGTCAAGAAAAAAGATGGTTCCATTCGATTCTTTATAGACTACCGCTGACTGAACAAGATTACGCGAAAGGACGTTTATCCTCTCCCTCGTATCGACGACGCCCTTGACTGCCTGCAGGGAGCTGAGTTTTCTTAAATAGACCTGCGTTCCGGCCATTGGCAGGTGCCGATGGCCGAGGCCGATCGCCCAAAAACCGCTTTCGTCACACCCGATGGGCTCTATGCATGCCATTCGAACTATGCAATGCCCCTGCCACATTCGAACGCATGATGGACAACCTACTCAGAGGGCTCAAATGGCACACTTGCCTTTGTTACCTGGACGACGTTGTCATCTTTTCCCCAGATTTTCCATCTCACCTCCAGCGCCTTGAGACAGTTCTGCGATGGCTGACCGACGCTGGCCTCCAATTAAATTTAGAGGAGTGTCGTTTCGGAGCACGACAGCTAACAATTGTCCAAGGATGGCGTTCTTCCCGATACGGCAAAAGTGCGCCCTGTGGCAGAATTTACCAAACCAACTAATGTGAAAGAACTCCGCAGCTTCGTCGGCCTCTGCTCGCACTTCCGCCGCTTCGTTCACAATTTCGCCACAGTCATCAAACCTCTCACCAAGCTTCTGACCAGTTGCGACCTTTCAGCCTGGTCTCCACACTGTGATGATGCCTTCGCGACACTCCGCCACCTTCTGACAACTCCGCCAATCCTGTGTCATTTCGACCCTTCTTCTCCCACGGAAATCCACACTGATGCCAGCGGCGTCGGCCTCGGAGCAGTACTTGCTCAGCGGAAGTCTGGCTGTGATGAGTACGTCGTCGCTTACGCCAGTCGGACCCTAACAAAAGCTGAAGCAAACTATTCCGTCACCGAGAAAGAGTGTCTCGCTATCATCTGGGCAATAGCAAACTTTCGCCCCTACTTGTATGGCCGTTCTTTTGATGTCGTCACCGATCATCACTCCCTCTGCTGGCTGTCTTCTCTGAAAGATCATTCTGGTCGACTGGCGCGTTGGGCTCTCAGGCTCCAAGAATACGATGTTAACGTCATCTATCCCTCTGGCCGTAAACATGCCGATGCTGATGCTATCTCACGTTCTCCATTGCCGTCTGAAGCCACTCCTGCTATATTCGTTCTACATCCCACCGACATGCCCACCGATATGACTTCCGAGCAACGCAAAGACGCATGGATCGCTTCACTCCTGGATGTTTTATCTGGCCGCGCTTTACGACCTCCTTGCTGCGCTCTCCGTCGCCAGTCTCACCATTTCGCCATCAGAGACGAGCTCATCTACCGTAGGAATTACCTCCCGGATGGTAGAAAGTGGCTGCTTGTAATTCCGACCCATCTGCGCTCTGTTATTTGCTCCCATTACCACGACAATCCCCAGTGTGCCCACGCAGGCTTATTGAAAACCTTCAGTCGCCTGTGACAGCGGTACTACTGGCGTGGGATGTACCGTTATGTTCGTCGGTTCGTCCAGTCCTGCCAAGTGTGTCAGCGCCGAAAACACCCACCTCGTCAGCCAGCCGCTCCTCTGCAGCCGCTGACCTGCCCAGCTCAGCCCTTCGAGCGCGTTGGAATCGACCTGTACGGCCCGCTTCCTAGCACATCAACAGCCAATCGCTGGATCATCGTTGCAATTGATCATCTCGCACGTTACGCCGAAACGGTGTCTTTGCCATCTGCTACAGCCCAAGACATTGCCTCCTCCATCATCCATCACATCATTCTTCGCCACGGGGCTCCCAAAGAATTGCTGAGTGACAGAGGTCCCGCCTTCCTTTCTGAAGTTGTCGAAGCTGTTCTTAGAGAATGCAAAATCGTTCATCTCGCCACCTCCGAGTACCATCCGCAAACAAATCGAATGGTTGAGCGTTTTAACCGCACTATGGGCGCCATGCTGGCAATGTATGTCGCTTCCGACCACTCCAACTGGGACCGCGTTCTTCCATTCGTCACATTCGCTTATAACTCTGCCACTCAAGCAACTACAGGATTCTCGCCACACTTCCTTCTCTACGGTCGTGAGCCCTCTTGTACCACGGACACCATTCTCCCTTACCGACCAGATTCTTCCGAATTCACAACTGTTTCACAAGCTGCAACTTATGCCGAAGAATGCCGCCAGCTTGCCCGGTCCTTCACTTCTCACGCCCAGCAGCAGCAGAAAACCACTCGAGATCAATCTGCACTTCTTCCTACTTATCGTACAGACTCTTTGGTCTGGCTGTGGGTGCCTTCCTCCAGTCCCGGCCTTTCATCCAAACTTCTGAGCAAGTATCAGGGCCCCTACCGTATTGTCAAGCAAACATCCCCCGTCAACTACCTCATCGAACCCCTTACGCCATCCACTGACCACCGTCGCCGCAATCGTGAAATAGTACACAGTAACCGCCGGAAGCCTTACTACGACGCTGCCATCGTCACATCGCCATAATCCGCCAGTATGGCGTCATTTCGCGCGGGGGAAGGTGTAAAACAGGTATTGGGCTCTGATATGTTTAGCGCCTGGTGCTTTGAAGAGAACGACAACCATGTTCAACGCACGTGACGGTCAGGAAAGAAAACTACAACGAAGCTCTCTTTTCGACGCTGGGGCGTGCGCTTACAGAAGTGCGACGACTGATCGCAGAACGTTCCATTGACTGCTGACGGCATAGCGCCCTGTTTAAGGATTCCTATTACATGATAACCATGCAATTTTTCACAGTCATTGATGCTTGTTTCGATAAATAAATGCTAATACCCTGCAGGGAGCATCTATTGAAGCAGATGTTTGCGTGTACTCTGCGACACCACGAAACCCGAGCGCCCATGCTTAGCCGTCCGTGGCATCACCGTGTATGGTAAAAAGGGGATCCGGTGGGTTGAGCCGAGGTCGAGTGCTTGGATCTTCAGCGCCCCTTGGTGGAGGCAACACACTACTTTGGTCCATGCTTCCCATAGACTCCACCTCCGGTTTGACCCACCCGAGGGAAACCGGCAGTCGCCTTTTCCCGTCCTCACCTCCATCTTTCACTTTCCTGTCTACTTTCTTACAACTGTCCTGTCTCTCTACCTTCTTCATTTCTTCTAACTTCCAGGCGGCGAGGGTTAACCTTCGGTGGCTAGCTATTGTTAGTTGCGCTATATAAGGTTATAAATAGGGAGTACAGACGGCATTGCCTGTACTTGCTTGCGAATTCCGGTCCCGTACCCTTGTTGGGCTCCAAGGTGGGTAGCTGGCATCATGGCCGAACAATATACACTTTTCATGGCATCCGAACTCCGTTAGCCTAATCATCCTCCTAAAAAGGGGACACACCAAGACTACAATTTTTTTCTTAGAAGAATATTAACAACTTCTTTCATTTCCATGTGGTCTAAAGCAAATATGACAGTAATTTAAATACAGTAATGAAATTGCTGTAATTTAGTTATTTTCCTCGTAAATTATAATGTAATAATTTAATTTTCAGACCTGGTAGTTTAGTAATGTAGACAAGTACTTTTTGAGGTATTTTCGACCCAAAGGTAATTAGTTCCTTTCGCAATTACTTCCACTAAAGTGTGTCGTTGCTATTTCGACAGACGACACTCAGAATGACGCGAAAGCATAAACGACGTGAGGCGAGCCTGGGCCAGTGTAACGGATTGGCATAAGGAGGCAGAACTGAGCAGAAATCTGCGTCTTAGACCTCCTATCTCATGTGTAGCCGGGTCATCTGCAACTAGTAACCATTATCCCCGTAGCAGGATGTAAGATGCCGAGGCACCGCCGAAGGAACATATGCTGCAAGACGGCCGGAGTTCAAATCAAGTTGGGAGCGCGCAGAGGCATTTCCTGCTGCGTCGGCTAAGGCAAAATGGTACCTGGTTACACTCATCACACGGAGCGAGACAGGGTTGGAGTGCGGAAGGGGGTTTCGGGAGAGACAGGCGGAAGGGTCCATGGCGTGAGCCTTACTTAGCGCAAGGTGAAGGGGTCAATTCCTGAGACCACGGAAGCAATAAATAACGCAGCTTCACTGGGCCTTCAAACGGGGGCGCTCTGGGCCCGCAAGACCTTGGGTTTGGCGCTCATTTTGTGGGCTCTAGACCATGTTACTGTTTTAGTTGTTTTGTAGCTGTCGTCTTATTTTTGTAATGGCCCGTGCTGTAGGAAAGAGGGAGGAAGAAGTTTTCTGGAACGGAATTTGGAGGAAAGATGAAACAATGTGTGCGTCCTTTTGGGGAGACGCTTTTTTATCTATAGCTTAACTGAGTTTATGCATCTATAAAATTTAGAAAGTAATGCAAAAGTAATAGAATTAATCACCAGAATGATTGTAATTTTATTTTATTAATTTGGGAGCATTAATTCGTAATAAAATTTAAATACATTTTTTGCGATTTTCGTCAAGAGAATTCGTACCTAAATTTATTTCCTTATACAAAGTAATTTTTCCTGGTATTGTCCACATGACAAAAAGGAAATTACTGTATGACTTGTGTCTCCCTTTGCAATTTCAAGGATTTCAACTGAGGCCATAGGGCACAGATGTAAAAGAAAAAAGCTTGAAAATTGCGACCTGCTGTTGCAATTAATTTACAACTTCCACAATAAAATTATAAGTGAAATCATTTGGAGAACTACCACTTGCCATTAGTTCGCACCGGTCACTCAATACAATCCTAGCACTCATCTCTAATGATGAACTTAAGTATGTGAGCGAGCAAGACGTCCATGAAGGCACGAAGAACAAAATGTCACAGATGTCCGTCGAATCAAGGCCAGGCGCGAAACCAAAGAATAGCGAAGAACACGAAGTCACTTTAGAAGCAAGTACCCTCCAGGATCAGTCGAAGTAGGCTATAGAAAGGTAAAACTCATGCAGTACAACCCAAAACCTCCTAGATGCTACAACTATCGCAGCTCGAAGAGCTTACGGGGCCAACTTACCTGCGCCAGATATGCTTCCCACAATCACCCCACCGCCAACTGTGATGTCGAGTCCCACCTGTGAACAGTTTGTCATATAACTCATTCTCCTTACTTTCGGTCATGCTCCGCGTGGAAAAAATAACGAGGTACTCACTCTGATAATCACGGAAAATCTAACTTTAGGGGGAGCACGGAAGAGCCTTTAATTGCCAGAAAAGCATTTCTACTGCGCTGTGACACAGCAAGGCGCGGAGTCATAGCAGTCATCGGCACCTGCCCAGGCAACACACATTTATGTCAGGATGGTGTAATCTGCACCGCTTTGTGAAAACAGGTAGCGCTGCTCCACTACTGGCAAAGCAGGGGTCGCTGGCCTGTAGGTCAACCGGCCTCGAGGGCTCGACTCATGAGCTGAGGGCTAAAAGTGATAAACCTTTGCTTTCTGCACAGTTTTCCATCACATCGGAGGATGGGATGAACACTAGTTCTCTAACCTGCTGCCAAGGCGGCAAATCTTCCTTGAGAGAAAAAGAAGGGAGATAATTTCTATAACAGGTCCAAAGGTAACAAAATCGTAGGCATTTAACTCTATCCCCAACTAACCTTTATCAATGGCGTTTCTAGTTCACTGGAACTGTCGTGGACTTTTAAACGACTACACCGATATCACAGATAATTTCAAAATGCATTCTCACCGGTAGCCCTGTGTCTCCATGAAACTAACTTAGGACCACAGTAACAAAACATTCTGAAAAAGTACCAGGTATTTCACTGCGACCAAAAAAACTCAAACAAGCTGTCTAGAGGCCCTGCTATCGGGATCCAAGACGATATCAAAACCCACCAAACTGACCTTAAAACGTTTTACGAATCAGTTGCGGTCACCACGCTCCGTTTTAAAATTATAACATGTTCCATATACATCGACCCTCACCTAACCATTACACTTCTCGATTTAGCAAGGTGTCTAATGCAACTACGAAAACCATATCTTTGAGGTTGGGACTTTAATGCTCACTCCTCTTTTTGGGAAAGCAAGCAAATGGTTGTCAGAGGCCAGAATTCAGAATAATTTATTCTTGGCAGAAATGTCTGCATGCTGAATACGGGCAAACACACGTATTGCTCTTGAAGCACTGGCAAAATGAGCTGCCAAGATTTGTCTTTTTGTTCCTCAAGAATTTTTACCGATTCTAGAAAGGACGTTCTTGACAACCGCTATGCGAGTACTTATCTTCCTGTCATTATCACTCTAGCGTCATCACCCTCAATCACGTTAACAAAACCGCAACATTGGATGCTATATATGGCCGACTTGGCGTTTTTACATAAAAAGGCTGCCCTAAAAAAAACCATTCCAACAATCTTGATGTGGACAAATTAAATGAACCTTTTTACATCATGTATTATACGGAGTAGCATACGTGAAATTTGAAGTCCGACATTATATACCGAACCCATGAAAATGCTCAACTGCCAAAGACACGGCTATGGGTCCACAGTTGCCGCAACCGCAAAACTAGTGCAAAATGTGCTTCCAGAGTACACCAGTCTCAAAACTGGGATGCGCCAGCGCCACACAGCGTGAACTGCGACGGGGATCATCCTGCCTATCCCAGATCATGCCCAAGATGAAAGAAAAAAAGGAGATCATGACTATCAAAACAAAAGAGAACATTTCATTCACAGAGGCCAGAAAACGGCAAGCAGAGAAATATCTGTTTCTATTTACTGCAAAACCAGACTACTGAGTTGTAGCGTCCAAAGACGAGGCAGTACACCACAATCAGGCGTC
Organism: Amblyomma maculatum; assembly: GCF_055883805.1. Taxonomy (NCBI): domain Eukaryota; kingdom Metazoa; phylum Arthropoda; class Arachnida; order Ixodida; family Ixodidae; genus Amblyomma; species Amblyomma maculatum. The sequence continues at coordinate 77,101,951 of NC_139346.1, forward strand.
TAAAAAGGTGTCTTCAGAACCTGTGGCAGGGCCGTCCAGCTCGCCACGGGCAGAATCAGCAAATGCTGCTCTGTCAGTATCAAAGAGGGCTTGCCGACCACGAAGTCGGGAGTTCGCAAGGTTTCTCCTACCAGGGAGAGGTCTAAGGGCCAGCCGTGCGTGCCTTCACCACGGACCCCAACACTCCTCTGCTGCAGGGGAGGAGGCACTCACTTGCAAAAGGAGGAAACCCACGTATAACGTCTCTTGAAGGTAAGTGACTTTTCTTAATCCTCGACATACGACAATGGCTTGCATAGTACCGTATATCAGTACACGATTACTGAGAAGTTGCAAAGGCATTAAATATATATTCTCAGTTATGACACCCATAACTATGTACCTCCAAGAAACGATCCTTGGGCCTCAGAGCTCAAATATCTTGAACAAGTTCAAAACTTTCCAAAACGATCGAGCGAATGCTGGTAGAATTTCAGGAGGTGTCGCCATAACAATAAACCTGATGTCCCTGTCAAAGGAATACCACTGAAAACAAACCTCGAATCAATCTCCGCAACCATTATAAGACGCAAAACGATACCAATATGTTTTGAGTACATAGCGTCGCAATTCTCAATTACAATACATGACCTAGCAAACTTGACTGCGGATTTGTCAGAGCCGTACGTGGTTGGAACTAAATTGGCACTCCCTCTTCTGAGGAAATGAACATACTGATATCAAAAATAGATAAAAGATTTAGTAATTTCAAATAATATATGTCATTTAAACAGCAAGAAGCCTACTTGCTGCTGCCCCAACTCTAGAAAATTAGGCTGCGTTTATTTAGGCTTGGCATGTCAATCAATTTTTAATGATTTTAATTGGGGTGTTTTAAGTGACCCCGGAGAAGCGACCACTTACCGACAGAGGGGGTGGCAGTTCCTGGCCCTACGGGGCTGGGACGGTAGGTCAACGCCGCTTGCGGCGGGGGCTAGCCAGCCAACAAATTTTTTATCTGCTGTAGGCCATCATTGCACCCGCAACCGCTTAGGTGGTGGACGACGGCGTGCGTCTTTCTCTCCCTCTTCTTTTTCTTTCTTCTCTATTTTCTCTTCTTTACGAGGCAGCAGAGGTGACTAAGCTGCAGAGCCAGTAGCAGGCCCGTGCATTTCCTTTTTTCTACAGCCACAACAATAACAACAACAATTACCAACAGTGTTAGAGTTATCATATACACCAGTTATCCGCACCTGGCCGCAGCGTTTGGAAAATACATATCGCTGATTGGTCGCTATTTAGAGAAAAAGCTACATTAGATAAAGAGTATTGTCAAGAACTCAGCGTACATGAAATTCATAAGACATTTACGGCATGCATAATATCAGACGCAGCAATAGCTATCCCGCAACCCATCAGGACTTACACAAAGAAAACACAAATTATGGTGGACACAATACTGCACACTAGCAAAAAAGCAGAGTAAAGCCTGGGGCGCTCTACGCTGGCATCCCACGGCAGAAAACTTATTACACCTTATGAAGGCAAATGCCTAGGGATGGTACATTAGAAGCAAAGGAGAAAAATAATCGTAGCAAAAATGTGCCTCACCCATAAACAGTTCTATATCCTCAAAGAAAACGTGGGAAAGATTTCTTGAGTTTAGGGATAACTATACTCCATTCATATTTCTAATGTTGACAGCCCCCGGTACACGGACATAATTAGAAGAGCAGGCCAACAGAATAGGTAAGGATATTTATTAAGTCTCAGCTTTATCTAGCTATACTCACACATTCGAAAGACACAAAGCAATAACAGAACAACGAAAACTAGCTTCTGGAGCTGGTGCACGTGTGCATTACAACCAGCTTTTTACACTGCAGGACATAAAGTTCTAAGCTCCTAGGTAGCACAGAATGGGGGGCCCCAGTAGGTCCAATGTAGGCAAATGGGGCTGGGGCAACCATTATGAAACAAGCATCGGTCCCCGATGGGGCAAATGTGGGCAAGCCCCATTTGGGCTTGCCCCTGTTTCTTCTACATGGGTCCCATAGCAGCGTTGCCCGGGCTAATACAGAGCACATTCCTGCATCCATACCGCAAGTGTCCTTTCTCGGATATTTAAGGGCAATCCAACCTAAATGCGGGCTCTTTATGTGAAAGCCCTCATAGATTCGAAATGAGGCCGCCCCCATAAAATCTTTGTGGGACCTACATCGGCCGTAGTGGGGCAAACAAAATGTACATGCCTACATGCCGCCCCAATCGGCCCCTTCTAGGTTACTTGAGGGCAGGTGAAATATGAATAAGAGCTCAATTTTGGCAGGCCCTCGTGAAGCCCTAATGAGGCAGCCTTAGCTAAACATCTTAAGGTCCCACATTGGCTGTAATGGGGCTGGAAGGTGGGCGTGCCGCATGGTACCAAAATTGGTCTCTTGTGGGAAATTTGAAGGCACGTACAACCGCAGGTGGCCTCTAGGTTTAAAAACAACACCCAGCGCAATTGGGGCTGCCCGCACAAAACTGCTTTATATCCCATATGGGCCGTAAAGGGACTGGAAGGCGGGCAGGCCTGCATGATACCAAAATCGGTCCCTTGTGGGGAATTGGAAGGCATGTCCAACAGCAAGTGGGATTGAGGTTCAAAAACAGCGCCCAGTCCAATTGGGGCTGCCCACACAAAACCGCTGCAGGTCACACATCGGCCGCAATGGGGCTAGAAGGCGTGCGTGCAATTTTGTAATGATTCCTTCCAACCTTTATTTGTATTAGATGCTGCGCTATATTACTATTATAGATGATTTGTTTAACAGTTGTTGCCATGTTTAGTCGGTTAGAAATATTACGCGGCTTTAGTTTTTGCACTCATGCAAATTGCGCTAAAAGTACTAAAACATACTGATTTCTAACTGTTGCTCCTAATGTGGTTGCCGTGGATAGTCTGCAACACTCAGCACAATATCAAATTTTACAATAATTCGTAACATTAATCTAGCCTAATTGACTTCGTGTACATAAGTCAATTAGGCTAGTATAATGTTACGAATTATTGTAAAATTTGATATTGTGGCTGTTTAGAAAGGGCAGACAGGTATAAAATAAAACCTAATTATGTGCATAAAAATGATTGGGAAAACTTGGACAAGTGCTTTCCATCCATTTCCTGGATCGGACCCCTATGAGAATAGTGTGGGCAAGCCCAATTGCGGCTTGCGCTATAGAGCCCGCATCGGTCCTATGTCATTATCTGAGGGTCGGTCCAAAGTAGGATCATCGTGGGTAGTTGGCGGGATGTGCCCTTTTAGCAATGCGGGAAAAATGTGGGCGGCCCCGTAAGGGCTGCCTGCATCGGTCCCTAAGGGGGGCCCGTCGGGGCTTGGTCGACAGCCCCCTTCAGGCCTACGTCGGCCCCTCTTGCAGCACCCCCATTGAGCCTATCGGTGCTTCCTGCATTGCCTACATCGGACACACCAGGGGCCCACCCTTAATTGCCCACTTTGTGCTACCTGGGCTGTGCTAAGGAAACTGCACCAGGCCCCGATAACATCCATTACGCAATCACTGCTCATCTATCTCAAGCGGCCGTAACAGCACAGTTTAAATTATTTAACAATTTTTGGCTAATCGGAAAATACTGCGAACATGGAAAGAAGCCAAATGAGCACATTTACTGCAACCCAGCAAACCAACGAGTCCTAGCAGTTATAGACCAATTGCCCTTACCAGCTGTATTGCAAAATCATTTGAAAGCATTGTAAATATCAGACTAACCTTTGTTCTTGAAACCCGTCAACTTCTAATTATAGATCAGTGTGCTTTTGAAAAAAGCATGCTGATCAAGTTTTCATCTCATCTGACACAATCCTGGAGGCGTACATCTATAGGCAACTTTGTATTGAGGTCTTCTTCGACATTGAGAAGGCCTACGATACCGCGGGGAAGATCGGTATCCTACGTGACCTAGCAGACGTAGGTATCCGCGGCAGGATGCTGTACTGCTTGAGCGCCTTGCTAGCTAACCGCACATTTAGAGTCAGGCTAGGCACAACTTACTCCATGACATTCATCCAAAGGAATGACGTACACCAGGGATACATTTTTAGTCCAACGCTCTTTATAGCAAAACTAATTCCTCTAGCGAATTTGATCCCCAAACCTATAATGTGTTCCGTTTATGTAGATGACCTTCAAATACCATGCACTTTCTGCAGCGTATCAACCTGTAAGGAGAAAAATACACGCGACCATAAACAAGCTCTCTGCTTGGGCAGATATAAAGAATTCGAGCCCTGCTTGCAAAAAAAAAAAACGCAGCCGTTCTGTTCTCACTAAAACGAGGCTTACAAACGGAACCTAAATTGCACCTGCACCAAACTGCGCTAGGTGTTAAACAAGAAACCAAATTTCTAAGTATCACTTTGGAGAAGATGCTTATATTTTTACTACATATAAACTACCTCAAGAAGAAATCTGTCCACATATCTAATGTCTTAAAAATTATCTTCAAACACTGCTGGCCTTCTGATTGAGCATGCCCTCTACAGATGTATCACTGCAAAGCGTGCTCTAAATTAGGCTACGGGGGCATAGTGTATGCCTCAGCAAGGTCATCCTACTTGAAACGGCTCAGTCCTGCTCATACCCTGGTCTTCGTTTATCATCTAGAGCGTACAGAACATCCCCTGTATCTAGTCTCTATATAGAATCAAATGAGCCGTCTCTACAGGACAACCGAACTGCACTGATGCGCACATGTGTTTTAAAAATCTTTTCTCTCCCTAAAATCCTCTGCTACTCCAGTATCACCGAATGCTCATCTAACATTTTATTCTACAAAAAAACCGCATTTTATAGCCCCTTAGTATTGTGTTTCGAAGGAAAATGTAAAGAGTTGGCACTGGACCCTCACCCTGACATTTCATTAAGAAACAACACCTGGCACAAAGATGCAACATCTCTTTTGTAAGTTACTTTCCACTATCACATTTATTCAAAAAGCAACCACCGCATGAGCACGTACTGCAAGAATGTTTCGCACTTAAAGAAAAACATGATACCTGCACTGAATTTTATACAGATGGCTCAAAAACAGAAGCACAAGTAGAAAAGGCAGTAGTAGAGAAGAATGTGAAAAACATAGTACGGCTGCCACATTGCGCCTCAATTTTCACGGCCGAGTTTTTCGCTCTATTTGTTGCTTTTGAATAGACAGTCGAAGAAAAAAAATAAAAACGGCATCATCTACACTGATTCTTGGAGCCTACTCACAGCCGTAAAAGCCTAAAACGTTCCGGAACATTTGTTACGAAGCATCATTCATAACCTAGTTAAAATTAAATCTCAAACATAACATCCGGTTCTGCTGGGTCCCAACTTATGCTGTGATTGATGGTGACGAAACAGCTGATACATGTGCTGCGGAAACCGGATTCAGTGAAGCAAAACAGGTGAGCGTGTGGCACAAGGCTTGTTTGAATTCATTACAGAAAAATGTGAGGCATAGATGGCAGGCTGCATGGAGAGAGCAAGTAAACAAAATATTGCCTACCGTAGAGCCCTTTTTAGTAGAATGGAAGTCCAGTAGACATCTGAAACGTTTTTAGAAACTAATTATATGCCGCTTACGCATCGAATACACTCATCTCGCTCACAATGTCCTGATAACAAAACGAAACCATTCCACGAAAGGTGCGGTGACGAACGCACAGTTAACATATCTTGGTTTTCTGTTGAGAACTAGAAGATGCAAGAAAAGAAAAGTTTTACATATTTTGATAAGGAACTCATCCATTCACCCCATGCTGCTGTTACGTGAACAAGCACTACATGATTATGGGCAGATTTTGAGGTTGCCTAATTATGTCAACATTTGAAACAAACTATAACCATCAAGATATGCCATTATCAACCTCTGTCAGCAGATTTGACCTTGAGGTTGGCGCAGCATAGCGTTGGCCACTTCGGCGTCATAAAACCCAATATAACTAACACAAAATCATAAACGAAAAACAATGCTTTAGTATGAATAATAAATGAACGGTGACTACATGTCGATGCTCTGACGTTTTGCATAATTCAGATTATGGATTTAAGGCGACTCGCGCATTCTCCTGGTAGCCTAAAAACAGGAATAGTGCAATTTGTTTCATTGCTCAAGCGCACAAAAAGTCGGCGAGAAGACCAGAGCACAAAGCAGGTTCTCACTCGGAAACGGAAGTTTATTAAAATAACAGAGCAGTATGAAGTACTTAAGGGGCAGATATAGCACGAAAACGAAACATTATGTCGCCGTATTGGTTTTTCTGTCGTTAAAAAATTAGCTCACCAACTTGTCGACTTATGACATGTTTGCTGTAAAGACGGCGTCACGAGGTAGAGTGAGAATTGCATCGACTAAGGCATTTGTGAAAGTTCAAGTGCATTCAGTAGAACGATTTAGGCCAACTTGCATTAGTCAATAGGGACAATAATTCAAACGCCATTAACATAACGCCGCGAAATGTGTCTTCGCGTTCATTTAATTGGAAGGTTTTCTTTTGCAGCTTACCTGAAATGACATACCGCTTCCTCGGTGCACAAGTCGCAGCATATATGCCGAAGATAGATGACTCCACCTTTAATGTAAAATCAATGTACGTACAGCGAAGAACATAGTGGCGATGCTAAGAGCACTGCTAGGTGCTTACATGTCGCCGGCGCAGCCTTCAGCCGGGGACACATTACTCCCACGGTGTGTTGCGGCGGTGAGGAAGTATCGCAACTGCTTGTAAATTGATGTATTTCTCATAAACGACTCATGGGTGCAAGCGTAACCAATGGTCTCATTATTTTCAATATGTGTAGGCGGATTGGTAACACTATAGCTAGATCATGCAGAGTTTGGGCTCTTTCTTACGTGACGAAATACTACACGGACCATCAAAGGAAAACGACTAGAAGAATAACATTGGGAAGGAGCGCATTTGGATGGTGCTCGCACAATAGGATCAGCAACTTATCGCTATCACTCAAGAGGAAAGTGTATGACAGTTGCATTTCACCTATGGGCGGTAACATGCAGATTAACAAAAAGAGTTCTACTTAAGTTGAGGACAACACATAGGGACATGGAATGAAAAATTGTAGGTTTATGTCAAGAGATAAGAAGCGTGCAGCGTGGGGCAGAGAAATAACTTAAGCTAATAACATTGTAGTCGAAATTAAGAAGAAATAGACATGCGCAAGACGTTGCAGTGCAATATAACCGATGGTCTCTAAGAGTAGCCCATTAGATTCGAAAGAAAGGAAAGCGTAGCAGGGGGCTGCAGAAAATCACGTTGGCGGATGAGGTTAAGAAGGTAAATAATAGAGTGTAACGTTAAGCTAGTTGGTCTAACATCTATCATAAAAGCAGCACAGCAGGCAACAAAACAGAAGAAGACACATAGACACAGACGCAAGGACAATGCTGCGGCCTTCTTTAATTGTTTCTGCGTTGTCCTTGTGTCTGTGTGTTTGTGGGAGTGTTCTTGTGCGTGTGCATGTGTCTGTGTGTGTTGCAAGGACAAGCGTTGCCCTTGTGTTTGTGTGCACTTCTTCTGTTTTGTTGCCTGCACTGCAGCCTTTAAGAAGTTCGCAAAGGTAAAGTGAATGCAGCTAGCGCAGGACCGGGTTTATTTAGGGAAAATGGGAGAGGCAATCGCTCTGCAGTGGGTATAGCCAGCCTAATGATGATGATGACGACCACATGCTGACATGACTTCTTTGCGAGAATGATAGCGAATTTTGAATTAAGAATATAGTAATCGGTCAAATATTGGTAATATTTTTTTGCTTATGCATCTTTATTGCCATTCCAAGGGGGTAAAACCGTTAAATAATGTCCTAGCCACCATGCTGGCGCTGGCGCCTTATGTAACCCTTGCAGAAGGGACGGTATGTTGTGTATTTTGGTCCAGGGCAGTTTTGCAGGTATACACTTCTGCAGCTGTCTGGAACAAGGTCGTCTACTGTGTTTATTGTCTGGAGTAGCAAGCATTCTAGAGAAAAAGAAAAGAAAAAGTTAGAGGCAGCTTTGAAGGATTGGGAGATCTTCAAGAAAGAGTTTTTGACTGCCTTTGCAAGTGTCGTTCGAAAGGAGACAACCGCCTTCCAGGAGATAACCAGGCCGTCCCCGTTCTGCCTTGTGTACGGCAGGGAGCCCACGACGACGCGACTGCCATGTCGGCTTCGCACACCCAATCAAGGCTACAAAACAGTTTGACTAAAAGATATTTCTAGAGTTGAATACCAAAATGGCTTATTGAAATTGACGTAGGTATAAGTTCCAAGCAGGAAATGATTATCGAACTCATTTATTTAGGCCTCAAATTCTCAGCCACTTGAGTACTTTAGGTGTTTATAAAAATGCAGCATTGACCACAGCACCACGGTTTTTGCATTGTCGACGCCGTCAACAGACCTCGTTGGCCCAGGATATTATTTTATGATATACCTCAGTGCAAAAAAAAACTTGCATTCCCGATTAATTTCAGTGTTTCCATTCCTGCTTTTGCAATGCACGGTTTAAGGAATAGCTATTTTTTTAGTATTTCAAGACACTGGGAGGTAGCAGCCATTAAATTTTGCAATTCTTCCTATTCTCAACCTCTTTGAGCTACCAAAAAAAGGTAAAACAAAACGAGGAAGCAGTTCATACCTGAAAGCATTCAAAAACTTACATAAAATTGCAGCTTTAAAAACAACGAATGCTTTATTACTTAGACGAAGTATAATTTAGTTGCGCGGGCATGTAGGGCTCCACTTTTGGTTGCGCTTTCAAATCTGATGAAATTTGTATTTTCTGTTATACAGGCTCCACACAAAGAGCAGCCACAAAATCTGCTGCTGCCGAGAGCTTGGCGCGGCAACTGCCCCATTCTTAACGGCAGCATTGGCACATTGAAGGCTCTCCTACTCAGCATCGACACAAAATTCACCTGGATATTCTACAAGAATCAAGGCCTATGAATAAGAGAAAACAAGATGGAAAACGACTGAAGGATCACATAAGCCGGAGACACACTCACTAGGCTAACTGAATAAATAACATCCCAAAACAATTGTTCCCAAGACTGTCTAGGCTTTGTTTAGCGAGAAAATATTGTCAAGAAACTGGTTATTATTCCTTACAGCGCTCTTATAAGACATCGTCAGTTGTAGGTCATAAAATTCCTTAACAGTAATAAATGACGGTGTTCTAAAGAGGCTTTTTGCAAGATTTATTTTGAACGTTTTCTACAATTCTTATTTCTTTCTTCTGTATAAGCAAAAAATAGTTGAGGTTTGTTTTCGTAGTACGCGTTTCAACATACAAGTGGCTTCAGACAAAGATAAGCAACATTGATGGTGAAAGCCCTCCTTATTATACTAGTGTCGTTTAAATTCTAGTAGGACCTGCAGCAGTGGTGTGTTTTTGACTTCTTGTGCATGGATAGAGGTGGGTGAACATGCAGACATGCAGTCAACCGCGCAAAAAATTGCCATTTAAAATGCGGGCATTCCTGCTGCGGCGGGTATGTACTCGACTCAAGGAACGTAAGTGATCCTGTTGTTTTCCACAAAAGTACTTTGGGCAAATACATCTTGACAGCCGAGAATTCTGCTATCGAAGGACCAGATTAGGATGTTCAGCCTTGCCAAAATTTAGGGATTTTCGCCCCAAAGTGTTAAGCACTGTGATAATGACAGTGACGCGTGCTGAAAGCGCTGTAAAAAAAACTGTATGTATAGAACTTTGTGCCAATGTGATGAAGACAGTTTGTCAAAGAAAACAATACGGCGATGTCATTGTCCTACTGAAAAATCCTGTATAAAAATCGTACAGGAAATCGTATACATTTTTACTCTACAGGATCTGGGATACAGGATTGTGGGCTATTTAAAGAAATTCCTGTACTGCCCTGGAAAATCCGCAATGAAACCGCGCGGAGCGCTGATACCGGAATGGCCTGTATGGTTGATGGCCCTCGTTTCCGGAAGGAAACACGTCGCCGGGGTGGAAAAAGCATGCAACAATATAAAATAGCATGACTACATTTAAAATAATAAATAAAATAAAAGATAAAAAGAACGTGAGGAATAGAACCTCGGTCCTCATGGTCTTCAGACGGGCACCTTAACCACTGCTCTACTTTTTGTTTCTTTTTTGCATAAATTGATAGAAGTACACCAGTAAAAGATCGTGATTGCGATGCCCCTTGGCTGACAACAATGTCTAATGGACTTTCATTACCACAAGTTCGCCCATCAGACTCAAGACCTCCTCCGCAGCATGGTGCTGCTTCAAAGTTTCTTTTAGGTTATAAGGTTTGTTGAAAAAGTGTATAAACCTTACCCCACTGCTCTACGGCAACTTTTTTTATTGCCTGACTTCGGCAGGGACCACAATACACAAAACCACTTACAGGGCACAATGAGCATTTATTAATACAACAATCAGTCAGGTGGGTTGTGGCGTCGTCATGCTAAAAATTCTCTTAGGGTCACTAATGGCTCCAATCTTCCGAGCCACTCAGGAGCTTCAGGAGCAAGTTTCTGAATTTCAATATATCTATTAATGCCTTCCCGAAAATAGATCCTTGCTGGCCGTGCGTCAGGATCGCAATGGTATCCTGCCAATCTCGAGCGCCAAATACAGTGGAGGGCCATTAGCATAATAAGGCCAAATGGCACCCCATCCTCATTCTCAACTGGCAAGTACCTAATACCGTGCGAGTCTAATGGAAATTCCTTTTTTAAAGTCCTTTGTAAAATATCCCAAACGTATACCCCTTCCCAACAATGTAGGAAAACGTGGTGTATAGTTTGTGGCTGATTACAAATTAAGTAATGCGAACCCCAAGGTAAAACTGAATTCTTCCCTTCCAAGAACTTCTTTACTGGCAGTGTTTCCTTGTGTAACTTAAAGAAAGAAGTTTTTGCATTTGACGGCACCTGCACCGCCTTCACCCGCTTAAGTACGTCGCGTCCTGGTCCTCCACTGTATAAGGCCCTGTACATTGGTATGGGAAGAACTACGTCACACAAACCCTTGTACAGCTTCTTCCTGCTAACACAAGATAGATATTCATAAGAAAATCGAACAAACAGGAATCGCACAGTCGCGACAACTTCTCTAAAATAACCAAAAATGCGTCCCGTTATAGTGGTTATTATTCAGTATATGTAGCTACTTTTGTTCTTTCGTACTTTGTATATTTTCCTTGGCTGTAGAATGTGTTTCCGTAATTCACCGATCGCCCTTTAAACACGCTGAATATTTTTCCAGGCTAACACGAGGTTCACAAATGTGCCGTATCTTTATAATGCGTCGCTTTATTGAAGGCAAACCTCAAGATGTCATAATTTACTAGTGCTGATGTGTTTTTCATCGTCTAGAAACGCTTGTAAGTTTTCCTACATACAGAGATATACGGTGCCCTAATACTTTTAATACTGGGCGTTTTAGCTTCACGTTCTACCAGCGGAGCATCGATGTCAGTGAATACACTTCCGACTGAGCGGTTTTAATATGTAAACATTCGAGAACGCGTCGCCCGGTGCATGTGCGGCTATCTGCGCATATTTCGATGGTCAGCGGTGTTTGTTTATTTTTTCTCGAACAGTTTTTTGTCATCGCTAGCGAAACGATACGTTCGTGCTTCCACTTTCGCGTTGAAGGCGGCAGATCTTCAGTCGCAGATATGATGACGCACCGCAAGATCGTACGAGCTGCAGCGACTTTTGTACGCTCAAAAGCGACACGACACGCGTGTATGCTTGCTAGCACAGACTTCAACGGCTTCGTATTTTCGAGGTATTAGGGAAACGAAGCGTGCTCTTTATATATATAGAATAGTTCTATAATATGTTTGGTATCATGCTTATTTAGTGCGCTGGCGTGTCCGGCATGGTCATTCTGGTTGAGCTTCGTCGATCGGCCCGGGTTTTGTTCAGATGCGGAATACTCTGCCCGGTATCAGTTCCAGAAATTACGCGTTCGTCAGGTTTCTGGTTAATTGATACAGGCTGAACCGAAATAAAACCGCGCGGAGCTCTCAATCCGAAAATTCCTGTATGGTCCGTGGCCCTTGTTTCATAAACAAAACTGGACGCCAGGCTGGAAAACGCATGCAGAGCTATAAAATAACATCACTACATTTGAAAAAGAAAAAGAAAATAGGAAGGAAAAAAATTTACAAGTGATTCGAACTTCGGTCTTTGCAGCCAGCAAGCACTTTAACCACTACACCACGGTTTTTCTTATTGCATGAATTGGTACAAATACATCACTAAAAGATCGTGGTTGCCATGCCTCTTGGCTGACAACCGTGTCTAATGGACTTTCATTACCCCGGGTTCGCCCATCAGACTCAAGACCTCCTCCGCAGCGTCTTGCTTCTTCAAAATTTCTTTTAGTTTATACACTTGTTCAACAAACTAATCACATACAGATCGTGCATCGACATCACAGTGTCTATAAGCCACCCTACTCCTCCAAATACTGTGAAGGCCCAATAGCATGATGTGGTCATACTCAAAATCATCATTAACAGTTATCAAGTACCGAATTCCACGTGGCGTCAATGGCAGGTCTTTTTCAAGTGTCCTTTGTAACACATCTCAGTAAAACACCGCATCCCAACAATCCAGGAACACGTACTCAACTGTTTCAGGTTCCCTACATAGCAGACAGTTTGAGCCCCAAGGTAAAAAAAGGCCCTTTTCTTCCATCCCTGTTTTGACTGGGAGGGTTCCTGTATGCAATTTAAAAAAGATGGTTTTTACGCCCGGTGCAACAGTCATGTCTTTAACTCGCTTGAGCACGTCTTTCCCTGGGCCTTCACAGTATAACGTTCTGTGCAATGGAGCTGGGGACAATTGTGAAATAAGATCCTTGTACAGCCGCTTAGGTGGTACCGTCGCTAAATACTCTACAAAGCACCGCACGCACAAAAACCTGAACGACCACACCCCTTCTCGCAGGAAGCGTGACACAGTGTATCCACGAGCAGAGCATGAAGAGACTATAAACTCTGGAGTTGCACTGGAGAGCATGATTTGCATAAAGGTTCTCAGGAATGCATCTTTTTGGTCACGTAGGAAATAAAACCTTAAACCCATCTGCCACACATATAGATGCATTAGAGACAACCCTCCGTCTTTAACTCGCCGAAAGAGATTATCTCTGCTAATTCATTCCCAGTTGGACGACAAAATGAAGACTGCAAATACACGATGGAACCTTTGTATATTGATTCGAACACAATACAATACTTGAAGTGAATACCTTATTCTTGCCACCAAAAAGGTATTGCATACAGTCGCACGGGCGAAAATAGAGAGGTTACGTCTCATCCATCCTTTCGTTCTTTCCCGTATTTCTTCCGCTTTTTCATTCCAGTAATTCTTATTTTCCCCGTATTTGTCCAAAGGGACTCCCAAATAAATTCTGGGCTTTGTAGCCCCATCTTACTCCACAGAAAATTTACGGTTCCTCTTCCCATTCCCCGTGCCAGACTCCGAGACTTTTCTTTAAATTAACAGCACTACCAGTCTGCCTGCAATACCTTTGTGTTACTTTCAAAGCTTTCGAAACGCTTCCGCGGTCTTCACTATAAGGCGCCACATCATCAGCGTATGCCAATATTTTCACCTCACATACTCCCAGCTTAAAACCACGGATGTATTCGTTAGCAGTTACCGTTCTACGCAATGGTTGCAAATATATATCAAAGAGGAGAGGAGACAGTGGACATCCCTGCCGCACGCTTTGTTAATAACGCTTTGTTAATCATAAGGCGTGTAGAACAACATGCATAAGCCATTTTATCTACTTTCAATAAAACGGCACCAACACCAATATGTTCCAACAAAGAGTACACTATTTCATGAGACACACGATCAAATGCTTTTTCAAAATCAACTTGAACCATGGCCACTCTCCTGTTTAGAGCATCGCAGCACTCGAACACACTACTCGCTACATGAATATTATTAAATATTCTTCTGGTTTTTATTCCACATGTTTGATAAGGTCCATGGACCAGGAGGAACTGGAGAGCGCTGGAGCCCTGTCCCCTACAGGATCCGGAGAGGGACCTTCTGTCCAACAGCCGGAGCACATCACCGGCGGAGGGAAGACGCAAGTTAGCGAACCCACTGTAGAAACGACTGGAAAAAGGACGGAGGCTGCTATGTAGTCGGATCAGCCAACAGCGGAAGGCATTTCGGAAGGCAGCGTTGCTGAGTCCCCGATGGATATGAAAACCGCCTCTATGAAGAGACCAAGAGACTATGAAAAATTTGGAGGACGCTTAAGCTTCGCCTTCAAGAGTGGAACGCAATAGCGCTATTGCACCTCGTTCGCACCGCCCACTCATTCGCTCGGTATGCTCTTGAGTCACACAGTGTTCGGCGCGGCAACGAAACGTGCGCCTGAGCAAGCGGAACAAACCAAAGAACTTCGTGTCTCGGAGGGAGAAAGCCGGGCAGCGACACGCCGTGAAGGCGGACGCAATCATGGGGCTGACGCCTTGATGGGATCGTCCTCTATCTCGCTTGGGAGCGCCACGCAGAAGCATGATTCATCGCAAGGGACGCTTTCCCAGCAGTACCGCTACGGCGCAGCGATCACGTCAGAGGCGTCCGGCATCAGACGCTGCACCTAGCAATCGCGCTGTGAGCGGAAAGAGGAGCCGCGTCGCCTAAACACCACTGTTCGAGTGACGCACGCTGGATGTGGAAGGGGAGAGAGCGAGAAAAACTTATTAAACAAAAGGGTATTGGGGCATCCTGGCACCGGTACCCGCGCGGCCCGAAGGGGAGAAGCGGGTGAGTGAAGATAGTGATATAAAGAAAGGAAAGCCGCTTGATTTTACAACCCTTGAGGGTGCACGGCGAAACGTCAGGGGCGAGTGGCGCGCCACGTGTCTGGGGAGCGCCGCACATTGTGAGGAGGGGTTCTTCCGTGTTTGCCGTTTATGAAGTGCATGCCGGGATTTATCGCTCACGGCCAACGCCGCCGACGACACCGGCTTTTCTGCGACACGAGCTCCTTAACGCTACCGCGTTAAAAGTACCAGCCACAGACCGGGAACTGCGTCGACTAGAAAAGCAGCGGAGGGTGGAAGGCGCTAAGAAAGGCAAGTTAGCCTTATCCAAAACCTCGTTGAAATCTTCGTCGCTCACTCGCGACGAGAGACTGAAGCAGTGAGCCTTTAGCCATTGTTTGTTAGCTGGGTTTAGAGTATGGCTTATTGGAAAAAACCGCTAAAAGTGGGCACTCTAAACGTTCGAGGGCTCTCCTCGAGACGGAAGCAAGTGCAGTTGAACCGTTTGCTGAGCGAACTAGATTTAGACATCGTAGCCATACAAGAAACAAAGGTTGAGGATGAGCAGCAAACAGATAATATGGTGTTTGGTTTTCGGTCACGATTCAATGTTTGAGTAAGCCATGCAGTCGGTTTGTCGGCAGGTTGTTGTCAGTTCCTGAGGAAAAGTGTAGGCATAGCAGTGGAGCAAGTAATAACTTGTGTGCAAGGGGGCGTTTTGTCGTGTGCGACATCAAGTACGAAACCTCTGCGGTGAGGGTGGTGGTCCTGTATGCACCAACGACACAAAAAGAACGGCGCGACTTGTTTGAGCAGTTGGTGCCTTTCCTTGAATGCAGTCGTGCGCTTATACTTTTGGGAGATTTCAACTGTGTTGTAGACTCTAAGGATCGTTCGAATAGAAATGCTGGAGAAGACGAAAGTGCCGAATTGCTGAGGTGTGTCCTCAATGAGTGCAGCTTAGAGGACGTAACAGTCCTGGTGAATGGTGAGAAACGTGTGCATTTCACACATTTTCAAGGTAGTAGTTCGCGACTTGACAGAATATATGTGTCGCCAGAGTTTTCGCCTACCTGTGAACAGTATGAAGTGAAGCAAGTGTCATTTAGTGACCATTGCTTACTTACGGTCACGCTGGGCTTAAAGCAGCAGTGTAAATCAAAAATGAACTGGGACTTATGGAATATAAACGCTAGGCTTACAGAAGACGAACTATCTTTAAGAAGAGTTAAGGAAAGCATTGATATTTTTTATGAGAGCGAAACAGGCTGTATTGAATCCTGGGAACGATTTAAACAGGAGGTTAAAATGAATGCAATTGAGCGCTCTTGCATTATTAGGTATGAGGAAAAGAAAGAAGAAAAGCAACTGCAAGAGCTCTTAAAATATTTATGGCGTGAAGAAGAACGAATGCCGGGTATGTTCATGCATGATATAAGGCATCAAAATTAGGCTAGAAGCGTTGGACGCCCAGTAGTACAGAGGCGCTGCGATAAGAGCGCTCACGGAAAAATGGCTCAGTGGCGAGATGCCAACCACTACACCACGGCAGGATACAGTAAGTGGTTATATTTCTACTTATGTAGTCGACAGTGCTCTTTTGTATGTGTATTTTTGTAGGGTGAGAATTTGTGGTCGTAATTGAACGATCGCCCTTCAAACACGCTGAATCTTTTTCCTGGCTATCACGAAGGGTTATCCGTGTCCCGCATCTTTACAATGCATCGATTTCTTGAAGACAAACCTCAGAATGTCACAATTTACTAGTGCTGATGTGTTTTGTCAACATCTTCGAACGCATGCAATTTTTGCTACATATAGATACATGCGGTGCACCAACACTTGAAATACTGCTTGTTTTAGCTTCATCTGCTGCCAGCGGAGCCGCGACGACAATAAATTTACTTCTGAAAAAGTGTTTTGCATACGTAAACACTCGAGGAAGCGACTCCCGACGTCCGGCTAACTTGTGCATATTTCGATGGTCAGCGATGTGTTTCATTCATTCTCGAGCGTATTTCATCCTCGCTAACGGAACGCTACGTTCTTACTTGCACTTTCGCGTTGAAGGCGGCAGATCTTCAGTCGCAGGTATGAAGATGCACCGCAAGATCGTACAAGCTTCAGTGACTGTTGCACACGCAAAAGCAAAATGCGATGCGTGTATGTACTTGCTAGCGCACACATCCACGGCTTCATATTGTGGCATTTATGCGAGAAAGGAGTTTCTCTGACAAGCCTGGACGGCGAACTGGTGTCCACACCCAGACTTGGTCCCCAGGTTTGTGGTGAACCTGGCGGTGCCGGAGGTTGTAGCGGTGCGCGTCAGAGGTCTGCTGCCGCCCGATGTGCACATGGGCGAGCTGGCGGGCTTCCTCAGCGCGGATGGCATACTGCTGGGCATCTGAGTAAAGCTGGTCATCAACTGGGAACGGGAGCATGGAATCCAGCGTGCTCTGAACTTCACGCCCGTACACAAGTCGAAATGGTGTGAAACGCGTTGTTTCTTATTGGGCTGTATTATACAAAATGTGACGTACGGCAGCAATTCGTCCCAGGTCTTGTGCTGCACATCGACGTACATTGACATGTCCGCAATCGTCTTAATTAACCTTTCGGTAGGACCATCGCTCTGCGGATGGTACGCTGTGGTCTTGCGATGGGTCGTGTAACTGAACTCAAATATGTGGTCGATGAGCTGCGAAGTGAAAACTGTCCCTCTGTCGGTAATGACATACGAAGGTACACCATGCCGCAAGACTATGTTATGCATGAAATACTCGGCTACTTCGGAAGCTGTGGCATGACAGATTGCCTTTGTCGTAGCGACTACTATCCATTTGTTTTCCGCTAGCGACAAAGGGAAAGGGCCAAGGAGATCCATGCCTATTTGGTCGAACGGCATACGTGGTGCTCTAACGGGCTTGAGAAATCCGGCAGGCTTCAGGGGCGGTGTTTCACGGCGCTGGCATTCGCGACAGCTTCTTACGTAGCGTTTCACAGTTGCGGAGAGTCCATGTTGCGGACACGAGCAAGCGTCCGTGAGTAACCCAAATGACCAGACGTCGGTTCGTCGGGGCAAGCAAGGAGAATATCCGCACGGAACTCGCATGGTACTACCAGAAGGTAAGCTCTTTCTTGGCCTTGGGAGTTTTTTTATACAAGACGCCTTGCTGCATGCAAAATGAACCAAGATAGGTGTCGAGGGAGCGTCGTATCACGCCCTTCCAGATAATCGATGAATGGAAGGATGTCTGGATCAGCTCTTTGTCGATCCCTGAGCTCAGGTGCACTGAGAGCTCCTAGAAAGCCGTTGTCGTCATCGGTTGCAGCATCGTAAGTATCAACGGGGGCTCGTGACAGCGCGTCAGCGTCTTCGTGTGTGCGGCCTGACTTATAAACAATAGTTAGGTCAAATTCTTTAAGCCGTAAACTCCAGCGTGCAAGTCGCCCCGATGGGTCTCGCAGATTTGCCAACTAGCACAATGATGGTCCGTGACGACTTTAAATGGCCGGCTGTAAAGATAGGGGCGAAACTTCATAGTGGCCCACACGACCACCAGGAATTCCTTCTCCGAGGTGGATTAGCTTGTTTCGGCGCGAGAGAGTGTGCGGCTAGCATAAGCTATTACTCGCTCAATCCCGTCTTGATGCTGAACAAGGACCGCGCCAAGACCGATACTACTGGCGTCAGTGTGCACCTCTGTGTCAGCCACTTCATCGAAGTAAGCCAGAACAGGGGATGTTTGAAGGCGCTCGCGAAGCAAAGAGAAGGCCGTCTGCTGCTCAAGGCTCCACGCAAAGGAGGTGTCCTTCCTTGTGAGGCGCGTCAGAGTTTCCGCAATTTGAGAGAAGTCCGCAATGAACCGCCGATAATATGCGCACAGGCCGAGAAAGCGCTGAACAGCCCTCTTGTTAGCTGGAACGGGAAACCGTGCGACGGCAGCAGTCATATCGGGATCCGGAGCACCCCATCAGCGCTCACAACATGGCCAAGGAAGTTGAGTTCTGTATACCCGAAGTGGCATTTCTCGCGCTTCAGCGTGAGATCAGCAGAACGGAGCGCTTCCAGTACAGCTCGAAGGCGTTCGAGGTGTTGGTCAAATGCTTCGGAAAAAACAACTACGTCGTCCAAGTACACAAGACAGATCTACCACTTGAGGCCAGTAAGGACGGTGTCCATCATCCTTTGGAATGTAGCTGGGGCAGAGCACAATCTAAATGGGAGTACTTTGAATTCATATAGGCCATATGGAGGGACAAATGTGTTTTGTTATCTCGGTGTCTTTCGTCTACTTCGATTTGTCAATAGCCGCTTTTCAAATCAATAGATGAAAAACACTTCGCACGTCGCAATCTGTCCAGTGAGTCATCGATGCGCGGCAACGGGTATACATCTCTCTTTGTCACATTATTCAAATTCCGATAGTCGACGCAAAATCGAAGAGTACCGTCTTTCTTCTTTACCAGGACTACTGCTGAAGATCACGGACTTTGTGAACGCTGCACAACACCATCATCCAGCATCTCCTGAACCTGCGTCTGGATCACTTCTCGTTCTTTGGCAGACATACGATAAGGCTGCTGTCGTATTGGGCGAGAGTCTTCATAAGTAATGATGCGATGTTGTGTGATGGGCGTTTGACGAACCTTCGAGGTTGAAGCAAAACAGTGCTTGAAGTCCAGCAACAGCAGCTCTAAGGCCCGCCGTTTCTCCTTCGACAAGTGGCAGTTAATGTCGATGTTGTCAAGAGATGGCTCAATAGTTTCGACTGCCATGGATGCAAAACAGACCGGATCGTGCGTAACAGGTTCAGCGAAAGCGATAGCAGTTCCCGGCAACAATTGCCAGTGCTCATTAGAAAACATTTTTGACAAGGAGTGCAGCCCGGCCATTGTGAAGCGACAATAAACTTCGAGCAGCGCAGATGCCTTGAGCAAGCAGGAGTGAATGGTTCGCTTCCGCTACAGCATCGCCGGAGGTCGTCACAGGTAATTTCCCCAAGAGCACTGCTTCGCGGCGGCAGCGAGATGCTCTCGGCGAAAACGCGAAGTGCGGCATTGCTAGGACTGCTACTATATTGTTCGGCAGATTGTCCCATCGAAAATATGACGCGTCTATTTCGCACGTCGATAACTGCTCCGTACTCTCGCAGAAAGTCAATGCCGAGGATAAGGTCACAGGAACAGTCACTCAAAACGACGCAACTAAAGACGAACGTATATCTGTTTATCTCAATGCGAGCCGTGTACATCCCCTTTGGGGTGACAATATGACCGCCGGTGGTTCGAAGGTAGACACCTGTCCAAGCAGTGAGCACCTTCCTCAAAACAGTCGCCATGCGACCACTCAAAATCGAATAATCCGCACCGGTGCCCACTAATGCATTGAAAGTAGTACGACCGTCTAAAATAGCAGGAATGACCACAGAAACGCTTTTGGCTTCCCTAGGGGACGGTACCAGTAGCTCGCAGTCGGATCGAAGCGGTGACGACGGGAGGTCTTCAACGCAGCGACTATCAGCGGCCTCGCCCCCAAAGGTCGCTGTTTTCAGTTTTCCCGACCAGGGCTAGACGAGCGGCCTTTCCCCTCTCGCGAGGAACCTTGGGTGAACGTCGATGAGCGCCTTGGTGAAGGGGAGCGGGACTGACGCTGCGAACGAGATGAACGCTGCTCCGCCAGGTACTCTTCAATAACTCGGGGTCGTTGACCAAACCGGGGAGGAGGCGAGTCAACGCGGAAGCCGTGAAGACCGAGGCGTCGGTAAGGACAATCCCGGTAAAGATGGCCTGGTTCACCGCAGTGGAAGCAGAGTGGACGGCGGTCAGGCGTGCGCCAAATGTCGGCTTTGCGTCGGGGCAGGGGACATTCGTCGAAGTGCTGCACTGCTTGCACCGAGGGCAGCGGAACTGTAGGCGGCGCGAGAATGGGCGGCGGTGAAGGGGGAGCCTGACTCTACAGAACTTCCGCATATGTGGGACGGTTTTCGGTCCCCGACAGCAATGGCTGGTTCGTAACTACAGGCGAAAGAGGGCTCTTGAGCACCTGTCGCACCTCCTCCTGCACTATAGGAGAAACGGAAGCTGGCGATTGCTGCAGGGGGTTCTAGAACTTGCTCAGTTCGTCGCGCACGACACTGCGAATTAGTTCGCGCAAAGCATCAGGATGCTGCTCGGAAGATGCAAATGACTCCGCGGTTGGGCCAGTATGGAGAGGTCGGTTATAAGCCGCGGCACGTTGTAGCACCCTTTCCATTGTGGCGGCCTCCGCAAGGAATCAGTTTATAGTCGACGGTGGGTTGCGCACAAGGCCTGCGAACAGTTGCTCTTTCAAACCCTGCATCAAGTATCTGACCTTTTTGTCCTTAGGACATGGCGGGATCGGCTCGCCTGAAGAGGCGCGTCATGTCCTCGACGTACGCTTGGACACTCTCATTCGGCACCTGGATGCGAGAGTGAATGACACGTTCTGCATGTTCGCGACGATCCGCGCTAGTACAGGCCTCGAGCAGTTGACGACAGAATTCCCGCCACGATGTAAACACTTGCTCTCGGTTTTCGAACTAGATCTGGGCGCCATTCTCAAGGCTGAAGTAGACGTTCCTTAGTTTGGCAGTATCGTCCCACTGGTTAAAAGCAGCGACACGTTGAAACTCTAGGAACCAGTCCTCCACATTTTCAAAGAGGTCCTCATGGAAAGACTGCAATACCCGAGGGGCCTGCAAGGTGTAGTTACAGGCCGGTACGACACCCTTTACCTGCTGAGCAGAAGCACTGGATGTCATGGCGGCGGGTAATGGCTGAAACTCCGGAGACAGTCCCTGGAGCCGTCGACTGGAGCGATGCACGAAGGTGTCCAATGGCACAGGGCTGGCGCGATGTCGTTCAGATGGAGACTCTTGCATAGGTGATCTTTCCCAGCACTTCCACCAGAATGTCACGTACAAGGTGATTGAGGATATCAAGAAAAGCAAGGGGTTAGCTCCGACGCAACAACAGCGAGCAGCACAGACGCAAACCCGCAAGCGACACTTCGTCGTCCTCTTTAACTTCGTCCTCCTTCACTCCTTGGCAAGCACACTCAGTCATGTGCCACCTGGCAACGATAGGTGGCAATATCTTCTAGGTATTTGCGAAACAGAACGTACTCGACATGTACAGAAAAGTTGTAACGTATAATATGTATGGTTTCATGCTTATTTAGCGCAAAGGCATGTTAGACGTGGTCATCCTGGTTGAGCTTCACGATCCGCCCGAATTGTGTTGAGAAGCGGAAATACTCTGTCCCGTATCAGTTTCATTCATATCGGGTTTGTCCGGTTTCTGTTAAGCCGGACATGACCTGTCCTGTATATGAGCTCAATACAGGACTGGTCCACCCTATTTCATATGCATACCGGACTAAGATGTCATGTATAAGGTGCATACTGGAAATGGTCTGCCCTCTATTAACTCTATACCAGACTCGACCGTCCGGATTGAGATTCATACCGGACATGACCTGTCCGCTATAAACCGTTTAAGTTTCATGCAGGACTGGTCACACCGGTATAAAATTTGTACGGGATAGTACAGGACCAGTTCAAACCCGTTTGTCGCGATACGGGATTTTTCACTAGGGTGTGCTCAATGCAGTGGAGTGATGCAAGTATTTTTCACACCGGTGCAGAATTGAGAGCCACTAGCGGTCACAAATTTTTGATCTATTCTTTCTAGGCCAGGAAAGACGGGACAGACAAGATATAGCATCGGCAAAAAGCGGAAAATGGGGTTTACATTACATGTTTGAGCATACGTCTTCATCCGCCTCGTCCTCATGAGTGTTAGTACATGTCTGAGGTGGCACCGCCAAAAACGGTTTCCCAAAGATGTTCTGATAGCTCTATCACTAACGCCGCACTAAACCAAATTCATTTCTGCTTCATGTAATATTTTGACTGATGGTGGCTATTGGAACCTCAGTAAGACAAGCTGTCTCAGGACAGGTTGCCTCTGCACCAGTGCTTCATATTTTCGGCAATGAAGTGGCAGCGAAGTTATATTTTCCACAAACCAAGATCAGGCTACCAAAACTAGGGTAAAGCTACCTGCGAGGATCACATTAGGGACATTTTTCTTGTACAAGAGTGGTTTTACGTTATGACCGTAAGTAGCAGGGACACAGTATCAGTAGAAGCTTCAGCAGCCATGGAGGAATTAAGAATCAGGGTGTTTGATGTGTGATACGTGAAATTACCGGAGTAAATCTATAGTGGCTGCTCAGCAACCATACGTTTCCACAAAGTATGCAATAAGTTATAAATAATTAGTTGTGTTAGACAACGACCCAATCTTTCGAGTAATATTCACCGTTTCCTTAGAGGGAGTATTCAGTTATCTGTGTTGGGAAAAGTTAAGAATAAGGGTAAATGGAGGATATTGCTGTAATCTGAAATTTTCTGATGACATTATTGATGAACCCTGGTGACAGACTGAAAAAGATTACTATTTATATATACTGACAAAGCCGAACGCTATGCCTTAAAATCAGTATGAAAAAGACAAATGGGGGCACCCTCGTAAACGAACCGTAGTTGTTTTGCGGTAGGTAGCGAGACGCCGCAAGTAGTAAGGGAATACTTCTACATAGGGCCTGCGATAGCGCCTGCATACACGGAGCACAAGATAGAGAAAACTGAAATCGTGAGACTGTCCTAGTTCGAATTGGGCTACTGCGATTAGAACATAAACGGCGAGCTGCCAGTAACCGGTACCCACCTACCGGGAAGAAAGTATTACCGGAGAATTGAGCCTAATAGAGCAAACACAAAATTCATTATAATGAAAAAGGGTTGGTGTAACGTTGAAAGAAAGGAAGTGCGCTGAATGGGTCGGCGGCCAAACGGAATTTATTGTCATTCAAGTAGAAGTCAAGAAGTGAGCATGGGCATGTTACGTATTGAAAAGGCACAATAACCAATTGGCCATAAGGATATCGATTCCAAGCGAAGGCAAGCGTAGTGCTGCGGAAATAAATTAGGCGGATGAGATTCGGAAGCTTGCAGCCAGCCCTGGATTAAATGGATGCAGCTGGCACAGGACAGGATAAATGTATGGGTTGTGGGAGAAATCTTTGCATTGTGGTGAAGATTTGCGTGTTTCTGACAATGACTGCACTGACTCATTGACGGAGACTATTACTTTAGAATACGGAGGGGACATACGTATTACCAGCAAATGTTACAAACACAAGTTACGCAGCTTATATAAAGACTGCACTATGAATACGATTTCGAGTAATATTGAGTAGGCAGTCAAATGTTCTTAGAAATGGCATATTTTTCCTGGAAACATCAGATTATAGGTTGAATAAATGCGCAGAACAGATAATCAAAGTTCACTCGGCTGAAAACTCTCTTTCTCTAAAAGGAAATTGTATATCGAATTAAAGCGAAGTTATTTTTGTGGAAAGCTGCCTACAGTGACGCTTCGCAGTAAGGTTTTTAAAATTTGGTACGGACATTTTGTTTTAAACAGGTCTTGGATGTTATTTGTTTTTATTTTACTAAAATTGACGGGAACACTTTCCGCAGAATGATCTAACCTGCCTTCATTAAAAATAACAGTTGGTAAGTTTTTTGCCCCCACTACTGCTATGAGCGAATTCGAGATTAAGGCAACAGCTAAAGGTCGTGGCTGTGAAACATTGAGGTGTAAGCCTTGAAGCGCTCATAATAACGGCGTCCGTGCGGTCGCAATATAGCGTTTAATCAAATAACGCCATGATGGCGGCATCAAAAAAAAATTGAAATCCTGTCTCCATCGGGCATCGAACCCCAATCCGTCGGTTGCTCACCAGAGCTGGTTAACAAACTACGACACGCCTCTGATCGCATCTCCGGTGAAAATGTAGGTAAAATTACCAGGAAACAGGAACGAATATGCCGGCAAATGTTAGAAAGATTGAAGTGGTACAGACAATGCCGAACTTGCCCGTCGAGTGTACGACGCGTTGTCAATACCGGGAACCATTAGCGGTCAAGAGTGCCTCTGGCACATCATATTTCGCGGAAAAAGACACTGTCTCTATTTATAATTTGTTTTTAATTACCATGCCGTCCAAAGCGCCTCCTTTTAATCAAGATAAATATTCCTCGATGCCTTAGCGATCGCTTCTCTGTTCTCCGCCCCATTGAATATATAGCTTTAGCTCAATCTGTTTACAACATATTCTCAGGTGTTTTTGTTGGGTTCGAGTAATGTTGCGATTTTGAAGTCAGAAGTCTTTTGATATTTTATTCGCTTTCATTTGCAAATGACACCTCAACCCGTGCACACTTTTTGTGATGACAGCGAGGACAGTAACGTAGGGCAATTTATGAACGGTTCCATAAGAATAATTTCAGGATTACAATTGAAGCGGTGGGCCGGAACCAAAACTGTCATGTGTGCTTTTTTTTGCTGATTTTAGAAAGCCTGCTAACCCAACTTGCTTTAGCGGTATTACTTGTCATTTCAGAGTTTGTTGCAGACCTCAAAGTGGCATACTCAGCCTCTAGTTGACTATCACCATTATGTGCACGTTTCGATGAAGGTAAGATGAAAACAAAAACTCCATGGCGGTGTGAAATATAAGTTATTTACCTCATTGTGGCCCTTTATAAAACGGGCTCGGCCACTTCCACCTGTTTGATAGCCTTCGTGCCGCTAGTTAAACTAAATGACAAACACGAACACTACTAGTATTTCAACTCCACGCTTTAATCTCATGATGTTTTTGGGCACAGTGGGTATTGCAGCTAAGGTTTTAGGTATTTAAATGCGTGTTTCGTGTATAAACAAGCACAATAAGACCCTATTATGTGTAAGTTGGTGATTGAGATTGCGGTTGACTCTTATTTATGAAATAAAGTTGCATGATAATGCACTGCAAACTTTCGCTTTGTTGCACATGGTCGATGTTTCCGAAATGGTAGTAAATGCTAGGTTCAGCATAGGAGGATTTTGTTGTTTCGTAGTTAGAGGCTGTCAAACAATTTTGAACATGATATCTACTTTAGGCAGGATAGATCTGGTATAGTGCTCACCTCGGGATACAGGGGGTCGTTTTCTAACGAGAATAATACAACCACGCCTTCGGTCCATGAACATCAATTTGAACAGAAACGGTTCACCATTCACTGCGAACGAAGTGAAAAAAAAAAGACAAGTCTTAGTCGGGACTGAATTTTGGTGCTCCAGCTGTAACTAACCGCGATTATAAAGTGACAGCGTTGCAACCACCCGTAGACTTCGCGGCCAAATGTTACAGGGTATGTTGAGATGACGTGGCTGGGACTGCTCGATTGATTAAATGCGCACAGGAGCTACACGTTTGCGCTGATGCATTTATAATCCCATTATATAAAACTGAACAAATTTTAAAACAAAATTTAACGCCAAAAAGTAATTCACAAATATCAGTTGGTTGTCTTTAGAGATTATCACAGTATTATTAGTTCCAAATATTTTCGCTCATGAGGTCATTAGCCCGGACACTTGTATACTGAAATATGAGATCTCGGAAGCTGTACAAATGTTTTCAGTACCATTTTATTACTCAAAATTTTGAGTACAAATGTGGCATGCGCAGCTTTACATAGCGCTAGGGTATTGTATCGCGCTTACAACTAGGACGATAGATTTAACAGGCGTAGACTTACCCTGTTCACTCAGCCAACTGAGAGCATTTGGTGTCGTGTGCGGTAGTATTGCTGATGTAGTCAGTAGTGTCGGATGAATAGCACTACACAAAAGAGAGTAAAAAAGAATGTACATTAGTGCCTTTAAATGACAGGTTTTCATTTAAAACTTCTTCACACGTTATTGCCGTTTCAGTCAAGGGACTCGGTATTTCTTGATAATCAGATGCACTTAAAAGTGACAGCTCTAATTTCAAATACTAAGAAGGCCTGTTTTTTGTTAGTCGCATTCGTTCCATTTAAAAATCTGACGCTGCATTTACAAAATCGTTGTCAGCCTGCCGGTTAATGGCTTGGTAATATTTTTAACATTTTATGCAGCTGTTCTCAAAAAGCACAGACGATTAATATATCTCCGAATAGGCCACAATCATGCTCAACTTACCCTTAAGATGATTCCTCCGCTGCTTGAAAATCAAGTATTGTTAAGGCTGTGCCGTTATCGCTGCTGAATAAATCTAAGGCTTTTCGCTTGGCGCCTCCATAATTGTTTTTGCAGTGAGGGTGGAACAGCTGCCCCAATAGCACCTTTTTGATGCGGCTGCATATTTCTGCACCAAGCTATCCAATCACCCTGGAATTTGTTAAATTTGCGCCAAGCAACGCCAAAATGTCCAGACTAGCCACAAAAGTTTGCCATTCTCAAGAAAAACTTTCTGCGCCCGTGATATGGCCGGCCACGACGTTTCAGACACTGAAGCAGGTGTCACTGGCCTTTTAGCTTTATTTTGAGACGGCTATACCCCGTTGTAACACCCTAACACCTGCTCATATTTCTCTCTCGCATGAACGTGTTTCAGCCATTGTCGAATACGCCGAAGCGCTGGAGTTTGACGATGCTTCCCCTTACTAACTAAAACCCATGTGGTGAAGCATTCCATAACTCAAAGTGCCGTTTCTAACGAGGCACCGCTTCTAGTACGTCGCATTGCGAAAAGGCTCATGTGGGTACTTGTGGTACTTGTAACTTTGCAGTAATACAGTAAACTGTGTTTTAATGAGCAGCATGTTTTTTAACGGGTGTACATCTAGTCTTTATGCAGATCTTGGAGGTTTTATACATATATTGTTTGGCCATTCATGTACAGTGAGGTTGTTATGGTGTTATCAACGAACTAACTTTTCCTTCGTTAGATAGTGTAGGCGGCGCGTCAGGTATGGCCTTTGCGTTTTTGCTAATATAACCCGAGGTGGTGGTACGCGTGAAAGTTATTTCGGGTGTCAGCTGGTCGTAAAATGCGCACAGCATTATATTTTGAATTCCAGAACACCACAGTGGAGTCCGAGACTACCAAAATTACATTTACAAATTCTGGAACATCTAAATACTGTAACGACTGCTCTGTGCAGTACATATATAACGTAACATGATATCTCGAGTCATCGCCAGCCCCTAGAAAGCTTCAATCACGTGCGGAAGGCGTGCTCTGTTGATAGTTTTGTTTGTTTATGACTTGCTTTCTTATCTGGTTTCGGCATTCGCCCTTTCGCCTTTTGTCGAAATTTCTATTTTATTTTTATTTAAATTTTCTGCCTTGCTTTTGAATCAACATTTCGTTTGTTTTGTATTGCGCTCGTTTTGGGCACAGGATCATCGCAGTCACGGTTTCAGATTGGGCCTCTTCTGGAGCTGCCTTCACATAACACAAGCTGTAGACTTCGTGTACAGTAAAAGATTGTTTTATCAGTCTTGCGAGGAAGATAAGATCCCGTTATTAAGATTGTCAAATTGCGCTAGATGCAAAAATGCATATTCTCGAGCTTCTTCCAGTTTTGGTCCGTCCCCGAAGTTTGAAACATTACCCTCCTTGGTTTCTTGGCTCGCATTCTATTTGTTCATTGCGATAGCATGCATTGGTAGTACAAAATGCTTATTTACAAAAATAGGCACACTAGAGATTCATAAAGTAAATATACGGAGCGCTGGTGATAGGTGGTCCTAGCGAGATTTCTTTTCGATCACATTATACGATCCGATGTTCCTATCTCTTTACATGTTTGCGCCGAAAATAAGTTGTCCTCTCTGTTTAACGGCTCCAAAATTTGATTTGATGTTGCAAAGTGCAGTTTTTTTTTCTGTGAGTTGCTCCAAATATGAATTTCGCTGCTCCAAAATTGCAACAAATACTACTCCACTGCAGCTAAAACGATGAAGATCGCTGTCAGCGGTCTTCGTAGCATTTTCGATTTCGCAATCTCCGATTTGTACCATTTTTTTTAGCACAAAATCAGACGTTTGGAGCAGTCAGCGGGCTTCATTGCTATTGACGCACTTGGGATTTATTGCAGCCATTTACAGCTTTTCTGGAAAAAATATTGTAAAGCAAACTTCCTTAGTATTTCTTTAAAACGAGCAGCAGAGCCCGAATAAAATACTCACTATTCAGTGTTTGGCGGTATAGGGGCGAGAAACACCATATATTGAAATGCAGTGTCAGATAGCTGCTCATCTCTTCTGATGGCATAGCAAAGAGTGAACGTGGCTGAACGAAAGTTCCGGTTTTTCACAAAAAGCATGGTGGTGATTTGCATCATCTGTTGAAATAGGTATGTGACTATAAATATTGCCAAGTAGTAAGAATATACGACGTTGTGTAGCTTAAGTGAAGTTTTACACAGCTGAGATTACTTTTCAAAATTACCGCTAATTTTTACAGTAACTGTGGGTACATGCTTTTTCTAACATTAACTTCATATTTCTGAAGCCGCATATACCCTAGGGTATGTACGGTGCCAAAAGTGTTGGATACATATGCAGTTGTGAGCGGCAGTATTAAAAGAAAGAGAAGGTATAGGTGGTTCTTGAAAGAATAAAAAGCTATCACACAATCAGCGAAGGGCACACGCATGCCGCGAAGAGTGTTTTTATGCAGCCCTACAAAAATCTGCTTCGTTGAATGTATGATTGAACACACGTTTAATTTGCAAACGTTATTCCTGTCTCCGTCCAATTAGACACAAGGGGGTGTACAGCAAATACTGTCTTGTCGTATAAATGAAACCAATTTTCACCGCCGTCAAAATCAGCCTGTCTACGCTACTTAAGACAATGCTTCGTCCTCAAACCACAGCAACTCATAATAATTCACCCACTAACCTGTAGCTCTGTTGAACCTCTTACCCTTCATTGGAATAGAGCCTGTTAATTTTAACGGCTATCAGTTGCACTGGATGTGTATTACATCTTAGATGTAATCACCACGCCTTTGTTCCTCGTCCTACGCTAGTTTCATGCTGTCTGATAATACAGCGGCTCTCAGTTATCTGTCAATAGCTTGAAGCCTGTTTGGTTTCGTTCACCTCCGCGTTCATGTCTTATAGAGAATCTGCACCACCTAGGTGGCGTCCTGGATGGATGGAAGGAATATAGGGGCGTCCCTTTTTAAACGGGGTGGTATTAGTAGCTGTCATGCTCATTTTTCTCCCTATATCTTAACCATTGTTTCAGATTGATTAACTATACAATCATTCAATTCATTAAATTTTTGTTTCTACATTAGTAACATTATGTCACTTCTCTGCGTTTAAGTCACCAGTCTTCCAGTCATGTTTTGCTAGCTTCCACCGCCGGCTTATATACCTGGCCACGGGTATCTCTAAACCCCAGAGTTTCAGGAACAGTGACTGCGCCTGCATTAGCTTCGGGATCGATGCCTTTATATTCGAGTATAATATGGTCAATTGTTTCACTGGAATTACCACATACAGCACATGCGTCATCTCCATTGCTAAATTTCTTTTTGAAGCTGCGTGTTCTAAGGCACCCTTGCCTAGCTTCAAAAAGTTGAGCATTGACCCTTGAGTTATCAAAGAAAGCTTCCTTCCTGAACTGCCTTTTCCATGTTCGGTATAATTCCACACTCCGTTTCTTTTCCATCGCATTTATCCCATTTTTACCTTCTGTGTTTTTCACCTGTTTCTTAACGCTATTTATTTCTCTGTCCTTGTGACTACACATACTTACTAGTTAGTTTCCTAGTTCTTTTCCTCCATTGTGAGTGAATGCTTTTTAAGTATAGGTATTTAAATGCTTTAGCTGCCAACTGTTACTGTCCAATTTCTTCAGGCGTTCCTTATATAATATTTTACTCTGAGCTTCCCGTACTTCGAAAGATGCCCAGCCCATATCTCCCTGTATCGCCTCATTTGTGGTTTTGCCGTGGGCACCTAGGGCTAATCGTCCAACCGCTCTCGGATTTATTTCTAATGTCGACTGTACCTCTGATTTAAGGCAAAAAGCTGCATTTTCGAAAGTAAGTCCGGGCACCGTAATTCCTTTTCAAGTACCCGTCAAAACCGCATACAAGTTGTATCCCTACAATACCCTATGCTTCATTATCCCGCCATTTCTTCGCCCTTTGGCCTTATGTAATTGCTCATGCTTTCCAATGTATGCCAAACCTTCGTTTACCCATAGTCCCAGATATTTATATTCTGCTTCTGTGGGTATTTCATGGCCTTTTATTTTAACACCCTGATCAGTTGAGACGTGTAAAATCATCAAACTCAACTTAACTGCGCTAAAACTGAAGTCTAGAGCGTTCCCTTCGTCTCTGCAATACTCAACTAAAGTTTGCAATTCTTCCAGACTCTCAGCTAGCAGCACAATATCGTGTGCTTACATCAAACAAGAGAGGCACTGCTCTACCGCCTTTCCACCTAATCTATATGACAGGTTAAAACCTAGGTTACTCTCTGTATCCTCCGTCCCAGGTTTATGATATTGACGCATATAGAAGACGACGCAAAAGATGACATCTGAGACGACAAGCGCGAGCCTGGAAGTGAAAGAAGCTTGAACGCAAGACTTGTTCTGGTCGACCATTCAAACCATCTATCGCTAGGTTCTCCTTGGTGTTCTACCGAGACGTGACACTGGTGGAGCGCGCTGGGGTATGCATAGGACTCCTTCCGGCAGTCCACAGCGGATCCCAAACGTCGACACGCCTGTCCATCGTGCTAGCCGCCGCCTTCTAGGCCTAGCGCCGGAGTACAGTCACCTACCGAACGACTCCTCAAACGCCCAAGTTCCTCAGACCTCCCAAGCCATGGCACATACCAACCCTACGCCGGTGACTCTACAGAACACCAAGGTGCCAGAGTGCTTTCGCGGGGAAGCGTTTGAAGATGTGGAGGACTGGCTCGACCAGTTTGAGCGAGTGGCCAAGATAAACCAATAGAGCGCAGACCAGAAGCTTTGTAATGTTTATTTTGCCCTTCAGGATAATGCTAGAACGTGGTTTGAAAACCACGAGGCCAGCTTATCCACATGGGATGACTTCCGCTGCCAGCTGGCCGACACTTTCGCGAGAACTGACCGACGGGACAATGCGCTGCGCCTGCTTGAAGTGCGCATCCAGAAGCCAAATGAGAGCGTGGCTATGTTTGCGGAAGACATGGCTCGCCTTTTTCGCCATGCCGACCCTGATATAAGTGAGCCAAGGAAGCTACGGCATCTCATGCATGGTGTAAAAGAACAGGTGTTTGCCGGCTTGGTACGCAACCCACCTAAAACGGTGAGAGAGTTCGTTAAGGACGCTACTGCTATAGAGCGAGCCCTACAAGACCGGTGCCGCCAGTACAACCGACCCGTTAACTGTGCTTCGACGACTGCGGCGGCGCTGAATGCAACCGATAGGACCGCTCTTCGAGACCTCATTAGAGAAATTGTCCTTGAGGAGCTCCAGCGAATTACGGCTACGAAGGCTCAGTCATCACAGGCCCTTGTGGAAACCGTCAGGAATGAAATTCGGTATGCCTTATCACCGTCTGCACCATGTAACCAGTCTCACCCCGTCGACAACGCGCCAGCTATTTCGGAGCCATACCACGCTCCACAACCAGTCAGCTTCACGGCCGACGTCCCTGCACCTTACCAGGAGCAGCAACATGAGAGCTATGCCGCAGTCCTTCGTCGCCCGCCTCCAGACTACGCCCCACCGAGCTCATCGAGCCGTCAGGAGACGCGACTCTTCCATGGACCTCAGTGGGCGCCTTCCAGGCGCTTTCAACCACGCCGAACTGACAGGTGGCGCAGTTATGATAACCGGCCACTCTGTTTCTACTGCGGACAACCTGGCCACGTGTATCGGTACTGCCGCTACCGCGAAGAGGGGCAAGCCTTTCCGCCTGCTTCTGCTCGCCAACACTTCAATGCCGACACTGCCCAAATCGAGGACGATCCTCCGGTCAGCAGGGAAAACAAGTCCCGGGGCTTCCGCCGCCGCTCCTCCCCATCACCACAGCGTTATCCTTCGCCAATGCGCCGTAGCATTGCTGACGTTAGCGGACAGCGGTCCCCGAGCCCTCACCGGGAAAACTAACAGCCGCAACCTCGCGAGGGGAGGTTGCAACCAGTCGAAAAATGCCAAACCCCTCACCACCGCCGCAACCGCCGACAACCTGTGCTTCTGACGCCGCTGTTAACATTAACATTGACATCGCCGCACTACCGCCGAAAATGCCGCCTACATTACCGCCGAAAATGCCGCGCCAGATGAGCAGCCCCGACGACGAAGCTGACAGCGCCGACCTTGCTGCACTTCCGCCGCAGATGCCGAAAAAGACGAACAACCTGGATGAAATTGTTAGTGCTGACCTCGCCGTTTCTATTGACGGGCTGGAGGTACATGCTCTAGTGGATACCGGAGCGGATTTTTCAATTATTAGCCAGAAACTGGCTGACACGCTGCGTAAAGTAAGAACCGAATGGACTGGGCCAGTAATTAGAAGTGCTGGGGGTCAGCTACTGGCACCGACAGGGAAGTGCACTGCCCGGATAGCAATAGGAAACGCGGTGTTTGTCGGCAGTTTCGTTATTCTCCCTGACTGTTGCAAAGACCTCATCTTGGGCATGGACTTTCTGCGCCTTCATGGGGCTGTAATCAGCATTCGAGATAGCGTCGTTGCCTTCACCAAGAATCATGGAGACCTTGGTTATGCGGAAGTACCACTGATGCCCTTACGCGTCGCCAAGGAGACGGTGACATTACCTCCGCGATCATGCTCTCTTGTTCAAGTGAAGTGCGACGTGGCGCATACCGGCGATGGAATCCCCGAAAGGGCAGTCACCCTGGTACTAAGCCGAGGTGTTTCTATAGCTCGGGGGCTAGTCAACTTGACCGATGGACAGACCGAAGTGCTGCTGACAAACTTCAGCGACGAGCGTCAGCAAATTCCGAAAGTCACAACTGTGGCCTTTTTCGACAGCATCCTAAATGCGCAGCACTGCTTCTCACTGCAACAGGAAGAGCCAATGAGCAAGACGCCCGTAACCATCGTCGATGTGAGTCCAAATTTGTCTTCTTCAGAACGGGACCGCCTTTTGGATCTCATAGATCAATTTCGAGACTGCTTTGCTTCCGAATCACGGGTCGGCCAAACGCCCTTGACAAAACATCGAATCATTACGGATGACTCGATTCGCCCAATTCGACAAAATCCTTACCGTGTGGCTCCGAAAGAACGCGAAGCCATTCAGCGCCAGGTGGCCGAAATGCTTAGAGACGACGTTATCCAGCCGTCACAGAGCCCCTGGGCTTCCCCCGTGGTGCTTGTTAAAAAGAAGGACAGCTGCTTACGATTTTGCATAGACTACCGCAAGCTCAACCAAGTGACTAAAAAAGCCGTGTACCCTCTTCCTCGCATCGACGATTCCCTTGATCGCCTACAATACGGCACGCCAAGACACCACTCGTATGACACCATTCAGCCTCCTTCACGGGCGACCAGTAACAACTATGCTGGATGCAATGTTGCTCCCAAATGCTGACACCGATGATCTCGATCAGGACGCCGAGGAATTCGCTCAACGTGCAGAGGAAGCTCGACAACTAGCGCGTGTGCGAATCAAAAATCAACAAGAGCATGATGCACGACGCTACAATCAGAGACACCGACATGTCATGTACGAACCTGGCGACAAAGTGTGGGTCTGGACTCCTATTCGCCGCCGTGGACTCTCCGAAAAATTATTGCGGCGATACTTCGGGCCCTATGTTGTCCAGCGACGTTTAACCGACGTCACTTATGAGGTGGTGCCAGACAAGGTGTCGACATCAAAGCGACGCCAGCAACAAGCACACGTCGTCCACGTTGTGCGTATGAAGCCGTACAACTCGGATTGACCTCATCGAGACGATGCTTCCTGAGGAGGGGGGCAAATGACGCATATAGAAGACGACGCAAAAGATGACATCTGAGACGACAAGCGCGAGCCTGGAAGTGAAAGAAGCTTGAACGCAAGACTTGTTCTGGTCGACCATTCAAACCATCTATCGCTAGGTTCTCCTTGGTGTTCTACCGAGACGTGACAATATAAAGCATGAACAGCAGTGGTGATAAAGGACAGCCTTGTCTTAATCCTTTGCATACTTTGACAACTTCCGTACTTCTTATCTCTTCCCATGTAATTTCTACTTTGTTATCCCGGTATATTCACTGTAGGAACTCTATTATATCATAACCGATACCTTCTTTTAATGTGTTCCATAGGAGTTCCCTGCTTACGTTGTCGTACACGCCGTTTATGCCCAGGAAAGCCAAATACAAAGGTTTATTTTCCATTCTAGATATTCCGATGCATTGGGTAAGCACGAACAGGCAATCATCTAAGCGCCTACCGTTTCTAAAGCCGTTCTGAAGTTCTCCGACTATCTTGTTACTTTCTACCCATGCTTGAACCTTTAATTTCCCCGCCTGCATGGCCAACCTGTACATACATACATACATACATACATACATACATACATACATACATACATACATACATACATACATACATACATACATACATACATACATACATACATACATACATACATACATACATACATACATACATACATACATACATACATACATACATACATACATGAACTTTATTGCGAGAAATATACATGCAAAAAAAAATAGCGGGTGCCCGCAGAAGCGCAAGCGCTTGTGGGCGGGCAACGGCAGTCACAGCAGTATGCATTCAATATAAAAACGCTGATAGTACACCGTCAGTCAAAAAAGAAAAACAAACAAAAACTGGTACAATGCATGTATAGTTTTCTCAGTACAATCAATAGCTAAAAAGACACTGAAACCTATAGTCAATAAACGTAATAAAATCGGCAAAAAAAAGAAAAAAACGAACATAAATTACAAAGAAGCTTAATAGCTTTCTTCGCGACCTGCAATCCACGCTTTCAGTGCAGATTTAGTAGCCTTCATAGAATCGCAACCCAAACACATGTGCTGGTAGTTTGTTGAAATAGTAAGGAATATAAAACTGTCGTGTCTTTTTGCCATAATTGGTATAAACCCTTGGTACCTTATAACGTGCTATGTGCCTAAGGGACTCTGGTTTTTTATCTGGTTGTTTAAACTGGTTTGAAAAGCCCCGCCGGGGTGGTGCAGTGGTAAGACGCCCGACTACTGTGCCGGAGTACCCGGGTTCGATCCCGACCTCGGTGGCTGCGTTTCGATGGAGGCGAAACGAAGAGGCGTCGTGTGCTGTGCGATGTCAGCGCACGTTAAAGATCCCCAGGTGGTCGAAATTACTCCGTAGCCCTCCAGTACGGCTCCTCTTTCTCTCTTTCCACTTTCATTCCCACCCTCCTCCCTTCCCTTACGGCGCGGTTCGGGTGTCCACAGAGCAAGTGTGACAGTTACTGCGCCTTTCCCTTCCTGTGAACCAATTTAAGTAATTTCTTAGAATTACCACTTGCACGTACAAGTCATGCAGGGGACTAACACCTGCTTCAGCCATCCTGGTGTTGTAGTCAGCCTTCTCATAAGCAGTTCCATACAGCAAATTAGTAGATATTCTGCACAACAACTTATCAACCTTCCTAATCTTACAGGGCGCACACGATCCATAGACAGAAATGCCGTATCTAAGCATAGATTCTCCCAAAGATTTATACACAGTCTGACGCAACTTTACAGGTGCAGTGTATTTTATGCGATACAGCTGCACAGAAAGGGAACGCATTCGCTTTAACAAGTGGTCAATTTGAGACGACCAACACATATTGGAATCAAGATACAGGCCGAGATATTTAACACTGTTCGAGTAGGGCAGCAGCGGACAGTGACAATTGGCACAGTCACTACCATGCAAAAGAATCGACGCGGAAAGATCAACATTCTTGTGCGGATTTCGGAAACATATCAACGCAGTTTTCTTTTTGTTTATGTATATTTGATTTCCAGAAAACCAATCTACTATTTTTTGACATCGTACTGAAGTAGTTTCAGTGCCTGTGGGCTTGATTCATGGGATATTACTAATGCCGTATCATCAGCATACTGAAATAACCTTGCATTTAATTTTAAGTCAACCATATCGTTTACATAAATATTAAACAAGAAGGGCCCCAAAACAGAACCTTGTGGTACGCCGTACTGAATATCAGAAAAGGTACTAAATGATTCATTAATTTTTACTACTTGTTTACGATTAGACAGATAGCTTGCAAAATATTTTTGATATGGACCACGGAATCCAACACTTTCCAATTTTTTTAACAAAACAGAGTGTTCTACGGCATCGAATGCTTTCGATAAATCCATAAATAACCCAAAAACACACAAATTCTCATCCAAATTACCATTGATAAAATCGCAGCAATCTTCGAGAAGCTCAACCGTACCAATATTACGACGAAAACCATACTGTGTAGTACTCAAACATGAATACTTTTCACAAAAAGATGTCATATATTGGTGGACAATTTTTTCCATCAGGATGCTAATGACCGGCAGCTATGGCAATCGGTCTGTGGTTGGTTGGATCCGGCTTTTTTCCCGACTTGTAAATTGGTCTTAAAACTGAGATCTTAAGACCTGGCGGTATGTCTCCTGAATTAAAACAACCATTGAGTATATGTAAAAGTACTTCTTTAAGTATGGAGTAATTGCTCCGCAAATCACGCAACCTAATCCTGTCGTATCCTGGTGGTTTGCTATCTGGTAGCGTCTGAATAAGGTTCCACAACTCTTCGTCATCAACAGGTGGAAACGCGGCCGAATTCATTGTTTTCTTGCCTTGGTAGGGGATGGTAGAATCATTAGTTCGCGTTTTCAGCTCCCTAATGGATGATAGAAACGAGTCATTAAAAGAATTCGCAACGATCGCAGAATCCACTTCTCCGAAAGTACAACGCAAATTCTCATCCAAATTAGGTTTTTTCTGTCTACCTAATAATCCATTAGGGGTTATTAGTAGCAATTAGAAGTAATCGGTAATAATAGCAATCGATTTCAAGAATTAGATCTAGAAGACAGAGAGCCCGAAGAGATGTGGACTGATGTTCGTGATATAATACAAGAAGTTGCTACTAAGGTAGTTCCAAAGCAAAAGAAATGCAAGAAAGCAAACTGGTTATCTGAAGAGGCTTTGCAAATAGCTGAGGAAAGCAGGATGGCAAAAGTTATGGGGGAAAGAGAAAGATACAAGGTTCTCAATGCGGATTTTCAGAAAATAGCAAGGAGAGATAAGAATGCCTTCTTGAACATACAGTGCCAAGCAGTTGAGGACAACAGCCAATTAAGGAACACAAGAGCTCTGTACAAGACAATCAAAGATATCGAAGGAAGCTTCAGTGCTAAGCTGGGCGTGATAAAGGACAAACGAGGCAAGGACTTCACTGAAGCCTCATAGATAAAGAAGAGGTGGCAGGAATACACAGAAGAACTGTACAAGAAGGACCCGAATGTGCAAACTCAACATATGACGGTTGTGATTACTGATCTCGAGCCGGGAATCCTGAAGAGTGAAGTTGAATGGGCCTTAGCCGGTCTTGCTAAGAAGAAAGCCAGCGGAAGTGATGGCATTCCAGCTGAGTTGCTTCAAAACCTCAACCATGACGCTGTTAGCATTCTGCATACATTATGTCAGAAGATTTGGACAACTCTGCAGTGGTCACAGGATTGGAGGAGGTCAGTTTACATCCCCATTCCATAGAAAGGCAGTGCCAAAGATTGTTCCAACTACCACACGATCGCACTTATTTCGCATGCTAGCAAGGTGATGTTGAAAATCCTCCAAGGTAGGCTGCAGCAGTATGTGGATCGGGAGCTTCCGGACGTGCAAGCTGGGTTTCGCAAGGGCAGAGGAACAAGAGACCAAATTGCCAACCTCCGCTGGATCATGGAAAAAGCAAGAGAGTTCCAGAAACCCATCTACTTCTGCTTTATTGATTATGCGAAAGAGTTTGACTGCGTAGATCACAGCAGATTGTGGGAAACTCTCCAAGAGATGGGAGTTCCAATTCACCTCATCTGTCTCCTCAGGAACCTGTATGAAGGACAAGAGGCCACAGTCAGAACTGGGCATGGTCTTACCGATTGGTTTCCGATTGAGAAAGGAGTGAGGCAAGGCTGCATACTGTCGCCCTGCCTATTTAACCTATATGCAGAGTGCATCATGAGGAAGGCCGGTCTGGACGAGTCTTCATATGGAGTGAAGATTGCTGGAAAAGGTATCAACAACCTTAGATATGCGGATGATACCACTTTAATGGCAGAAAGTGAAGTGGAACTCAGGAGACTTCTGATGCGCGTACAAGAAGAGAGTGAGAAGTTTGGGCTTAAACTGAACATCAAAAAGACAAAGATCATGGCGTCTTGCCCTATCAAGTCCTGGAGCATCAGTGGACAAGAAGTGGAAGCTGTGACAGATTTTCTCTTCTTGGGCTCCAAGATTACCTCGGAAGGAGACTGCAGCCATGAAATTAGGAGATGCCTGCTTCTGGGAAAGAGAGCAATGGTTAGCCTTGACCGCCTAGTAAAGAGCAGAGACATTAGTCTGCCAACCAAGATCCGTATAACTCGTGCTATGGTCTTTCCAGTTGTGATGTATGGATGCGAGAGTTGGACTGTGAAAAAGGCTGACCGCCGAAGAATCGACGCGTTTGAATTGTGGTGCTGGCGAAGACTCTTGAGAGTTCCTTGGACTGCCAGAAGATCAAATCAGTCGATATTGTCGACCATAAACCCTGACTGCTTATTGGAGGGTCAAATTCTAAAGTTAAAACTCAGCTACTTTGGTCATCTGGTGAGAAGAGAGGAGTCGCTGGAGAAAGATTTGATGTTGGGAAAGGTTGACGGTCGCCGGAGAAGGGGTAGGCAGCGAACGCGATGGTTAGATGGCATCCTCGAGGCACTGCAGATGAAGTTATGTGATGTTAGGAAGATAGTGAGAGACCGGAAAGCGTGGCGTGAAATGGTCCATAGGGTCACGAAGAGTCGGACACGACTGAACGACTGAACTGAACTAAACTGAATAACCCATTTAATAGATTCCAGGTTTTCCTTTTATTCTTGCTACACCTAAAAAATTCCGCAGAAAAATATTGCTTCTTTGCTAGCCTCAGTGCAGCAGTAAGTTTATTACGATGTGCCCTGTATTGCTCTTTCAAGGCTAGATTCCCGACATCTTGTTTATACGCACTCCAAAGTTTGTCTTTTTGATGAGATAATTTCAGTATATCATTCGTTATCCATTTCTTCTCAGGATTCCTTAACCTGATTTTAACCTCCTTTGTGGAACTGGCATACAGCTCATTAAACTTAGCTACTAAAGTGTTATAAGCATCAACGTGACTTTGAGTTAACAGTATCTTCCAGTTAAAAGTTTGAACGAGGTTGTCCAAACAATTGTTATCGATAATTTTTATCGTTCTAACAGTCTGACTTGACGTTTCCCTATCGTGCTTGAGCACACAAAGCACAGTAAAATAATGATCTGCCACTTTTCTTTGTATTACTGCAGCGTTAACGTCATAATTCGGGAGTCTAACTGCTATATGGTCGATACACGACTGAGTAAGTCTAGTGCCCATTACCTCTTCTCTTGTATGACTACGAATCATATTCTCTATTCCGTATGAGGCAAGTAAGTCTAAATAGCACTCAAAACCAGGCTTCCTTGTTTCTGAAATGTCAATATTAAGGTCTCCTGCTATTATCAGATTAATTTGACTGTGTCGATTTAACAATTCTGTAAGTTCAGAAAAACATACGTCGAGTATTGAGTTAGGAGGGCGATATATTGCCAGCACAAAAAATGTCTTGCCTTTGGAAGTGAGTGAAAGGGCCACCACCTCCGCCGCAGTAAAAGCACAGGATACTCTTTCAACGTGCCAACATTCTTTAAGAAATACTAATGCGCCACCACCCCTACCAGAGTCACGACAATAAGAGAAAGATTGGAAACCCGGAAGAATAAACGTGTCAGACTCATACTGGTGAACATTAGTTTCAGTCAGAATCACAATGTCAAGGTACCTAGCCAAATCAGACAGGTAGACATTTAATAAATTCCAATGCTTCTTGATGCTCATTATGTTGATATGGACAAGATCTACTGCAGCGTTGGCTTGGGAGTTAAACAAACTATTTCTATGTGTGTTCCAGTCGGCAAAAGAATCAAAGTCGTCAGTCATGGCTATTTGAGCTTATCAATATCACATAGGTTTTCAATTCTTATCGCTCCAGAGCCCTCAACTTTCCTCACAAAAAATTTCCCATTTTTCAGCCATACAAATTTGTATGATTTTTTCTTTGCTTCTTGTTTAATTTGCCACAGCAACTTCTTTGTCTGAGCAGGTAGGTTCTCATTAATGTACACATCTTCATATTTCAGTGCGTAGCGCTTATTTATCCACAGTTCACGAGCAGTATGTGAAGTAAATTTCACCAGCACAGCCGGTATCCTGTCCTTTTGTGCAGATAGTCGGTGCGCAACTTCTACGGATTTAAGTGTGGTCTCTGGAATTTCCAACCTACAAGCTAGTGACCTCAATATAACCTCAAGGTCCTCATTTTGCTCTGGTTTGAGACCATGGATTTCTATGTTGTTACGCCTTGAGTAGGCTTCCAGGTTATTCAAGGCTGTGCTAAAATAACTCAGCGTATTAACCTGCTCCGCAAGAGAACCCGCCAACTCTCGTGACCTCTCTTTTAATGCAGACACCTCAGCAGAATACGAAGCCACAGACACCTTCATTTCTTCGTATTTTGAAGCGAAAAGTTCATTGGAAGCCTCAATTCCAGTTATCACCTGTCCTTGCTTCTCAATGTGTTCAAGCACTGAATCACTCTTCTGACTCTGAGATTGTATGACTTTGTCTAGCTTATCAACTCTGGAACTGATTTTCGAAATCTTCTCATCTAATGAACGGATAGCTTTCATGAGCTGATTCAGCGTTGGTTGCTTTCCTTCATCTTCACTATCTGTATCCGAATTTTCTGTGTCGCGCTGATGTACAGACTTCGACGACATACATGTCTGGCACACCCAACCAGATTTTTTCAGAGTTTTCAGGGATTTCTTTGCAACCCCAGAGCACTTGCCAGAGTGATAAGAACTGTTACAGTCACTGCACTTCAGGCCATTGTCATCAGGCACTAGTTTTGAACAAACACAACAAAAACCGATAGTATTAGAAGACATGGCAGAAAAAGCACTTGTACCAGACACACGCGAACAGAACACGCAAAGAGTACGCTGATCGCAGTCCGACGAAGTGAACAGAATTCAGTCAGTTTGGTAGTTGCAAAATTGAACAAATTGCTTACCTAGAATAAAGCATGGGTGTTAGCATCTCGTTCCGCACTCCGTCGGACTGCGATCCGTCGAACATCCGAGGCCGCTTAAGTAGCCTTAGTTCGTCACCGCCCTCCCTGATAACGGCGGTACCACGTGACGATAAGATAAATGATGCCGTCTGTCTTGCTTGAGGTGATGCGCGCCGGTAGCTTTTGTGCGGGTTTTCCTAGTAGGGTCACCAGGCAGCTGCAGGGATCATTCCTTCATCGACGATCAGCAGGCTAGA
The DNA here is from genome assembly GCF_055883805.1 of Amblyomma maculatum. NCBI lineage: Eukaryota > Metazoa > Arthropoda > Arachnida > Ixodida > Ixodidae > Amblyomma > Amblyomma maculatum. Next base: position 77,144,311 of record NC_139346.1, read on the forward strand.
ATAAAACATGGGTGTTAGCATCTCGTTCCGCACTCCGTCGGACTGCGATCCGTCGAACATCCGAGGCCGCTTAAGTAGCCTTAGTTCGTCACCGCCCTCCTTGATAACGGCGGTACCACGTGACGATAAGATAAATGATGCCGTCTGTCTTGCTTGAGGTGATGCGCGCCGGTAGCTTTTGTGCGGGTTTTCCTAGTAGGGTCACCAGGCAGCTGCAGGGATCATTCCTTCATCGACGATCAGCAGGCTAGAATAAAGCATGGGTGTTAGCATCTCGTTCCGCACTCCGTCGGACTGCGGAACGAGATGCTAACATAACAGATGTCATGGTAATCGGCCTGTAGGATTTTATGTGCATCCTTTCTCCTTTCCCTTCCATCATCCCTTCCGGCATCCTTTCTCCTTTCCGTCCGATTATCGTACACGCAGCGCCACCTGGGTATAATACGAGCCCCCTCACATTAGGACGGAACAGATTAGTCGCCAGAGTGTGGCTACGCCTGTAGGCGGATCCTAAGCATTTTGTGCTTACACATAGACAACACTTATAGGCTGCATTTTTGAAAAAGTGAAACTTGTTAAGCAGCTTCAATGGGAAAAACATTTGTCCACTGGAATTATCCAGTAGATCTGTGCCGCAATACATAATTCAGTTTTTGCAATGGCGAAGTAATTGAAGCCTTCTCTAGAGAGACAGATTCCTGCCGTTGCATTTCAATGCTTGCGGGACGACGATCGCCCATGACTACCATTTAAAGGGCCTAAATCTATTTGGTTTATTCTTCGAAATGAATAGCAGTAAAAACAGTACAGCATCACACTTCCTAAAAGCTCGCTTTGGTGACACTTCAAGCAATTAAGTAGGCGGAATGCTCCTTCTGTTGATAAATGAAGGGCAAAAGGTGTCTTTGTCCTGTCTGAAAGTGTGAGGGGAGCTACCACTCCTCGTAATCTCCTTAGAATCATCTTACGCTTGCTTTCGGTCTGTAGGAGCAAAACATTAGCTGAATTGATGGATGGTGCTCCAGTCACTGCCAATTAAGAGAGAGATAATCAGTAATTTCTCGTCCAAGAATAAAACTGAGCAGGCATCATTTTAATGGGGGGATGAGCCAGGTGTTATATAGACGTATTCTCTTCCCTCTCCTTGCGCCCGCTGCGACAAAACCTGGGCGTAGAAAATTTCACGGCTAACAAAAAGACGGCGATGCTTCAATTAGCAGCATACTTGAGTAAAACAGTCCATTATCGTGATGCAGCTAGATTGTAGAGTGCAATACGTACAATAGTAAATTTGTTATTGCTTTAGCGGAAGGGAGTTAAATCAAATCGCGGCATGTCAATTTGTATGCACTCTGAGACAAATGATGCACAAACGCTTCAAGCGATGAAAAAGGATCCAAGCTCAAGCAAGTCGGTAAATTACAACAAAAATGGGATTTCAGCGCTTCTGAAGCGACATATAAATTATTCGAAGAAAACAGCAGGTGAATCCTATACAGTCGGAAAGTTGTTTTCAATCGCGGCTTACTTACTCTACCCCTCCGTAATATTTAAGGCGTAAACAGGTTAGCTCCGATAGATATTGGCAGAAGAGTTGTCAAAGCTTGCCGGTTAGTGCTGTGCCTCATACGTGCTCTTCTGGCAGAATACGTTTCATTTGCACAGATGGCTCATTTCTGCGGTTCGCCGTCTTGATTCCCGGTCGCATATCCATACTAGATTAATACGTGCTTAAGCCTTCACCTTCCTCTCCTTGATTGCGATTTCTTTCCGTCGATCTCGTAACGGCCCGAGCAAAGCAATAGGCTACACTAAGCGGTTTGATGCTCGAGCACCAAGACAGAGCTCACGCGCAGTCCAATAGAGCCCCCCCCCCCCCCCCCCCTTCCACGTTGACACATACGATAGCGGAATATATGAAAACGAACAAAAAATAGTGTTTATACGTACTGTACGACAGGCGAAACCGCATTATGAAGTGTGATAAAGAAGAGCACCTTAGTACCGTTCTTGTCCAGAGGCCTGAATCAGCAGCTGTGCCCTTCATTTTCGCACAGTGATGGCGGAAACGAATACGGAACACATTTCTCTTTCATACCTGAACACTAAAAGGCAGGAGAGATCCCTTGGCTTCATGATAGCCTGCCGGTCCTTCAGCACCTCTAGCCGCGGCGCCGCCAGTCGTCCGCGCCATGTCCCCTAGACGGCGAAGCGGCAAACGGAAAAGTCCAGCGCAGGTTTCCTACATTCTAGTGCCTTTAAGCCGAAGCAGTACTATACTAGTTTTGACGAATACTGGGAAACTCCGATTTATATTCACAGTAGGAATTAAATAAGCTCTTAATGTTTGTCGTATTTATTGCCATAGACTTTAAGCACTTACACTGATCATGAAACGTCAGCGAAAGAATGATATGTGGAGAGGGGCCGCCGCTAGTGGTTCCTTTTACCTCTGTGTGGCCATCGGATTGGCATGGCCGGTGGTGCTCTACGGCACATGACAAAAAGGCAAAATGGTTTAACTATGTCCACAAGTGTTGAAATATCTACCGGACGCCATTACGTGGATAGAAGTTTGGGAAAAGTGAAATCAAGCGGAAATTACAAGTGACTCAGGCCTTGGACAAAAATTTAATTGAGGATCTATGCAGTGTATTTGTGCACTGCTGTGTGCTGCCGTCATAAAAATGCGTTCTGTGTTCTTGAAGTATCTTGGTACCGCCGGGGTGGTGCAATGAATAGGGCGCTTGACTACTGTACCCGAGGACGCAGGCTTGAATCCCGGCCTCGCCGACCGCTTTTAGATAGACGCGAAATGCTAGGCGCCCGTGTGCTGTGCGTTGTCAGTGCACTTTAAAATCTCCAGGTGGTGGAAATTCCTGGAGTCCTCCACTACGGCGTCTCGTAGCCTGAGTCGCTTTCGGACGTAAAACCGCGAAACCGCACCATTTTCCACATGAACTCTTTCCCTGACCCTGCGTGCCTATAATGAACCGTGCCGGATAATGGAACACCACATAATGCAGTAATTAAAACTCGTGACTTCGCATGTGTTGTGCTCATCAACGCGACATACCACACCGTCGGGTTTTGGACTGGCGCCTGCTCGTCGAGAGCGCAGCTGCGGGGCGTGCACTTAAGAGCCGGAGCGCCGTGCGTGACTTTTCTTTCATTTCCCGTGGCCCTGGATCGCGGATTGCCTGGCTGGCGGGGATTTCAAGTCGCCGACGCAACACCGCCCGCAAGACGACTCCGGATGTCCCGCGTCAGCAAGGCGAGCAGCACTATTCCGAACTACAGATCATCCACGGTGTGTGGAGGTGTGTGGTTGTGTGTGTGCGAGTGCTGGGCACTTGTGTAAAGAAGCCGCGGAGGGCAGGAAGCTCATTCCCACGGGACTCGGGCTGTCCGACAAGGACGTACATGACCACGGCGGCGGATTTGAACTCTGGAATGTGCACGCGTGATGTTGTGCGTACCGGATGAAGGGTGTGAGGAGGAACTGTGCTGGAGCCTATTGGCCCCGCCCAGAGAGTTTACTTCGTCCCTATTGGCGTAACGATATGGTGTTTGTTTAGGAGTCTATTTAACGAGCTGTTAGGGGTGATTTAAAAAAAAAAAAGAGAAGAGACCAGTTGCAATAAACATGCTGTAAACCTGGTTCGACACCGGGTAGTACTCCAAGGTGCCCAGCAAGTACAACTCAACAGACCGCCGGTTAGCGCAACCGAGCACGGCGGGTGTGAGGAGAACCCTTTCGAATGCCAGCAGCTGAACAGACATTCGCCCTCTGGACGAGCACGGCGGGTGACAGCTTGGAGAGCGGCTTCGAAACATAACTGCATGTTTCTTATTTTATGTCTCTGGCGTGTGTCCACGGAGGGCTATTAAATGCGTCAGATTTATCGGATTGCGCTTCGAATGCAGGTAATAAATTAATGCGATCAATTGTGTCAAATTGCTCAGAATAATACCAATGCTTGTTTATGCTAGTTAGGAAACTTTTGATAATTTATGAACTAATGGAATTCAGTAGAAAATTAAAACAATTGATCAAAAATGTCGATTTGCTCAGAATATTTGACAATATTGTTATCTGGCGTACCGAATTTACCCACTACGGTGTCATTTCCCCTCGTAACAATATTTTGCTGAAGCTAATGATGACAACTTAGAGCTCATTTATCGAATATATTTGAAGTAATAAAACCACAAATAAAGTTGCTTACAAAAGCTGATGGGCACGTTGGTTAGTTATGATTTCCAGCGCAATGGACCAGTGGACAAGAAGGAACGAGACACTGCGACAACAAGGGAAGTTTGCTCATGAAGCCATTGCTTATAAAAGCACCAGAGACACTGAGCAAAGATAAAAACCAACAAAAAGAATCATGCAAATAATATCCCTCTGAACAAGAATGTTTTTGATGCCGTAATGTAAAATATATATGCAAAAATGCATGTTCTTTCTTTAAGATAGTTATAGGAGAGGGGCTTATATATCTCTGACCTAATAATGATCTCAGCGGCTCATTCACAATGTCTGATATACCCAGGCTCTTTTCATGCGCTGCCTGGCAAGAGAAATCACGAATCAGGCCGATGTTGAAGCGAAATGCGCACTCATCAATGGTCTCCAAACAGCTTTGCCTTTTTCAAGAGGTGACACGACGTGCCTTCTTACGAGTTGTATGAAGAATGCTACAGCCGCTGACTGGGCCCAGCCTGACGCCCGACACATTCGTCTAAGAATGCTCGATCAAACATTAAAATTTTGTGTTTCGCGTGATATTCCGCGTCATCAGGCATGCTTACTACATAGACTTCGTTTAAGCGTGGCTTTCACGCACAAGTACTTACATTTAATTGGACAGATGGACTCGCCAGAATGTTCAACTTGTGGCATCCCAGAGACTGCGGACCATATATTATTGGTGTGCCCAGAGTATGCGCGCGAAAGAGGTTTGGTAGCGGCTTCCTTGAAGCGTTTAGACAAGAGGCCTCTATCGGAGGAACTGCTGCTGGGCGCTTGGCAGGAAAAGGGGAAGGGTGTCCAGGCAGTGCGTTCTCTTTGCCGTTTTTTGTGCGCCAGCGGACTTGATTCGCGCTTGTAAAACAAGCTACTGTGTATATGTATTTCATATGCCTTCTCTCACATCGTCGCCCATCATGACCTTCTTTCTTTTCTCCTGCCCCTTCCCCAGTGCAGAGTTGCAGGCCAGATTTGAATTATTCCGGCCAACCTCTCTGCCTTTTCCTTTCAATAAATACATCTATCTATCTACGACAGTGAACTCCGATGGGGCGGGTAACATTCTCGACAACGTGTTGGTACTTCCTCATCCTATTATTCATACAACGACGAGTTTGGCCAACATGGAATCCACAACTCAAAATGATCGAATACATCATGTTTGCTATGCACTCCACAAGGGCGTTTTTTTTTTATAGACAGGTTGACGTTTGACTTTTTGGGACCGTTTAAACGCGCGCACATGCTTCTCAATTTCACAGGAGTTAAAAACACATTTGCTGCAGATATCCATCCAATTTTTTAAAAATTTTGGAAACAACATAAGCACATGGTATAACACACGTTTCTCTGCCAGATTTCAACTTCCACATCCTCTGCTACTGGTGCTAAAATTTTAAGAGGATATCCTGCCATAATGAGCCTCGCAACCTCGCAAGGAAAGCTATTGACGGTCCCGTGGGTGCATTGTTTCATCATGGCATTATTGAAATAGGACGCAACAATACCCCTTTTTACAAGCTTGGAATGAGATGAACTGCATGGAAGCACCGGATTTTTACTCCAGGATTTAAAGAGCCAGCACGTATGTGCAACAATGAAGTGCAAGGCCTGTACAGAAAATTTTAATCAGCCATTAACTGGCAATTCATGTATCTCTTCACGAGGAAAAAGAACGTAAAAAAAGTCAGAATAGATAGCAATACCTTTGCCATAAAAGTTCCCCGAATCAGATTTAAATAAAACCGGACAGTCATCTACAAAGGGAACAACTTGCGGGATTTGAGCTTATGAGACAATTTTCTTTCACTTTCCTGTCATGGACAGCTATAAATAAATATCGCTAGCAATAGAATAATGCACACTCATATGCATATCGCTTTATTGTCAATAAAAAAACGTCCATCCCAATCAGCGAACGTATACTCAAGGCAGGTTTGTATCAAAACCAAAATGTTTTGCACGGAGATGTTAGAAGCATTCAGAGAAACAACAGCTCCGGACCTGTCAATAACTTTATTGTCATGCGAGGTAAAATAATAAATGTCTTTGTCGTCAATAGAGAAAGCGTGCAGTCATTTATCCTGGTTGTCTTTGAAAATGTCGATTACATTGTCCAATGCTTTGCACCTGATAAGGGTCGTCAACGTCAGAGACCTAAGCACTTTTGTAGAAGCTTCCCCAGAGGCTTTTGCTATGTGCCATCCTCTGAAATAATCTCGAGTAAATACATACCCACTTTATAAGATTTGCAGTAAGAAACATATAATAATAATTGATTCACAGGAAATGAAAGGCGCAGCATCTGTCCCACTTGTTCTGTGCACACCTAAACCACGCCCAAAGTACGGGATGAAGGTGGGAGTACAAACAGAAAGAGAGAAAGGGGTGCCGTAGTGGAGTGCCCCGGAGTAATTTCGACCACCTGGGAATCTTTAACGTGCAGTAGTAGTAGTAAAAAGATTTCTTTTAACGGAGGAATTCGGGACGCGCAGGCCCCTGGGCCTCCGTACGGCCCCACTACACTCAAACGTTCATGTTGCTACGGTTCATGACGTCGGCAACTCGGTCTGTGGCGGTCTTTTGCGGACCAGGTCCTCAGAGCGTAGCAGGGTCTCCCTTTCCTCCCAGGTGTTGAAGTGCTCCAGACCCCGCGGGGGAGGATCCGCCGGGCATTGGAATAGAATGTGGCGAGGGTGGCAGTGGGGTGGTTTCAAAGGGTGCAAGAGGGGTCGGTGAGAGTGGGGTGGTAACGGGACCTAACGTAAGGGGATGGCAGGGTTCGCGTCTGGAGGCGGCGCATAGTGTTTGGTGGTGATTGCTGAGGGATGAGTGAGGAGGGGGTTGGATCTGTCTTCCGACCCGGTAGGCCTGAGTCATCTCTTTAAACATGTGCATGCGCTCCCGGGAGAACTCCGATGTGGGAACCGCCTGTGCCCGGCGTATTGGACCTGGTACTAAGCTGTTGGTGGCCTCGTTGCCAGGGTTCCCTAAGTGCGCAGGCACCCAGATAATCTGCACGTGGCGGGTGGGGGGGGGGGTGGCAGTGGGCGAGGTCGGTATGCAAAAAGCAGAAACATGAACTCGCCCACGTGCGAAATTTAGTAGTGCAGTTTTTGACTCTGTTAGTATATATCTTGCTTCCGTGCGGGAAATTGCAAGGGCGGCCACTTCTGAGGAGGTAACAGAGGGGAGGGGGGATTGCAATGGACTGAAGTGTATTTTTCACCGCGGCTGCCGCGGCCTCGTCGCCCGAGCATGCGGCGTCCACCCATACGGCATCCGTCTCGAATCCGTAATATTTGTGGAGCGCCTTTGCGCGGCGGGGCTCGTGGTGTTGCGGATGGGAGTTTCGGGGAAGGGGTTTGACAAGAAGGTTGGAGTGGATAGGGCGTGGGATGGAGAGGACTGTGGGGTAGTTAGCTGGGATGTGAACATCGAGAGGTTTGAGGATGTGACGTCCGGTGCCCTCTGTGTCACTCGGAAAGACTGGGCTTGCCTGTGGGCCTCCACAAGCTCCCCAACAGTATTGTGGAGACCCAGCTGAAGTAACTTCTCTGTTGAAGTGTTGAGGGGTAGATAGAGGGCGGTTTTGAACGGCGTACGAAGCATCGGCTCCAAGGTGGAGATCTCGTCACCTCTAAGTTTGAGGTAAGGGAGCGTGTATGCGAATCGGCTGAGGATAAAGGCATGAATGAGACGACATATATCGTGCTCCCCTCATGCCCCTGTGGTGGCCCGAAACTCTGCGGATGAGGTGCGAGATCGCACCTGTCACCCGCTTGAGTTTCTTTATTGTGAGGCTGTTTCTACCGTCGCTTTGGATATGACGCCCCAGGGCCTGGAGAGTGTCCACCTCCGTAATGGGGCTATCATCCAAACCAATGGTTATGGGGGCGCTGGGAGGGTTACGGGTGGTGGGGCGGAGGATGAGGAGCTCGGACTTCTCTGGGGAGCATGAGAGTCCGATGCTTCGGGCGTGTTCTTTTGTTAATGCGGCTGCGCTTTGTAGTGTGCCTTCCACGTCGCCATCACTGCCGTGAGTGGTCCACAACGTTATGTCGCCGGCACAGAGGGTGTGCCGGAGGTGTGCTATCGTGGTGAGTTTGCGGACGAGTGAGATCATTGTCGCGTTGAACAGGAAAGGGGAGAGGACAGAGCCCTGGGGAGTACCGACCCCTTTAAGAGAGTAAGGAGGTGATGTGTGGGCCAAAGTAGACCTCAGTGATGCGATTGTTAAGGAAAGCTCCGATATAGGTGTGCGTGCGCACACCAACATCACGACAGGAGAGGGCTGTCATGATCGCGGTGTGATCAACTCGATCAAATGCTTTAGATAAATCAAAAGCCAGGACGGGCTTCGTATGGCCCGGGATAGCCGGGTCAAAAATGTCGGTGGTGAGCTGCAGCATGGCATCCTGCGCGGAAAAACGGGGGCGGAAGCGGACCATGCTGAGGGGGTAGAAGTCATTGTCCGTCATGTGCTGAGTGCGTCTTGCCAGCACAACGCGTTCGAAACATTTTCCCAGACATGAAGTGAGGGAGATGGGTCGGAGGTTTCTCTAGTGTGAGCGGTTCATTTGGTTTGGGAATAAATATAACTTTGGCATGACGCCAAGACTAGGGAGGGTGCCTTCTGCCCAGCATTTGTTAAAGTAGTCCGCAATCTGGGTGATCGATTTATCATCCAGGTTGCGAAGCATGGAGTTGGAGATTTTGTCAACGCCAGGAGCGGAAGAGGTGCGGATAGTCAGGAGGGCAGCTCGGACCTCGGCTTCCGCAATCTCCAGATTGAGAGTAGAATTTGGTTGGCCCGTATAGGGAAGAAGGGGGTCGTATGTGTTTGTTTTAAATTGTCTAAAAGGATGTCCGGGGTTAAGTCCGTGTTGTGTATGCGTCGAGTGACGGGATGTTGCGTAGCTGTTTTGGACTGTGTAGAGTCGTTGAGATGTCGAAGGAGTTGCCAGGCTCGCTTGATGGACAGATCGCCGGCGAGGCTGTCACAAACCTGTCCCATGTTGGACCGGCAGAGCTCCTCTGCAGGTTGGGTGATCTGTGACTGCAGTGCGGGCAGCCCCTTTTTCAGCTTGCTGTTGTTCGTTCTTTTTCCAGCGCTCTAGGAGGCTATGATAAGTCGCTAAGAGGTGGGCGAGTCTAGAGTCTAATGTAGGAGTTTCCTGTGTTGTTTCGAAGTGTTGGGTGTGTGTGGAGACATCGGTCATGAGTGAGCTCACCCATTGGTCGATGTCTGTGATGGTTGAATCTAGGTAGTCCACTCGCATTTTGGGGATGGCATCCCAGTTTGTTAGCTTGTGTGTAATTCTTACCTGGCTGTGTAAACAGCACCGCGAGAAAGATAATGTAATGGTCGCTGTCTAGTGTATGGTGGTGTCCTGTTCCAGGTGATGCCCTCGAGATGGCGGCTTAGCGTCAGATCTGGACTGGTGAGACGCTATTGCCAATTCGTGTGGGAGTGTGAAAATTATTGTGCACAGTGAGACATAGCCCACGTACCAAAGACCAGAAGTGTTGCCTTCGACTCGAGTTGGCCCGATAGCCCCAATCTGTGTGTGCACTATTGAAGTCCCCCCAATGATAAATGGATGCATCCCTGCGAGTCGTTGGAGATCTTGCAGGAGCGTTTCCAGTGAGGCCACTGGGCGGGAGGGGGAATGGTATATGTTGGCTATAAAAATAGATAGCATAGCGTGTGTGTGTGGTGTATAATCTCGGTGATGACGCAATGCACGTCCGATGTTATGTCATGAGTTTGAAATGTTAGCGAGCGGTGTAAGACGATAGATGCTCAAGGGGTATGCGTAGTATCGGAGTGAACTGAAACATGACTAGGGAGCATGGCGGGTGTATTGGTGTCCTTTAGGAGGAGGATTTGGGGGTGAAGGTGGGGAGGAAAAGTTGAAGGGAAGCGCGCTAGTCCCGAAAGATTCGACACTTCTATTGCAGGAGAGGTAACAGGTTGCAATTAAACGTCTGCCCCGCCATATTGGAGCGTGGGGGGTTTCAGGATTGTGTGTTGGGGAGGTACTAAGCTCATTTCCAGCGTCTGGAGCATTCGGGTTAATAATTCTTCCATCTGCTGTTCTAATAGGTGGTTTCTAATAGCTGATCTATGATGGAGCTAAATTTTGCATCGAAGCGCGCCTCCATTTCTTGCAATTTGGCGTTTAGTTTTTCTTCTAGGTTCCTGTGGTCGTCTTGGGTGATCTGAGGAGATTCTGTTGTGCGTTTCTTTTTGGCGGGTGAGAAGTCGGGTTGAGAGGTTGATTGGCTAGGGACGGGTGATGAGAGGGCTTCTGTGGGATGGGATGAGTGAAGAGTAGTAGGAGAGTGTGGGGGAAGGTGTTGAGGGGATGAGTATGTTTGTGTTGGAAGGGGTGGGGGAGCAGTGGTATGCGAGTGTGGGCGGGAAGGGTTGAGAGGATGAGGCAGTTTGTGTGGGAAGGGGTGGGGAAGCAGCGGTATGAGAAGGCGCTCGGATCAGGGATGAGAGGCGGCTTACATCCATCCTTAGGACCCGTAGCTCCTCGTCTCTGGGATCCGCACGGGATTCGCTGGGTTTCTTGCCTGCAGCTCGGTCGGCCCATAAGAGTTCGTGAGACTCAGTAGATGGGTTTGAAGAGTCCTTTCTCAGGTGTGATCGCGATCTTGAGGCACTGGAGCGATATCTGGCATGGGTTTTCTCGCGTTGCTGTGGAGTGTCCTTGCTTGTTGTGCGGGTCGATTCTTCAGCTTGGGTGACTCGGCGACTACGAGCCTTGCACCCAGTAGTACCCGTCATGTGGGGCCCCTCCCAGAGGATGCACACTGGCGTGCACTGAGGCGTGTTTTCTCGGGGGTGTGGAGTGCCGCACCTGAACAGTTTCACGTTCGTGGTAGTCTGCAGACATCTGTTCGATGCCCTGGTTGTCTACAGTTAGTGCACGCGTCCATATGGCCTCGGTATGGGGTGCACAGGTGCAAGCCTCCTCCATATATACTTTTTGGGGGACTGGCCCTTGTCGAAAGGTGATAAGAATGGATGTTGTTTTGCCCGTCCATCTGGCATCCACTATAGGGGCCTGCGCGGGTTTCTGTGACCAAGTAATCCACAGCTCAGTAGGGGTCTTTCCAAAATGCATTGCTAATTATCCCACGTACAAACACGTCTGGAGGAGCAATGTATGCCGCTACTGCATTAACTAACAACCCACAGCACGCGGACGCCTCTTCGTTTCGCCTCCATCAAAACGCAGCCGCCGGCGGTCAGCATCGTACCCGGGTACTCCGGCACAGTAGGCACATGGTACTCCGGCGTCACACTGCACCACCGCAGCGGGGCATGAGAAAAAAAACTCTGGTACCTCCTCGGTATACGAATTGATAAAAAAACATGTTCAGGATAAGTTTTTTGTATTTATCTATCGAGGAACACGGAACTTCTACACAGAGCTTCTTGAGCTGTTGGTTGCCCTTCCTTTTGGCTTTCGCAAGGTAGGCCATTCCGTCCACATAGTAAACTGAGCAAGCCACATCCTCCTGCTGTTTGCTTAAATCAATTCTTGGGAAATCGTTTTATTGTTTAATACTGTTTTTGAAATCGTACGGTATCAAAATGGAAGATGTGGTAGATAGAGACAACATTTTAGATAGATTCGTAGATAGAGACCAAACATATTCCCTGAGCAACCACACTTTTGATACATTACGGCACCAAAAATGTTCTTGCTCAAAGGGATATCTGTTTCGTGTTTTTTTTTGTTCTGTTTTCCAGTGTGGCGCAATTGGAAGCAATATCTTCGTGAATAACCTTCCGTTGTCTGTCAGCAGTGTGTCTCGTCCCTTCTTGTCCTCTGCCTCGAGCCGTTGTGCTGTTGCACTAGAAGTCATGAAAACTGCATTCAAAGCTGTTAAGCGCCTATAAATGACAAGCCAACGTTTTGCTGAAGCTAAGTATCGATTCTGCTCATCGCCAAATTATTGCAAGCCACAATCCCATACTCGTCAATTGTTTGTCAGAAGTCTGTGCACACATCACCAGTAGCAAGACATCCCTTTCAGTGCTCTGGCCGCTTATCAACGCTGCACTCAAGTAGTTCTGGTGAAATAGTTCTAAAATATCCTTGTGGGCGTATTCCAGTCACCCACAACGAGTTCATTGGTTTCAGAGAGCAGCTTTTAGGAGACAAATCATCTCCGACCTGCATCGCCATCGCCATCAGCGTATCCGGAGTACAGCTACAAACAGGGGCACCCTCTTCGAATTGGCGCTAACATACCTGGAATCAACATTCTCGTTGGTCTCCGCCACCCACCACGGGGACCAGCAACACAGAAATTTCGGACAGTCTGAAAAGGGTCCAAAGCCTTAGGGCCCCGTAACTCTACTGCGTCCTACACCTAATTTGATACTGCAGTGCATTTTAGGTAATCTGAAATTGTACTACAGTGAAAGCTGGTTTTCTGAGGTTCACCAAAACTACATCGCGTTTTGCAATAATGCCGCAAAACGCATTACTTTCCTAATGTTTACCTTGAACTAGCACGCATGTTGGCGGCGTCCGAAATTTCACATCCACGGAAGCTGTGATGTTAAGGGTATGTTTGCATTTGCGCTCAGATCACCGGTCGCAGGCCTGTCCGCTTGACATCTGCGGCAATACGTGTCGGCTACACGCTACGGAGGAGATGCACTGAGAAGGATGTTACTTTCTTCAGTCACTTGTGCACAGAAACATAGAAAACATTGCAGCGATCGGTAAAAAAACGCATGTGTCGGGAAAGACGCAAGCCTGTTTCCACAGTTTAAACCCCAATAAATAGCTTGAAGCCACTTATAATGACTTCTTTGTTCTGGCGCATTTGACGATGACGCTCCAAAATTAACGACATTTTTAAACATAAGCAAACATGCACTGTTTCAGTGATATCAAAGATGAGGTCACCAGAAATGTTAGCAACAACAGTATAGAAAGGTCGGTTGGTGGGGGGGGGGGGGGTGTTCATGATGCAAATTAGAGTGCTTTGTCTCTGTGCTTGTAATATTCGTCCGCCAATTTCAGATATATACAAGTTTAGTAATCTTTGAACAAGTCGTCACAAAAACGTTGACAGCCTCGACGACACTGTTGAGAAATATGCTCTGTGGAGCTGATGACGCATTCACCCATCAGTATGGTAGTTAGGTTCATTTTTTTTACTGCTTTGATACACCGCACGTAAGTTAAAAAGAAGCTTAATTTAGGTATTGCTGTGCCGCCACATTTCATAGTTCTCATTACGCACGACAGCAACGATATGAAAACAATAAGATATGTTACCAACGTGAAACGCCCACTTCAGAAATGCTGCAAGAACAGACGCTGAAATAATATATTAAGGCAATGCCGACTAATGACAGCTCACGCAGTACACTGAACTTCTGCTCCTGCGCCTGCAAGTGCACGTTGAGAAATAATATTTCTTGCGCAATCGTGTAAGCTATGGACGCCCCATATAAGGTCAAAGGTTGCGGCTGTAATACGAAAGCCACCGCTAGCGCATATGTCAAGCTGTTGAAGTGGTTGTTAAGTAGAAAATTATCTGTTATTTTCTACGTGTGTGGTGCTTCATTCAGACTTATTGTGTAGAGTAAGTGAAGTCAGAAGGCATTGCCGATTTCCTTAGGGTGACTGTCAACATCCAGATGATGGTGGAGCGCCAGGAGCTACGAAGCACCCGGTTTTCCTTAGGACTACTTAGGACTTAAGTTGTATATGTGGGCAGCAGCTGAATGATAAATATTTAGGTGATGTGGTCTTGCACTTTTAATTTATCGTGAGAATAGGTATTACAAATTTCGCCCGAAAAGCAATCCTAAAGTGTTTTGTATTCCATTTGCTGACGATTGTGTAATTTACCGCCCGATCACTAACAGTACTGACGTTGGCATTCTTCAACAAGATCTTAACCAAATCGAAGCTTGGTGCAAACGTTAGCTAATGTATCTTAAGAAGACGAACGTAGAGTCGGTCCTGACACTGTTCGTTCTAGGGCTTCATACCCGCGTGTTTCTCTTGCAACGTAACAACTCCTGTTCACGACTTTGATAAATCAGCTGATAAGTGTTTTCTCCAAAGAAAAAAATATATTAAATGGAACTTTGGATATTTATTCCTAATATGACGCATGACAGACTTTGACTATGTAGCACAAGTTCTTGCAATGTATGGGCAGCTTTCTGAAATTATAATAATACTGCGCGAGCGTACACTGCCAAGGGCACTATGTAGGACGAATAATGAAGAGACAAATCAGGAAAGAGCAAACGTGGGCCGACAATTTCTTGTCCTAAGCGGTTCAGTTTAGTGAGGAGCAACCACTACTTAGCATCTGTTGACATGCGTCTCAATTTCAAGGCATCTGCTATGAATTGCTTGTATCCATTGTATATAATTTGTGGGACATTGAAAAGAGCACACATTTGCAATAACAGCCTAATATACGAAATAAACCAGATCCAGGCAGTAGTTAAGAAACGTACTCATGCTGTACCCAGTCGGAAAAAGCTACAGAACATTTTCTGATGTTACGACAAAATTTCTGTGCGGTTTTTGATGGGAAACCGGTTGCGACAGCCGAACATTCTGTAGTTACAACGGAAACGTGCTACAGAATAACAGACAACAGAAATGACTACAGAACTACAGAAAAACTTGATGGTTATGACAGAACTATATTTTGTCGTATTTTTGACACAGATCTGTAGTAGTTTTCGACTGGGAAATTTCAATATTAAAGTGAATATTTATTTACAATTTAGTAATCCCTCAGCAATGACTATCCGAGTGCATTAGAAGTCCTATAGTCTATCAGAATGAACGAGAAAACAAAGATGGTGCGATAGGGATTGGTCATCGTACACGGAGAATGGAAGAACTGTGCTCAGAAAGGTTGATGCAAGCGTGCGTACAGAAGGGAAAAAGGACAATATCCGGACACTTCATACATATCTGTGTTATAGGCGTGAGTCACAAATGGCAAGATGGTGTCTCAGTTCTTGTTATCTAATGCTCCGTACATCGAGAGCATGTTGATAGTTGTTTAGGCGCATGTTGTTGACAGCATGCTGTTTAGGCGCTCAGTAAGGCCATTGGTCTGATGCTTTTAGGGAGTAGAGTGACGGTATTCGGAGCCACAGAGCCGTAAACGTTCTTCCGCAATATCTGCAGTAAACTGTCGACCCCGGTCACCTATGATTAATGTAGGCTCGCCGTGGCGAAGAACAATTTCGTTGCATAAAACGTTCGACAGGTCGGCTGCTCTGGCAGAAATGAGCGCAGATGTATCCTCATATCGGTTCAAATAAACACCAGCTAATAAGGGAGGACCGTCGGACGATTTGGGAAAGGATCAGTCAGATCAATACCAATTTTCTGAAAAGGCGGCCTAGGCGGCTCGACCAGTTGGAGAACGCCAGCTGGTTGTGGTAGTGGTGACAAACATTTATGTACTCTTTGTACAAGGAGGTGTTTGGACCGAGGCCCTCACAAACGTATGTGGAGCTCCTATTCCGGAGCCCAAATGGCGGCTACCGCCGCTCGCGCCCTGGCGATCAAGGTCCGCTGGCACTGTATAGGTCATGGCAGCTGAGCAGCGCCGCCTCCCAGGCCTCTTTAGAAAGGTGGGTAATGAAGGATTGGGAACAGTGGGGATTGTTCGGTAATTGCCTTGCGCTCGGCTTGCGATACTCGGTAGGTCTTCTGTCTGTTCGGGATAGCATTATCAGTGAAAATCTAATGTGGCATACGTGAATGTGGCGGCACAGAAAAATTGGATTTTTCGACAAAGTTGAACACAGATGCGTAAGGTGCCAGACCTTCATGCAAGTATCATTGTTCGGGTGACAAAAGTGATTGGTTTATTACCTGGTTTTTATTCGTGCTGTTGTCAGCATTTACCCGCGAGTGCGGATCAGGAGACAAAGGCCGAAAGCTAATAAATTCATAGCCGTGAATGGTTGCCAACTTGACGCCGGATCGTGAAAAAACAGATTCTGACAAAATGTTCACGAATGGGCACAACAATCTACAAGCTCGACGACGGCACAGGGAACTATTAAATCTTTATTCGCGCCGTTGTCAATATCAGCTTCAGCAAACACAGTGTGGGCGCCTGTTCGCTCTTCAGAGCTGTGAACCTACGCAAACAATGCAGGTAGGCAAGGCAACAATATATCATTGGTGACATAAAATGCGCCGTGACAAGGTTTGGTTTTGTCCTCTACAAGGAAAGACACTGTATTGCTCCGCAGCGCAATTGACCCGTAACAATATTTTATTCCTTAGAATGGTTAGTATTTGAATTCTTACAAGCACTTCCCTTCAGGTTACGTATTGAGGTGCTTTCAAGCTAGTATGTAGCCAGGAAAGGGATTTTTTCAAATAGCTTGCTTTGGTCTAATAACAGTTACTTTCATGAAAATAAGTAACAGTTAGGCACCTGGTGTTTTCTGCCTCTTAGGTTCTATTACGAGGTTCTTTATCATACAAGTCTTGAGGCGACCAGGCACGCTGGACCTTGTGGTTTCTACTTGGACATAGGCCACGAACCACCGCGGGTTCGAGCGTCGCGCGAGCCGAAGCCCCGATCAGCCGTCCCGTCACGCGCACACTGAAACACTGCAGCGCGCACTCAACCTCCATCGGGAGGAGAGCACTTCGCTGCAAGGACACAAACCTCCAAGTTCACAAAGGAGACGTTTATTGAAACGCCATCCTTCAGCGGCACACACACACACACACACACACACACACACACACACACACACACACACACACACACACACACACACACACACACACACACACACACACACACACACACACACACACACACACACACACACACACACACACACACACACACACACACACACACACACACACACACACACACACACACGCGCGGGCGCGCGCGCGCGCACGCACGCACATACCCCTATATACAAACGCATATACACACACATACTAAGTGACCGTGTCTCGGGAGCGCGCGAAGTGCTAGGCTCCCCTGCGCGCACGAAGTGACACGGAGTGCGCGCCGCAAGCACGCAAGGGCGTGCTGTGATCTCTCTCTCGCAGTGACCAGAGGGTTCCTTTGAGAGAGAGCGGGCAACCACCGCAAGGTACGCCTGTCGCGGATCGTTGGATCACGATCGACAGGCTCGAGCTTCGCTCTCAGGTAAGACCCGGAGCAGACGAACTCGAGTACACACTGGTCTGCGCGGACAAAGGCCGGCAGTTGCGTACACACCTTCCGATGTCTCGGAGGGGTCTCTCTCTGAGCTCCGCTCGGACAGTCGCGCGAGCGCGGCTGTCGAAGCGGTGCCGTGTTCCCGCCAAAAGGCGCCAATGAGAACAACCACTGGGACGCCAGGGCGGAGCTGTGGCCCGAACGACAGTGACAAGTCGTTCGAGCCCCTCTCCGCCGCCTCAGGCGGGAGAAAGGGAACGGGGAGAACAACTGGGAAGCGGGCGGCGGCCGCGCAAAGGGCAGCCGCAGCAAGCCCGAATCCCACATCCTCCTCTCCTTAATTGCCCTCCTACCCATCAGTGAAAGCATGCGGCAGGTCCCCAGCATGAAGAAAAGAATGCTATCCTCACGCAACAAGTCAACTACACTTCAGTTCCAGCAAGAAAAGATCTCGAGAAGACAGACACTCAAGAAAGACAAACATTAGCAAGGCGCACAAAAAAAAATGAAGAAAATGACATGAAGAATAATGTACAAAGTTCCGGAGGCTAAGTAATAACGACTATGTACAGAACACAACTATGTACAGAACATACAAACACAAGTATGGACAGAAGTTTCAAAGTTCGTCGGTGCAGCTCAGGGAGCCTGCGGTGACTCACCGCTCGTTGACTTCTGCGTGGCCAACGTTCATCGTTGGCTGCAAACGATCTCGGTCGGTAATGGTACAGGTTAGGTGCACGGACAGCGAACACGCCGAAGGGGCCCCGGGTGTAGAAAGTCCGTGACTCCGTGGCGATCCAAGGCGCACATGGGAAGACCGCGCGGGGCTTCCTTTCCACCGCGCTCCGCACACGCCGGCAAACACACATGGCGCGACGTCGTCGCCTCCACGCCCAGGCACGCACACGCACAGCCACTCACACACCAAACAAAGGGTGATGCCGACCTTCAGCGGCGAACCTGTCCCGAGCACCTTCGCAACCGCGGCGGCCTTGGGTGAAAGGGGCATCGTCCATGCTCCCCGTCCCCAAACGGCCCCAACTTCATTTCCACACACACTGGAAAAGCCGCGCGTCGGGGCTGCCTAATGAGCAACCCTCGCAATTTCAAGAAGAACGAGGAGAGAAGACGCGCTGTACAGAAGGCACTCACTGTACAATATTTACAAGATCAGAAGCAAGAATGGAAACAGAAGAAAGCGAAAGATGGGAACAGAGGCACACAGAACAAAAAAAAATAATAATAAAGCACACAGGCTGGAACTGAGCGAGCCAGAAAAGAAGGAGATCAACCTTGCTTCCGGGTATGGTTGAACGAGCAAGCTCGCTCGGTGAAGCGGTATGCCTTCGGTTGCGGAAAAGGCCCGCCGTCCGGCATCAATCACACAGGTGAACGTCGTGTCGTGACGCTGGGGCTATGTCGACCCGGCCTTCACTTGGTAGCGTGCAGAGACTCGGGGTTGAAGTAGGATTGAATCTTCGAAGTTGGTGAAATATGTACAAGCAGGTTTAATGGCACTTTGAGAAACTTATTTACAAGATTATTTACACGAAAAAGAAGGGTACATCAGCAAAATGGCAAGCGTTAAGAGTTCATAGCGAAAAGCGACTGGATGAGCCGTTTACCCAGGGCCCAGAGCGACATTTCGTGCTCTGCAGCGTCCTTAAAAACCCCCTATGTCCAGCCCCTCTCTGAAGATGCTGACCAACCAAATCCAGGGCACGCCCCTCAGGTATCGGCATCCAATCGAACACATCACTGCACTGATGGTCTGAAGCACTGACTGGTCCGGCATTCATTCGTTGGGCGTGATCACTTGTTGGCGGGAAAAGCTTGGGAACGGCGAGGAGAGGAGGTACATTTCTATTCTTCAGCAAAGAAACCACAGGCTGGTTCTGACAAGGGGTTTTACTTCTCAGAAACCCGAGTGCACGTGGCGCCGCATAGGGCTCCCAACATGGTCCCTTTTCGACAATTGCAAATCTTTCCTGCATTCCCGGGAAATCACTTAATGGCCGTATGAGTCATGCTCCTTTCTTGTCCTGCACGTCAGCGGACATGTCACTCTGTCGTCTCCTTTGGAAAGTAGACATTCCTCACTGGACGATAGGGCTTCTCGACTGGAAGGGTGAACAAAAGAAAGAAAGCACTTCCTGCATTTCCCGCAGGGGGACGTTTCTTTGTGTTTTTCCAGACGTTCTCTTGACAGGGTCAATTTGGCATTTGCAGGTTGTCCACAAAGCAAAACAGGCTTACAAAACAGGATTCCTGGAAACAGGCTCACTTAGAGCCATTGGACCATCACCACATATTCACAATACTTTTCCATGCCCACAGGCGAACAATAGAGCGCGCAAATGCGAATGCACGGTCGTAACAGCCTCCTCCCCCGCCAGAAGAGTCACGGAGGGCAGCAGTCGCAGCTGCTGCATGAAGAGACGACTTAATGGCCTGCACGTGAACGCTTGAAGCTCGCTGTTGCTTGTCGCGTTGTCTTGATTGTTATAGGCCAATTTGCTTGAGCTGTCTCTGAAACTCAACCACATGTCGAAGCAAGCACTCGGCTCCCGTCTGAAGAGACCAGGCTAAAAGAAAACTGCCATTGTTGTTCGAGAAAAGCCCACTCTCAAGACGTTCAGGACCCACGTATTCCTAGAAAACCAAACGTGCTGCTTTACATAGTCACACATATACAAGCGCACGAAAAAAAAAAAAAAAAACCTGATTATCAATTTGGATACATGGTGAGGAACATCTCGGACCGCTTAGAAAGAGCGGCTAAGCGCGTCCGCATTCCCATTTAATTTCCCTTTTTTGTATCTTATTTCAAAATTGTACTGCTGTAAAATCAAGCTCCACCTAAGAAGGCGACTGTTCTTCGATGTCGCAGTTTGCAGCCAAGCCAGGGGACAATGGTCCGTCTCTACGGTGAATTTGGCCCCTCCAAGATAGCACTGCAATTTTTGAATGGCCCATACAATGCAAGCGCACTCTTTCTCTGACGCGCAATAAGCCCTCTCTCTAGAACTCAGTTTTCTGCTCAGGTAGAGCACCGGGTGCTCATTACCGTCGTCATCTCTCTGGCAGAGAACAGCACCTAGCCCTCGATCACTGGCATCACACTGGACCGTGAATTCCCGGTCATAGTCTGGAGCTCGCAATACCGGACGGCTAATCAGCACAGCCTTCAGGTTTACGAAGGAGGCTTCCTTTTGTTCGTCCCAGACTACATTTGTCGGTTCTGTCTTGCGGAGAGCGTCGGTCAGAGGGCTAGCCAAAGCTGAATAGTTAGGGATGTAGTGATTGTAGTACCCAGTCAGACCCAGGAATGCTCGAATTTCCGTCTTCGTGCTCGGCCGCGGGTAGTCTGCTACCGCAGAAATCTTAATCTCGCTGGGTTTCCTGAAACCTTGACCTACATTGTGACCCAAGTAGTCCACGGTCGCCCTTGCCAGGCAACATTTCTCGGCCTTTACGGTTAGTCCAGCTTGACGCAAAAGGCTCAGTACAGCTCTTAGATGTACCATATGGTCTGCCCATGAGTCGGAAAAAACCGCAATGTCATCTAAATAAGGCACCGCGAATGTTTCACACTCATTTAAAACCCTATCCATGAGTCGGGAAAAACAAAATGGAGCATTTTTGAGCCCGAAACTCATCATTGTTGGCTGGTAGCTGCCCGTCGGAGTGACGAAAGCCGCGTATCTGCTGGCGCGTTCAGTGAGCGGTACTTGCCAATATCCTCGAGTAAGGTCCAGCGTAGTCACATATGCCGCTCTACTGACCTGTTCTACTCTCTCCTCAATATTCGGAATAGGATACACTTGATCCCTGGTGAGAGAATTTAGCTTTCGGTAGTCTACCACAGGTCTAGGGTCTTTACCTGGAGCTTCTACTAAGATCATAGGCGAAGCATAATCGCTTTCCGAGGGTTTTATTACTCCCAATTCCAGCATGCGAGTTACTTCCCTATCCAGAATTTCTCTTTGCCTTGGAGAGAATCGGTAGCACCTTGATCGCACTGGCACGTCTGAAGTCAGCTCAATATCGTGCTCAGTCAAATCAGTTCTGCCTGGCCTGTCCACGAAGCAGGCCTCAAACTCTGTTATTATCTCGCCCAGATCGGACAGCTGGGATTTCTTTAGTTCTCCTCTCTGCTCTGTCTTTCTGAGAAGCTCCTGAGCGTTGCTTCCTTTTCCGCTGAGGCAAATCAAGTTATCCCCCATCTCCTCGGGAAGGTTTAACGTTAGATTTACCACGGTTTGCTCCATAGCTAAGTCCTCTCGGTTTTCACTTAAAAGTCTCGTTAGATTACTAGACGCTGGCGGCAAGAGGTTACTCCCAAGGACGTCCTCATTCCGCGTCTCATCAAGCTCACTTTCAAGTTGACTTATTTGAGATGCCTTGCTCTCAAAGTTTTCTGACCCACTGTCTTCCGCATCGACCACTGTTTTAGCTGTCGTTTCCTCCGCGGTGGATTTTTCTGGAATCAGCAGTGTAGCTAGTTCTCGCGCCTTTGAACGTGTTAAGGCTGGCACAACTCTGTCTCCGAAAAGGATGCCCCTCTTTCGCAGTAGCATATCCGATTTGTTGGAGAACAAATACGGATAGCACTTAGGAAGCTTTCCTGAAACGGCAGCCTCGGTTGTCAACTTGCCGAAAGGGCCCTCGATGACCACGTTCGCGATTGGCAAGCACACACTCTGTTCCTCCACTACCTGGCGGATCCACGCACACTGTCCTGTATAGTCGGAAGGCGACACATACACTGGATGGACAACATCCATCGTTGCGGCCGAATCGCGCAGTACCTTGCAAGGCTTCCCGTTGACTACTAGGTCATGCAGGTAGGGTTCCAAAAGCTGCATATTTTCATCGCAGGCACTGACATACGAGAAAGCAATCTTTTCTTTCCGGCAGTTGACGGCAATGTGACCCTGCTCATTACACCTAAAGCATGTGAGCGGCTTCCTAGCCCCAAGCTTGTTCTTTGTGTTCTGCGCGTTGGTCACTTCCCCACTTTTCTCACTGCCGTCCTTTCTAGGGCGTTTGCCTGAAGAAGCCTTCCTTTCTTCGTTTGCAAATCTAGCAAAGTGCCTTTTCTGACGGTTATTCACCCTCAACTTGGGATTGCGGGGCCTATCCACTACTGGGTAGCTGAATTGTCGGCGCGAAGCGTACTCCTCAATGAGTTCGGCAGCTTCAGTTGCCGACTTAATGTCGCCTCGGTCCTGTAACCAATTTCTTTCTTTTTCTGGGAGGCAGCTATAAAACTGCTCCAAAAGAATTCGCTCGACTACAGCGTCCCTATCACTGTAGGAATCAGTGCTCTTTAGCCACTCGCCCAAATTGACTCTTAAATTGTATAGGAATTCAGGGTAACTCTCGTCCCTGGACTTAGTAGCGTTCCGAAAACGTTGTCTGAACGCCTCGGCGCTAAGCCTATACTTTCTCAGAAGGCAAGCTTTGACCTTCTCGTAGTTGTCCGCGTCCTCCTTGCTTAGCCGCGCGACAACCTCCGCTGCCTTGCAGGGCAGAACCGTCAATAATCTCTGAGACCAAGTGTCTCGCTGGAAGGACAGTTTTTCGCAGGTTCGCTCAAAGTTAGCCAGATACAGACCGATATCCCCTGACATCACATATGGCTGCATGTACTTTGACATCTTGAAATCTGCCTCCTTGTTGAGAAGAGGCACCGCTAGCTGGGGACAATTGCCCGACCTCTTGCTCAACTCTAGTTCTAATTTCCGGAGCTCAATTTCTAGCTCCAGCCTTTTTCCTTCTCTTTCAATTTCACGCTTCTTTTCCTCTTTTTCCCTCTCAAGTTCACGCTTCTTTTCCTCTTTTTCCCTCTCAAGTTCACGCTCACGCCTCTTTTCCTCGTTTTCCCGCTCTTTCTGCTGTCTGAGCTGCTCCTCCTTTTTTTGTCCGATGAGGTTCCATGCTTCACTGAGCTCCTCATCATCGGTTCCCAAATCAGTGATTGCCTTTATAATCAAGGGTTTTCGTGCCAAACCACTTGTATTAATTCCCAATTCCTCACACAATAGCAACAGGTCCGGTTTCTGCAGCTTTTGTAGGTCCATGATCGCTCCGAGTGTCGGCTACTTCCAAAACAACAGTGCAAACTACCAAACCTAAAGGCGTTTCAACACTTTTTACCAGTTCTAAAATCTAACCCTGTTCTAGAACCTGGTCCACATCAGAAGAAAAGCCAAGCACTCACCCACACATGCGATCGATGTTCCGAGCTGCTCTCTTGTTGGCCGATTGTTGCGCCTGCTTGTTGCTTGAGATGCCACCTCCGATCACCAGATGTTGTGACTTGTAGATTCTGATCCACCTCGAATCACCAGATGTTGTAGCTTGTAGATCCAGATCCCACCTCCAGTCATCAGATGTTGTGGCTTGTAGATTCAGATCCCAACGCTGGTCACCAGTCGTTGTGCTTGTAGATTCAGATCCCACCGCTGATCACCAGTTGTCGTGACGCTGGGGCTATGTCGACCCGGCCTTCACTTGGTAGCGTGCAGAGACTCGGGGTTGAAGTAGGATTGAATCTTCGAAGTTGGTGAAATATGTACAAGCAGGTTTAATGGCACTTTGAGAAACTTATTTACAAGATTATTTACACGAAAAAGAAGGGTACATCAGCAAAATGGCAAGCGTTAAGAGTTCATAGCGAAAAGCGACTGGATGAGCCGTTTACCCAGGGCCCAGAGCGACATTTCGTGCTCTGCAGCGTCCTTAAAAACCCCCTATGTCCAGCCCCTCTCTGAAGATGCTGACCAACCAAATCCAGGGCACGCCCCTCAGGTATCGGCATCCAATCGAACACATCACTGCACTGATGGTCTGAAGCACTGACTGGTCCGGCATTCATTCGTTGGGCGTGATCACTTGTTGGCGGGAAAAGCTTGGGAACGGCGAGGAGAGGAGGTACATTTCTATTCTTCAGCAAAGAAACCACAGGCTGGTTCTGACAAGGGGTTTTACTTCTCAGAAACCCGAGTGCACGTGGCGCCGCATAGGGCTCCCAACATGGTCCCTTTTCGACAATTGCAAATCTTTCCTGCATTCCCGGGAAATCACTTAATGGCCGTATGAGTCATGCTCCTTTCTTGTCCTGCACGTCAGCGGACATGTCACTCTGTCGTCTCCTTTGGAAAGTAGACATTCCTCACTGGACGATAGGGCTTCTCGACTGGAAGGGTGAACAAAAGAAAGAAAGCACTTCCTGCTATTTCCCGCAGGGGGACGTTTCTTTGTGTTTTTCCAGACGTTCTCTTGACAGGGTCAATTTGGCATTTGCAGGTTGTCCACAAAGCAAAACAGGCTTACAAAACAGGATTCCTGGAAACAGGCTCACTTAGAGCCATTGGACCATCACCACATATTCACAATACTTTTCCATGCCCACAGGCGAACAATAGAGCGCGCAAATGCGAATGCACGGTCGTAACAGTCGCCTCACCTTGTACCGGTGCGGGGCACGGCTGCGTTCCACCGCATCGGGTGTGTCTTGGCGCTTGCCTGTGGTGACAATGGGCACCAGCGCAAGCTCGTCAGACCGTTACGCATAGGCCTTCAGGTCTGCAATGTAGGCACGGCTGGCTTTCCCCATAGGCGGATTCTCCAGAAATGAGCCCCTGCTTGTTACTGGGGAAATGCCCCATGAAATCGCAGGTGGCCTTCTGCCACGGACGCGCACTGTCAGTTGGTTTCGTCATGCCCGGTGGCTTGCCACCCCTCGACTTCTCCATTTGACAGACACGGCAGGAACGGCAACAGCGGAAAATGTCGCGCTTCATGCCGGGCTGCAGTCGCCGATTGACTCAGTTTATTGAAACCTTGGAGCCACTCAGATGACCAGCCAATAGCTTGTCGTGAGAGAAACGCAACAGAGCGCCGCTCAGACATTGGGGAATAGCCACTTCAAATGGTTCAGGACTCATCATCCGTGGCTATGTATTTCAGCGCGAGCCCGTCATGGCCCAGCAAACATGAATCCCCCGAGGCACGCCGCGACACACGCTGGCTTGTGCCCCCCTGCGCCCGCTCAATACAAGTAGCGTAACGGCGCTGCGCCCCCTGCAATACAAGCAGCGTAACGGCGCTTCGTCTCCCAGAGACCGTCACTGACATCGCGACAAAACGGGTCATTTTGCTGGACCGTCGTAGTTCTTCATGGCCGAAAACGATCCCAGTCATCTCAAAGGAGAGCCTGGTTTCGTCCCCCCGCAGGTTCGCAGCAAAACTTCCGCTGGCATCGGTGTCTCAGATGTGCTCACAAAGAGCTTTCACCCTCGCCTGCTTTGCGAAGCGCTGCTTATCCGGATAGCGGAGTGGGGAACCCGTCTGCGGCCGTCCCCTCCGTGCCGATCTGCGGCTCGTCCGCTGTTTCGCCCCCTTCGCCCGCCGTCCGTAAAGACGCCGCCGCGGGCGAGTGGGGCACGGGATAGCGCGTCAGCTACCACGTTCGTTCTCCCCTGTAGATACTGCACTGAAAAGTCGAAATGCTGTACCAAGAGAGAATGGCGCGCCAGCCGGCTCGCAAGTTCAAGTAGCCGCATCAGCCAACTGAGCGAGCTGTCGGTCCGGTTTCCAGAGGGAGCCCCGCCGACGCCTCGCCGTTCCCCGAACAGAAATGTCTGCAAGCGGGGTACGGGTGCTGTTGTGCGGAGATGCCGGCAGCAGCGGCGTCGCGCACATTGCTTCCGCAACGGCGTAAAGCTGAAACAGCGGAGGCATATGGTCAACGGTCGCACCGCAGGGTGGTCCGAAGAACCATGTAGCGTGTTTCAGTGCCTTTGCCGAGTGCCGCGCAGGGGGCGACAGGCATGGCGCATGAGCTTGATCGTCAAGGCGACCGGCTCGGCCGATGTGCTGTCCAACGACTCAAGGAGCCAGGGACAATTCACGTTGGGCGCCAGTTGTGGTTTCTACTTGGACATAGGCCACGAACCACCGCGGGTTCGAGCGTCGCGTGAGCCGAAGCCCCGATCAGCCGTCACCACGCGCACACTGAAACACTCCAGCGCGCACTAAACCTCCATCGGGAGGAGAGCACTTCGCTGCAAGGACACAAACCTCCAAGTTCACCAAGGAGACGTTTATTGAAACGCCATCCTTCAGCGGCACACACACACACACACACACACACACACACACACACACACACACACACACACACACACACACACACACACACACACACACACACACACACACACACACACACACACACACACACACACACACACACACACACACACACACACACACACACACACACACACACACGCACGCACGCACGCACTCACATACCCCTATATACACTATATACTATATACTAAGTCACCGTGTCCCGGGAGCGCGCGAAGAGCTAGGCTCCCCTGCGCGCACGAAGTGACACGGAGTGCGCGCCGCAAGCACGCAAGGGCGTGCTGTGATCTCTCTCTCGCAGTGACCAGAGGGTTCCTTTGAGAGAGAGCGGGCTACCACCGCAAGGTACGCCTGTCGCGGATCGTTGTGTCACGATCAACAGGCTCGAGCTTCGCTCTCAGGTAAGACCCGGAGCAGACGAACTCGAGTACACACTGGTCTGCGCGGACAAAGGCCGGCAGACAAGAACAGTTGCGTACGCACCTTGCGATGTCTCGGAGGGGTCTCTCTCTGAGCTCCGCTCGGACAGTCGCGCGAGCGCGGCTGTCGAAGCGGTGCCGTGTTCCTGCCAAAAGGCGCCAATGAGAACAACCACTGGGACACCAGGGCGGAGCTGTGGCCCGAACGACAGTGACAAGTCGTTCGAGCCCCTCTCCGCCGCCTCAGGCGGGAGAAAGGGAACGGGGAGAACAACTGGGAAGCGGGCGGCGGCCGCGCAAAGGGCAGCCGCAGCAAGCCCGAATCTCACAACGTCTGTAGCGCTTAAAGTACGAAAATCTGCCTCGGCGCAGTTGCCGCTTTGAATATACGCTTGGCCATATTATAAACATCCGGCGGGCAGTATATTCTATACAACATTCGTGTGAACCCAAGGTGTGTGGGAAATGGCAAATTATGTGCTTTAATTATCAAATGAGAATATTTTGCAGTTAGATGCACTCTAGAGCGAGTGTAAACAAGCTAAGCGGTTTTTGTGGAACCTGAAACTTGCTGTTATAAAAGATTTGCGACATAGTTACTAGCACCGAAAGATGACTGTCAATGCACCGGCAGTCTTTAGTTTACTACTACTCGATTGAAGAGCTCTAGACATCAGATTTTGAATTGTGTTGGCTGCAAAACAGAGAGTAATACACTTATGCTTAAAACAAGTATTTTGAAATAAACAAGAATAGCACGTGTAAGAAATAAAAATTTGATGTGCCGAAAACTAAAATCGAACCATTAAAAACTTGTTCTACTCACCAAATTTATTCGTTGATAACGAAAATTCTGTGGATCATCTTCAAAGTAAACACATGAAACTCTGGCAGTTGCAAGCGCCACACAGATACAACGAGATAAGTTTAACATTTTGCTTTCGCCTCTTAAGTTTAAACGAAGTGGCTGCGTCTATGAAAGCTTTATATATTCGTCCCTGCTAAAGCTGCAAAATATGGGAGACCTACGCGATTATGTCATCGCGGCATCTTTAATTGGAGCCCATACTTAAAAACATTCATATTATGCAGGTAAGAAAACTGCCATATCTCAAAATGTCTTTCGTAGTACTGGCGGCTGCAATAGACTCGCACTTTCTCTTTATATACCAGAACACGTCACATTTAATTTCCATCTAGAAAGAAGTCGGCATATTCGAATGCTGAACTATATTTGTTCAGATATTGCGTAGACGTGATACAAACATGCAGACTTTAGGTTTTATGAAATTTGTCTACGTCGATGGAGATGACAAATCGCCTTTTTGTAAATGCGAGTGGTATATTGCACAAGAAGCATTAGTAGCAAGTCGTTTTGTAATGAGGGGTAAAATGTGGTTATTATTTTGTGCGTCATTTCTAGTACTGCTATTTTCCACATAGCAACCGTACCACGGGAATATGAATATCAATAATTGATAGGCAAACGTCCAAGAGATGACAGTTATAAAAAAGAATGAAACGCCACTTACGCATGATTCGATTAATAATTTATGGAGGAGCCTGGAACTGTATTAACCATAGAGAAATAAATACCGGAGGGAGGATGCAAATAATTTATATCAGCCCGGATTCCCTAGCTCGCTAGTCGAAAGCCGCAGCCAAGCAGTGTTCATAGCGGATTATGGGAGCAGACGTTAAATTGTTTAGAACTGATAGATATGTAGAGAGAACTTTATGCCAAACATTCAACATGCATTTGCTGTTTCCGTAGTAAGCGCTGCAGATTTTGCAATTGCGCCAAGGCTTTGTCAGTAATGTAAGTAATGTGATTGTCCTACTGTCGGCAGCGATACATAGACCAACATTGTCCGAAATTTGAACGTCAGAACGCCATATTTGCCACATTTATCAGATGAGTGCAATGGCATGCAGAGGGTCTTGAGAGGAGGCTTTGCTAGCCGCCAACGTGACACTTCAGGAAAACTGCTCATTTTGGCGAGGCATGGGGCGGAGAGAGCTCTCCATGAGCGTCCACGTATTGCTCCGCTATTTGAACCAATTTATTAAAGGTAGACTTCTCTTTCAAAAAGACTTGTGGTGGCGCAGTGCACCCTAACAGGAACTCGCACTTCACCATAAGGCAAAACAAATCTTTATATTCCTTATTGGTGTTGCAAAGCTCAACCCACCTCTCGAAGGCATTTTTCAGCCAAGTGACAAGTTGGGAGCATGTCGCCAAGTTCATGGGAGATGCACCTTTAATCCTTGTCTTACCTCCTCGTCGGTGAACCGAAAACGCTATATAAGGGCTTCTTACAATTTTAATTGTTTGTATAGTCCGACGCGGACATCCTAGTCAATTACATCAGCGCCGCTCAAACACACGCTCATGACAGACAACCAATGGGCTAGTAGGCAACGTCGCCTGTCGCCTATGCGGTCATGACGCAGTAAATAGGCGTCGAAGTCATCGCGCCGTTCGTAAAACACCGGTATAACCTCAGACAGGCTCACTTTGATTCACAGCACTGCTCCCTTCTCTTCCGATGGGGCCCAGCCGTCTGCTTCAGACGTATTTCCAGATTCTCGTTTTTACAGCAACACCTCCGTTCGCTTTGACGCTCATTTCTCTTAAGATTCGGCTTTTCTATTTTCGTCTCCAACTCCACGCTTCTGAGTTTCAAACCTTCCTTGCCCCAAGTGCGTTCTAGTTTTTGATCTTCTGGGCGCATAATTCGCTCTTTTTTGACCCACCAGAACAATTATTTACCTCTGAAGCTTTTTCTCTGCTCGACCAACTTATTGAACACGCCTCTGTCAAAGCTTTATTGAGCCTTATGAGCTTTCTTGAGCACGAGCCTTGAACGACAAAAATTGGCAGTTGCTTAGCTCAGATATGACAGAATATGCGTCGCGAGAGGTACAGGTTTCACTTCGTCTAAGCGCGTGACCGGTTACACCGTGGGTCGTCACGTCACGCTCCATCGCCGCATCGCCTTCCAGCGAGGCCAGCGCACGCCGCTGGACGTCCCGACGCTGTCTCTTGGACAGGCGCTTCACTCTCTACTCCCCATGTCCGCCTTCTGCTTATGCTTACCACGTTCGTTCTTTCTGACCTCGGCGGCCAGCCGCCAGGCTGCAACCTCGGCCTCTAAAGCCCGCCGATAGTTATCGGCATCCAGTCTGCAGCGCCGCTCGATAGAGGCCCTACCTTCCTTCTCCAAGACAAGCAGTTATACCTCGCCGCTGTATCAACGCAGCCTCCTCGAGTATGCGGAGTAGCGCGCGCCCTGCTGACGTCACTCAGCTCCTCGTGCATGCGCACATCTGGCAAAGTGAAGCGATCGGAGTTGTTGTTGACAAACCTTTATTTCCACCGAGAAGAAGCTCCGTTTCGGACTCCCCGTCACGCAGGCCTGATGGAGCCTTACTCAGGAGCCTCGCGAACTAAGCTCTGGTGAATATACATTGTTGCTTCACGGCCTCAGCCGCCAGGCGGATGGCTTGCTGCTGCTGAGCCGGGTGGCAATGCGTTAGTTGCACGCTTTGACGTCACTCCGCCTCTCTCACATGCAAAGAACTGCACCTGTAGGAGTTATGCGAAACGGTGAAACTGTGGCCAATGTAGCTGTCGCTACAAATTTTCTTCTACACTTCAGCGCCGACACGCGGCTGACAGGTCCTGTTGCGACGCAAACTATTGTCACAAATGCTCTAGGATACCAAGCACTATCCGTGGAGGCACAGGGGCTGCTTTACGCTTGCACCTGGCCTCAGAGGCAGCATTAGAAAAAAACATTCGCGAGGCTAGTCTGCCCGTGTAGGGCTCACGAGTGTCGGTGCATAGGCGAATCCGAAGGAATTCAAGAAGGCGGAGAACACAAAATGTTTAATTCCTAGGAGGGAAAACACAAAGTTAGTACTAAAGGGACCAGAGGAAGATACAAAATATATGAAAATATAAAGCGTGACAAGAAGTGTAAATACAAAAGAAATCTTACCCCATTAGGCAAATAAACAAAGCGTATAATATATGATAGGCAGCAAGACAGAAAAAGAAAAGGAAAAGTTATACTGACAGTCAAGCACGATGAAAGTAGGTCGCCGACGGGGCGCTAGCTAGTAGGCGTCAGACTCGATGCAAGGAGGGCGACACATCCGGCGCCTCTATTTCACACCGCAGATACACCACACAAGCTCTTCCACTGCATGCTTCTGAACTACTGCGTATGTTGTTAACAGGCATGGCGCTCTTGATAAGCCCGGGCAGCTCGTGCGCGCACAGAGTGGCGGTAAACGGCCGGAAGTGGAGTGGACTTTGATCAATGAAAACCTACCCACGGCTTCATCGTTTACCAAGCGTGAATGCCGTTCTGAGCAGACATGTGAATCCCCAGCACATGACGCCAAAATAAATGGTTGACAGTGGTCTGCGAAACTTTGAAAGCATGAAAAACTATGAACACAGCCATATAGTGGATGCAGATACAGAGAACGTTTAATCCGTACAAAGAAGACATATTTAAAAGTTTACATGGTCTCTTTTTGAAGCATACTTGATAGCCCCGCCGGGGTGGTGCAGTGGTAAGACGCCCGACAATTGTGCCGGAGTTCCCGGGTTCGAGCCCGACCAAGGCGGCTGCGTCTCGATGGAGGCGAAACGAAGTCGCGTCCGTGTGCTGTGCGATGTCAGCACACAATAAAGATCCCCAGGTGGTCGAAATTACTCCGTCGCCCTCCACTACGGCTCCCCCTTCTCTCTTTCTACTTTCACTCCCACTTTCCTTCCTTCCCTTGCGGCACGGTTCAGGTGTCCACAAAAACAAATGTGACAGATACTGCGCCTTTCCCTTCCTGTGAACCAGTTACATAGGCATACTTGATATGCGTTAATGCGATCTTTGTAGGATAGTTTTACCTTACCAAAATTATGTGTATAATAGGAACTCATGAATAAACGTGCCAAGAGCACTTTCATTCTGGTTTTGAGCGCTGATCTCATATTTTGTATTTGAGTATTCTGTTATAAGACATGCGAATTGATGAAATTTACGCCTGTGACGTTCCCTTTTAATGCTCCTTATTTTGTAATGCAATATTGCCTCTTGAATTTAAATTAGAAAGCTCACCATTTATTACTAGCAAAAGCAAATTAATATCCCCGAACCCTCCGCTTAAGTATTGTCTGTCGTCCTGAAAAACCCACCTCAAAAGACAGCAAATACAATTTGAAAATTCGAAAGCGGCGTGGTGGTGGTAAAAATATTTTAATGAAAATGATTAGGAGGTTGTAGCGGCGGTTGGAGTCCTCAGTCCGGAACCCCATTGGCGTAGGCTGCTGTCCGCGCTCTTCCGATGAGTTCTTTTTGAACCCTTGCGTCCGAGCTGGTCAGAGCTGCCTCCCACCCCTCCTGCGTTGGCTGGTTATTAATAGTGACAGTCTGATTTCGCTGGCATGCCCACACCATATGGTATAGGTCCGCCTTCTCCCCGCAGAATTTGCATTGTGAGTCAAATGACTCTGGATCTATTGCGTGTAGTCTGCGTGGATTGTTAAAAGTGTTGGTCTGTAGCTTGCGGAGGTGTATCTCCTCCCCTTTGTCTAGTGTCTTTGCCGGTGGAGGGTAGACCCGGCGAGATAATCTTAAGTGCTGAAGTATTTCGGTGTAAGTTAGCAATGGGATAGGAGGTTCCACGAGATCCGTATTGCGTGCCCGGGGGAGAAATGCTCGGGCTGAGGCGTGTGCGCTCTCGTTCCCTGGGATGCCCTGGTGACCTGGTACCCATACTAAGTGTTTATCCATGGGTTGGTAGCCACGGGTGTAACTATCTTGCAGGATTTTAGCTGCTGGCGGTGCAATCCTGCCCCTGAGGTAATTGCGATATGCTGTCTGTGAATCTGTAAGAATGTATTCTGAGGTAGTGTGTGTCGCAGCTAGGGCAATTGCCACTTCCTCCGCAGCCAGTGTGTCATGGCTGTGTAATATTAGTCCATCCACTGTTTTATCTTGGTGTACTACCGCAACGGCCGCCATTCCCTGTTCAGGACCCGCAGCATCGACATAGAACACGCCCTCGCGCCCGCCGTAGTGCCTTTTTATAGCTTCCGCTCGTGCTTGTCTTCTTGGCTGGTGAAAGTCGGGGTGCATATTCCTCGGTAATGGAGTTCCCTTGAATTGTCCTCTCCATGAGGCTGGGATGTCGCTTTTAGGGTCTAGCTGTTCGGGGCAATTGATGTTCAAATCGTTCAAGACTTGTCGGCCAGTCAGAGTCGTGGAGAGTCGTACCACCTGCGCCGTGAGGTGTGCCTCAATCAGCTCGTCTACCGTGTTGTGGACGCCCAGTCGTAAAAGCCGGTCCGTCGATGTCGTAAGAGGGAGGCCCAGGGCCTTCTTGTAGGCTGTTCTGATTATGACGTCGAGGTTCTTGATGTCAAACTTCTTGAGACGAAGGTAGGGTGCCGCATAGACGATGCGGCTCACGACGAAGGCCTGCACCAGTCGGAGAGTATCTTCTTCGCGCATCCCTGATTTCCGCGTCGTTATTCTGGCGATCATCCTGGCGACTTGCTCGCTCACGAGGCGGAGTTTCTGGATGGCGAGGTGGTTGTTGCCCTTGTTATTGATGCATAGACCCAGTATCTTAACGGTCTGAACTTCCTTTATGGGTGAGTTGTCAACGTGGATGTCGATCGTGGCCTGATTTTTGTGCTGGCGGAAGACTAGGAGTTCACATTTTTCGGGAGAGCAGGTTAGTCCACACGCTCGTGCATAATTCTGAACTGTTGTTGCCGCTGTTTGTAGTTGTTCTTCCATCATTCCCATACTACCCCTAGTTGTCCAGATGGTTATATCGTCAGCGTACAGGGCGTGTCGTATGCCCTGTATCTGATTTAGAAGAGGTGGAAGATTGCGGAGTGCAATATTGAACAGAAGTGGGGATAATACTGCCCCTTGCGGAGTGCCTCTCGTGCCCATCTTCACTTGCGTTGTTTGTTTAGTGCCGATGCTGATGTTGACTGTTCTGTCTTTAAGGAAATCATAGATGTATGAGTAGACTCGCTGGCCACAGTTGGTGGTCTGGAGATTTTGGAGGATTGTGGAATGTTTGACATTGTCAAACGCTCCTTTGAGGTCGAGGGATAGAAGTGCTCGGTCACTGTTTCTGCGTGCTGGATCAATGACTTCGCGTTTGAGTTGCAGAAGCACATCATGGGTGGACAGATGTGCTCTGAATCCAAACATCGTGTGTGGCAGTAGCTCGTTGTTCTCTAGATAGTTGGAGAGACGTGCGTGGACTGCCTTTTCCATGAGTTTGCCTGCGCACGACGTGAGGGATATGGGGCGTAGGTTTTCAATGCTGATTTTCTTGCCGGGTTTGGGGATAAAGTGTACATTGGCTGTTTTCCATGCCTGTGGAATGGTGCCGATGCGCCAGCATTCGTTAACGTAATCCGTAAGTTGCTGCAGTGCCTCCGTGCCGAGGTTGGTTAGAAGTCCGACCGTAATTTTGTCTTGTCCCGGGGCTGTACCTCGGCGCATATCTGCTAGTGCTGCTATGATTTCTTCTAAAGTGAAGTCTTTATCTAGGTCTTCGTTCGGTTCCCCCCGGTATTCTGGATTTGAGGGTTCTGCGTCTCTCGAAGTGCAGATATAGCGACGCGTGAGTTCATCCATGAGTTCATCATCCGTGCCTTGAAAGTTGTGTAAGGCTCGATGCAAATTTCTACGTTGTTCACTCTTCGATTTCGGTGGATCAATTAGGCATCGGAGAAGGTTCCACGTAGTCTTGCTGTCTAGGCGACCTTTGAGGGATTCGCACCTTTTTAGCCAATTGGTGCGAGCGAGGTCCCATGCGTATTGGTCTGCTTGAGTAGTTAGCTTCGCTATTCGAATTCTGAGTTTTCGATTGTGCCTTTGTTTCTTCCACCGTTTTATGAGACTACGCCTAGCTTCCCAAAGGTGTAGAAGATGGTTGTCAACAGCTGGGTGGTCCTCCGTGGTGGCAAGGGTTTTTGTGAGGTTTTCTTTAAGGTCGAGAATAGATGCCGCCCACTCTTCGTAACTAGTTATTTGTTCCGATGTAACTAGTTTAGTATCCTTCCTGAATTTCTCCCAGTCTGTCATTCTGGCTTGCCCACGAGGTTTGCTGTGCTTGTTGCTTTCAAAGATGGTCTGCAGCATGTAGTGATCGCTGCCTAAGGTCTCTCCCGTATTGAGCCACTCATAGTTGCGGGCGTTGCGGACGAGCGTCAGGTCGGGGGAGGTATCCCGAGTTATGCTGGTACCGACTCGAGTCGGATGCTGCGGGTCAGTAAGTAAGGTGAGTGCCATGTCAGCGATGGCGGAAGCTAGTTTCCTGCCTTTAGTGTCTTCCTTTGGATATCCCCATAATGGGCTAGAAGCGTTAAAGTCGCCGACTATAGCTAGGGGAGCTGTGTGAGCTTCTCTTAGTGCTTTGATAAAGATAGCGTCAAAGGCTGCGCGGCGCTGTTTGGGGCGACTATATATATTGAGTATATAGGTGCCCTTGCTGTTACGGTGTTGTGGTAGCAACTTTATGAAGGTATATTCAATGTCGCTGTGTAGGTCAAGGTCTACAGTGGTTGCTGTGCATGATTTGTGGACCAAAATACATGTCGAGGGGTTTGTTTGATGTGTTGAGTATCCTCTGATCTTAGCCTCCATATTTACTTCTTGCAGGGCTATTATTTGCGGCGCCTGAGAATAAGAGTCTATGTATTGTTGTAATGTTTCCCTCTTGCGCTTTAGTCCCCTGCAGTTCCATTGTAGGATGGTGAGTTTAGGTCTTGGTTGTGGCGCCATGTTGAGGATTAGAAATGTGTGTCGGATCCTGTGGTGGATCTTCAGGTTCTTTATCAAGTTCAGGGATGACTAGGCGACGATTTCCCATTTTGCCCTGTAGTTTTGTGCCCTTGTTGTGAGAAACATCCGAATATTCCTGAATTTTTCGGTCAATTCTAATCTCCTGCGCTTGCATCCTGATTAGAACTGGTTCAAGTTTTTCCATCATGGGCTTGATGACTGATTCTAACATGCTTTTGATTGTCGTCTCGATCATAATTTGTAATTTATTGGCCATGAGATCTTGGACTGTGTTTTCCAAGCGGGTAATGCGGTCCTGTGTTTCGGTGTTCTCAATAAATTGCGGCATGGGTGCCTGCGGTGCTGCTGCCTGCGGTTGTGGTACCTGCGGCATTGGCGCCTGCTGTGGCGTCTCTAGTGCAGTTTGCCTGTCGATAGTGCTAGTATTTAGCTCCTGTGGGTACGGAGGGTGTACCTCTTCCTTGTCCTCCTCCATCGGACATGCCTGTTGTGTCAATGGAGGTAATGTGTTCTTCGGGTTGGCTGCGACGCCTAATTGCTCTTTTAATTTCCTATTTTCTGACTTTAGTTTCTCGATCTCTGCTTTAAGTTGTTTGTAAGCCAACGCTTCGGGGGAGGAGGCAGCTACATCTGCCCAGCTCACCTTGCCGTCGTTGCGCTGGTCCTTGTAATGGGGTCCTGTTGTTTTCTCAGCTGGACGACTGCCGGTGGGGTGCGACGCCTTGTCGCTAGTGCCACGTCCTTTGCTTGATGACCGGGAGCCGCGTGGTCCTGAGTTGCTGCTGTTGGACTGGGCCCGTTGGGTCAGTCGGTCCCCGCTGTTAGATGTGCCTCTGCGGCTGGACCGGTCCCGAAACTTGGCCCTGGACTGGTGACTGTCTTGACCTGTCTTGGATTTGGCTGGTTGTGATGTTCGGTACTTGAACTTGCATTGATTCGACCCCATGGGATGTGGGCCTTCGCACACTGTGCACTTGGGTTGGCAGTCATGGGCTTCTTGAATGTCGTCCTGGCCACACTGCGGACATCGTGACTGCGCAGGGCAAGGGCAGACATCCGCCCGGTGTCCAAGTTTCCCGCACAGCAAACAGGCTGGTGTTGTTTTCTTGTACAGGCGCACGGGAAGCGCCTCTCCGTAGTAAAAGATGTGAAAAGGGACCTTTCTTCCTTCGAAAGTGACGGCCGCTTTGTTGGAGGAACCTAGTTTTCTCACGCTCACCACTGGTGCGTCCGGGGAGCGAAGCGCTTCCGTGATGTCTTCGTTGGAAACCCTAGGGTCCACCTGTATTACTCCTTTACATGTGTCGTCAGAAGGCCGGAGGTAGGAGTACACTGCGTGTGCTGTGTCCCCTAGTTTAAGTTCCTGAATTGCGAGGATCTTTCTGATTATTTCGGCATCTCGTACGCCGACGACGATGATGTTTTGTTCCCAAATGGGCCAAATGCTGAGCGCTGCTGATGTGTTATTAATGCCTGCTGCCATGTGCAAGGAGCTTCCGAGAGTGTTGCTTCCCCTGAATTTGCTGAGATCCAGCGTTCCTCTAGGTTTGATTATGATGACTGCATCTTGCTTGTCGAGACGCGGCTGCGGAGGAGGCTTCCAACGCTTGACTTGCGTGCGTGGCGTCTCCTGCAGCGGCGTATCAGCTGCGGCGGTGAAGTGGCCATCTGGCGTTCGTCCTTTCTGCCGTGCCGAGCGGTTGTTACGGGCTGATGCGCGTTCCCACTCTTCTATCTTGCGTTGGATGTTGGCTTCTGTTACTTTGTCGAAAACTGGCGTTTTCGCCTGCGGAATGGTGACGATACGCATTCCATCCGGGTCGTACCCCGTCAAGGTTGTCATGATTTGCGGCAGAGTTTGCCCGCGGAGCCGCGGCGGGCAGCTGACTCGAGGCCTATCTGTTAGGCTTAGCTACTCGCTCGATCCGCTTGAACTTGAAATCCTCGTTGAAAATGGTCCCACCTGAGAAACGGTGGTCTCCTCGTTGTTCTGAAGTGCCCGGGAACAAGTCCTGCTGCTTTTGAAGCGCTTTGGAAATCCTTGTCCGGGAAAGGAGCATAAATTCGGCGGAGCCGATGTAACACACGGCCGTCCTTCCCGACTGCTCGCAGCGCCCTCTCGAAAGCGGCGAGATAAGCGAACCTGCACACGCTTTTATTACGCATGTTAGCGTTAGTAAAGGCACATTATTTTGGAATCCTAGTGACCTGGTGGCCGATTCCGCCTGAGGTATTTCTTGCAGGAACGGCGATAAAGCGTGAACTTGCGTCCCGGGCAATGCTGCGAGTAGACAGACTGACAGTCCTCAGGAACAAGCCCGTCAACAGCGTATATTGTTTGAAACAGGATGCATTCTAGAGGAAAAAAAGAGAGCAGCCAGAAATGAAGTTTAGTCTCTTAGTTTTAATCCATGATGTTTACGCTTGCAGGGAGGCAATTCTTACAAAAGTTTTACGAGCTTATTACAACAGTATGCTCAATGAGAAAATACATCGACTCTCCGAGCTGAACGTGATATATGCTTTAAAAAAGAGGGAGGGGGTTACGAAACCAACTGAGGGCTATTGTGAGTGGCGTGGTATAGTGGCGAGCAGTTTTCGTTCACGAAAATATAGAAGTGAATTACTACATTTCGGAAAACATTTTGTTCGCTGGTGGTAAATGATAGCTCGCATGGACGCGCGCACGCACGCACGCACGCACACACGCACGCGCGCGCGCACACACACACACACACACACACACACACACACACACACACACACACACACACACACACACACACACACACACACACACACACACACACACACACACACACACACACACACACACACACACACACACACACACACACACACACACACACACACACACACACACACACACACACACACACCTCCACAACACAGAGGTGCGGTTTGAGTGCCCCAAAAGGTGCCTCAAAAAGCTAGAATCTCTTTTTTTTCTGGGGCTTCCGCTCAGATTATTTTTATGCACTCGGAAAAGCGGAGCCATCAGGAGACAATTTGAAATTTTCCTTTTAACACGCAAATGGTAATTCGGTGGGAAAGTGCAGCTAGCTGCTGTTCAGAACCCTTTGGCGCTTTTGAGTTGGCAGTCTGTTTCCCAAGTCATTATTAAAATGTTAGCGCAGCAGAATTACGAAACATTCAGTAGAAGAATGGTTCGGCTTGGTTTGTAGGGTTTAACTTCCCAAATCGGCTCAGTGTTAGAGACACCGTAGTAGAGTACTTTCAAAGGCCTCATTTGCTTCCATGGACTAGAACAATCCGCCTATTTTAAAGCTTTGTATGTTTAGCAGGGGCACTTGGTATGCTGCATAGTGCGTTCCTAAACGCTCATAAGTGTGATAAATGCCGCCGTCGAAGTGACTCTATTTTCATGCAGGCGATATGTAAGAAAACTGTATTTTGTCGAAAGCGAGTGAAGTTTTCATGAGCCCATGCCCTCATAGCTTTCGTACATTTAACGCTATTGCCAACCAAGCTAAGTTCCTCCCAGCTGGCACATTCCTCCTACATGAGAATGGTAAAAGTTCGCGAACTTGATGCATCGTACAAAGGCGTGAATGTCCACGCTTCGCACTATAGGTTTAGGCATTCTACATCCGAGCACTTTTATTTCCTTTCTTCAAAAATTTTCATATTTGAAAGTAATAAAAGAGAGTGCCCTAAACAGCTGTTGTTTTAATTTGTCAGCGAGAAAACTTCTTATCAAAGAACCTTCTTACGAGCAACCTCTGTAATATGTTGGCTGGATTTCATAGTATTACAGTAGAGTTCCTAATATTACGAAACACTCCATACGTCCCCAATTCCAAACATGTTCATGGAATGTCGATTCAAAAGTGACGAAATCAGCTTTTGTGCAGCTAAAACATGCATAGAACTCGGTAACCGATGCTCTTAAGTAGTTAAAATTAGTTTGTTCGCTTTTGTTTCGGCGGTTGTTCAGATTAGTGAATTGTCGTGCCTCTTCAGAATTCAGTTTTTTACCATCCTAGGTGTGAAAATATTAGTAGAAAAAAAATGGCAGGGTTTGGTTTCTGTGAAGTCGAAAATAGTGTGGAAGCACGCTTTTTCGCTAGGTGTTGGTGCTGTATTTACTCGGTAGATGCCTGATACAAAATTTCTGCGCTTAGTGGCCTGCTGCATTGCATGATACCATGGAGCAACGGCGCAGTTATACCTTAACAAACACATCACACGCGCTTGCTACCAGCTGTTAATATGGATTCTTCCTTGACACCCAAGCACATGGCCTGCTGCAACCTCGCACAAACCATCTACCAAGTGCTTGGTTGTAAAGTAGGACGTGTGGCTCCTTCTGTTCTTTTTCCAAGTCGATAATGTGCCCTTGTGTTGCATTCATTGTTCATCGCTTCGGCTGTCGTTGCTGCGCCGCTGTTTCGAGTTACGAGGCACCAACTGGTCCAAACATCTGCTATTCTGGTACTTTGGAGTTTCATATATACACCCTTGTGCAAAAGGGGAGAGAACATCGTTTTCACAAAACTGCACGCCAGCTTTTTGTGATGGTTGGTTCGTTGGTTGGTTCATAGGAAGGGAAAGGCGCAGTATCTGTCACACTTGCTCTGTGGACCCCTGAACCGCGCCGTAAGGAAAGGGAGCAAGGTGGGAGTGAAAGTGGATAGAGAGAAAGGGGGCCGTAGTGGAGGGCTACGGAGTCATTTCGACCACCTGGGGATCTTTAACGTGCGCTGACATCGAAAAGCACACGGACGCCACTTCGTTTCGCCTACATCGAAACGCGGCCGCCGAGGCCGGGATTCGATCCCGGGAACTCCGGCACAGTAGTCGGGCGTCTTACCACTGCACCACCCCGGCGGGGCCTTTTTGTGACGCTGAAGCGGTTATTTATAAGATATTCAAAGCGTAGCTTCACATATATGCTTGCCATCTTGCCCAAGCAAATTATTCAGGTGCACCTTTTTATACTGCAAACTAATAATTCGTGTGGCCTCTCCACATTTCGCAGGGGTGTACATGTGGTGCTATTTTGGATCCGTCGGATCAAGTGACGAATCTTAACCGTGTACTTCATCACGTTCGATGCAACGGCGCGATTAATATGGAAGGCCTAGGTTTAACCTTGAAGGAATTGAGTACAACCAAAGGACGTTTAAAAAAAAAAACTGCTGGAGTGCTCTCTACACCGGTCAATGAGCTTGGGTGAAACCTGCGGCATGATGTAGCCTGCCAAACGCTTGAGAGCGCTGTTCGTGGGTGTTGCCAGTGTGTTTGAAGTGCTTAAAGGATTTTTA
This sequence comes from Amblyomma maculatum, assembly GCF_055883805.1. Classification (NCBI taxonomy): domain Eukaryota; kingdom Metazoa; phylum Arthropoda; class Arachnida; order Ixodida; family Ixodidae; genus Amblyomma; species Amblyomma maculatum. Next base: position 77,185,541 of record NC_139346.1, read on the forward strand.
AGTTCTCATGTCATACTACTGGCTATCATGAGAGCCATACTGCATGTTCCGAGCCATTTGAACCTCCTGGATTTTTAAAGATATCGACGATATCCGAGTACTGGGGCGTTTTTCGCTTTAGTCAGTGCAAAAACCGCCGTTCAAAATCGGTGTCAAACCTTTGAGTGAAGCCGTAACAATGCCAAGTTGCATAGTTCTGTAGATTATGTGGAGTATAATAGCACTACAATAATTGCAGTCCTTAATTAAACATAGTGATTTAATTACTGCTAGAGAACTTTTAATCTTATGCACATCATCTAGGCATATATTTCGTTAGTTAGCATATGTCGACAGTTATTGCAATGGGATAATTTTGCCTTAATAGTTACTTCAAAGTAGAGAATTATAATAAATATTGAAATACATTCTTTGGTCAAAAATCTTACAGCGTTCGTCAGCTTATGCCAGTTACAATTGCAATGGACTAATCTAGCTCCTTAATTACTTAGCGCTAATTATTTAATTGTGATTAAACCTGAAATTTACGCTATCCTTTCAGGTCATATACAGTAGCGTAGCTTATATCGAGTACAGTTGTACTGAACTAATACCACTGCAATTCATTAGGGGCCTACTGCTGTTGATTAGTGATCATGATTGCAATTGAACGTTATGCTACAAAGTAGCCATATATTGCTGAAATGATCTCGAAGAATAGCACACAAAATCAAACGCTAAACAACGCAAAAGCCACAAAAAATTAAAGGTTATTTCTCCACCCAAAATATAGGTAATACCGCGAATAGCGGTCATTAATTATGATGTGCAGCTAGTCTAGTGCTGTTTTAATAGGCATAAGCTATTCAGCGATATTCGACTTGTAGGCATAGCATGCATTTTATGTTTATTCACAATTATTTAATTAGCAATGAATAATTAGTACCTAAGGTTAGCTCAGTGAAATTATACTCGATATTCTCGATATACATCATGATTCTATGATGTCCCATAGAGTTCAAAGTTTAAGCGAAGTTTATTATTTACTATGATTATTTAAAACGTCCAAATAATACAGTGCTTTTATACTCGACATGATTAGCTGTGCAACTATGCATTACTAGCGTTGCTACGGCTTCACACAAAGGTTTGACATTGATTTGAAAATGCCACTTTTGCACCGAGTAGAGCGAAAAACGCCCCAGTATTCGGATATCGAGCATATTTTTAAAATCCCAGGTGGTTCCAGTCGATTCGGAGACGTCTAGTATGATAGATAGATGGATTTATTGAAAGGAAAAGGCAGAGAGGTTGGCCCGAATAATTCAAATCTGGCCTGCTACTCTGCACTGGGGAAGGGGAAGGAGAGAAGAAACAAGGTCATGATTGGTGACGATGTGGGAGAAGGCATATTAAATATATATACAGACACAGCAGCTTGATTTACAAGCGTGAATCAAGTCCGCTGGCGCTCAAATAACGGCAAAGAGCACGCACTGCCTGGCCGCCCTTCCCCTTGTCCTGTCAAGCGCCCAGTAGCAGTTCCTCCGACAGAGGCCTCTTGTCTAAACGCTTCAAGGAAGCAGCTAGCACATTTCTTTCGTTCGCATACTCTGGGCACACCAATAATACATGGTCCACAGTCTCTGGGATGCCACAAGTTGAGCATTCCGGTGTGTCCATCTGTCCAATTAAATGTAAGTACTTGCGCGGGAAAGCCACGTTTAAACGAAGTCTATGTATAAAGCATGTCTGATGACGCGGAATATCACGCGGAACATTAAACTTAAATGTTTGATCGAGCCTTCCTAGACGGATGTGTCGGGCGTCTGGTTGAGACCAGTAAGCTGCTGTAGCAATATTCATACAACACTTTAGAAGACATGTCGTATCCGCTCTTGAAAAAGGCACAGCTGTTTGGAAGCCATTGATGAGTGCGCTTTTCGCTTCAACATCGGCCTGCTCATTCCCATGGAGGCCGCAGTGGGCAGGGATCCATTGAAACATTAACATGTGGCCTTGCAGCTGGGCAGATGTGATGAGCTCCATAATGTTTAGTGCCAGGGACTGATGGGCAGTGTGGCGTAAGAAGTTTTCCAAAATTTGTAATGCAGTCTTCGAGTCCATGAATATACACCATTTTTGAGGTGGTTGCCCACATATATAGCGAATAGATTCCCGAATGGCTACAAGTTCGGCAGCGGTTGATGTGGAGGTATGTCCCAAAAGGAAATGCAGAGTCGTTTTCTGAGCTGGTATGACCACAGCTGCAGCGGATGCCTGTGCTGACACAGATCCATCGGTGTATACGTGAATATAATTGGGATATTCTGACCAGATGTGTGCCAGAGTAAGTTGTTTGAGTCCACTAATTGGTACCATTGATTTCTTTAGTATTCCGGGAACATGAAGGTGCACCAAGGGTTTATCCATCGTCCATGGTGGTTAGGTGGGACGATATGGGAGGGCATATCCTGTCGGTACTTGCGACTGATGGCAGCGGAGTGCACTTGTAAAACTGCAGTCCGGCCTCTCATCCAGAATCTTGCTGAGTGGGTGAAAACGGTGTCTTGTAAGTGCTCGTAAATATACACGAAGTGGTTCGTGTGACAAGTATATGTACATTGGGCGAGCGTGTGCCTCTTCAATGTGCCTTTGTTAAAGGTGCATCTGGGCAGTCCAAGGCATATTTTCAGTGCCTGCGCTTGCACGCTCTCTAAAGTCTGCAAGCTGGAAATGCTCATACTAGAGAGTACTGGGAGACTGTACCGGATGTAGCCAACAAAAAGAGCCTCGTAAAGCCGTATTAAGGAGCGCTCAGTTGGACCCCATTTGATGCCAGCTATGTAACGAAGTACATGGCAAAAATTAAATAGCCTCTTCTTCACCATAGTAATATGTTTCGACCAAGATAGTTGGTGGTCAATAATTACTCCCAAGAATCTGTGCCTGGAGACGTATGGTATTACGACTCCATGAAGTGTAATCGGGTAGCGGCTGACACATTTTCCCGTAAACGCGATCACTGCACACTTTTCTGCCGCTAAAAATAAACCTTGACGCCGTAAGTACATCGATGTTGATGACACAGCTCGTTGCAGTCTCGCACGTAGTTGTGGGCGCGTCGAACCAGAGGCCCAGATGCAGAGTCGTCAGCATGTGCACTTATGTGGAAGTTAGTGGGCAGTTCACTCACCAGGCCAGTTAGCGCAACGTTAAATAAAGTTGGGCTGAGAACTCCTCCCTGTGGAACTCCCCGACCGACCTGAAAACGGTTAGTATCTCCTTCAGGCGTAGTCATGTAAACAGAGCGGCCGCTGAGATAGCTTACAATTCACAAGTACAGCCGGCCACCAACTCCCACGTCGTCAAGTCCATCAAGAATAGCTTCATGGAGGACGTTCTCGTAAGCTCCCTTTATATCTAAAAATGCAGCAGCTACTAGTCGACGGTGACGCTTTTCGTGTTCTACTGTCGCCACAAGGTCGCTGACGCTGTCAATGGAAGAGCGTCCGCGGCGAAATCCAGTCATCATATTCGGATAAAGATCATTACTCTCTAGATACCACTCAAGTCTTGCCAGCACCATGCGCTCCATAACTTTTCCAACACAGCTTGCTAGGGCAACTGGCCGGTATGAGGTAAGTTCGAGAGGAGGCTTTCCAGGCTTCAAAAGAGCAAACAGGCGGCTAATTTTCCAGTGTTCAGGAACAGTACTAGAAGCCCATATATCCCTGAAATAATTAAGTAGTGCAGTTCTACCATCCTTGCCTAGGTTTGATAAGGTTGAATAAGTAATCCCGTCAGGACCAGGTGCAGATGAATGCCGACAAGAAGCAAGAGCGGCGTCTAATTCAGCTATTGTAAAGGGCACGTCGTATTGATCATTCGGCGAAGGTGGTGCAAAAACCTCTGAAATTGGTAACTGTGCAAGGTTTGTGCCCACAACCATTTTACAAAAATTTTCAGCTACGTCAACTTCATTGCGGCGTTGGTAAAGGGCCAGGGCACGAAAAGGGTGCCTTTCTCGCGGAGGTGTGCGCAAGCTTCTCGCAACATGCCAGATACGCGACAGGGGCTTACGGGGATCCAGTGATGAGCAGAACTGTCTCCAACGTTGTCGTCCTAACCTTTCCAGGTGGCGCAAAATTTGTCGTTTATTTCAGCGAGAAAGTGCGAGATCTTGCGCGGATTTCGTTCTTCTGTACTTCCTTTCAGCCCGCCGACGGATCGCGCGAAGCCGCTCGAATTCCACGTCGATGCTGGACACTGACACCGACACACTAACATAGCCAGTGTTCTCACTGAGAGAGGAAGTAATGAGTCCCTCTATTTGAGATGGTGACTGGAGGTCCACGCTGTAAGTCTCTACCGCTGCCCTAAAGGCGGGCCAGTCTGTGTATTGCACACGAGGTGAAGTGGCAGGTGCAAACCACCTGATGCATATGCATTTGGTATGTGATCACTCCCATGTGTTTCCACATCACTACACCAAGAAACGGAGGGATGGAGGCTTCTGGAAACAAACGCCACATCCCAGCAGCTGCTGTAGGTTGTTCCGCGTAGAGACGTCGGTGAGCCGTCGTTTATATTGAAGAGATCTTGCGCATGCATAAAATCTGCCAGGTCCCTTCCTCTATTGCTCATTATGGCAGTACCCCACTGAGGGTGGTGAGCATTAAAGTCCCCCACAATAATACGAGGAGCTGCACAACACTGGATTGTTGAAAATAGATATGATTTGTCCAAGCCATCCCTCGGTGGAATATAAGCGCCAATTACAGAACATACTCGTCCTTTCAGGGTTAACGTCAAACAAATCTAGTGGTTCGTGTTGTGGGGCTGCAGAGCATGGCGGACGTGCGCAATGTCTTGGCGTACGCATACCAGCACTTTGCTTGATTCGTTTGCTTCTCTAGACCATAGCAGAACATATCCAGAAAGGCGGAAAGCAGCAGGCATGTTGGGCTCACAGATCACAATCACAGGAAAGCGGTACTTCTGTACCCGCTGTCGTAAGTCACTCATCCGACCACGCAGGCCTCGGACATTCCATTGCATCACTACACTGCGGCGCAAGTGCATCGTCACAGAGGTGGGGTTAGTTTGTTGCGCCATTGTGAATTATTGCAATGCCGCCAAGAGCGGCTCAAATGCGTCCAAAAACTGAATAGCAAACTTTGCTGTTTGCGTGTTGAAGCTGGAGAGCAGCACCCGCATTGAACGAACCAGCTGTTTCAGCATTTCTTTTACCTGCTGGCTGTCGGGGTTGTCGGAATTTTCAGTACGTGTGGCAACCAAACTGGGATGAGGCCTGGCGTTGGCCTTTGATGGTACAGCTGGCCACTCAACATCAGAGGCGGTAGGTAATACAGCCTCTGATCCTTAGCCTGTGACACTGTCTGCGACATTACAGCAAGAGTACTCTTAACGGGATTAGACTCAATCTGTTGTGGCACCTGAGCTGACGTTAACTCTGAAATTGACTTATCCAAGCTAGGCTTGCCTTCCGATTCCTTGTGTCGGCGTCGGGAACGGTGCTTGCGACGACGAATAGACGCGGCCGCTTCTTGATGAGTCGAGTTGTCTCTCACCATCTTTTTTAGTATACGTTTTTCATTCCGAATTTTAGGACAGTCCTTAGCCGTCGCTTCATGGGCACCCGAGCAGTTCGCACACTTGACAGTCTCCGTCTGGCATGTGTCATGAGGATCGTACCGCCGCATCTACGGCAGGATACCTTGTTTCGACAAACGGCGCTCACATGTCCGATCTTGTGGCATTTGTGGCACTGAACAGGCCTTGGAACATACATCCGAACTGGGTGTCTCACATAGCCCACTTTAACGTGGGATGGGAGGGATTCAGTTTCAAAGACTAATTTAACGCACATTGAGCGGCCGAATTGATGAACATCCACAATGCGCGCCGTAGATTTGATCAGCGTGCAGAGATCGCTTTCACTTATCTCGGGGTCAACGTCGGTGATTACACCTGCAGTAGTCTTTTTCCCATGTGCAAGAAAGGAACGGACCGGCATGTTGCCTAGCGCACCACTTCCTTTTAGCTTGTCCACTGTAGCCTGGGATTTGACATCCACGGTCAGGACGTTCTTCCATGGATTAATTCTGACTTCGTCAACTTCACCGGGAACCAGCTGGTCGAAAAACTGGGTCAGGTGCTGTCTGTTTATCACATTCAGATTCGCCGTTGCCGTTGTTGGTATGAAGGCCACGGAAAAGATCCCTTGCTTTTCAGCATTCTTCTTTGGTGTCTCACTCATTACTGATGTTCGGCGCAGCTTCCTTTTCAGGCGGCGTGACTGTACAGGTGTGTAGCTGCTGTCGGAATCCATCTCAGTCACTGTGGAGTCATCTGCCGAGTCTGGAAGCTCCACGTCCGCGACGTGGAAGTGACCCGTTTAGTACGCCGTAGCCTGTTCGATGGTGGCGGGTGGGCGCAGGGGTCGTGCGCCCGCCATCCCGAAAGATGTCGAGATCACAAATAGCTCACAGCGATATAAGATCCAGAAAAGTGGAAGAGCGCTAGCTTCAGACGTTCGGAAACCTCCCATGGCTCAACCTAGTATGGCTCAACAAATAGCCCACAGCGTTGCATCAGAACCTAAAAAATTTGTAAGCACTTGAACCACACTATAGGAACGCTGGCGAACAGAGCTCCAAAGCGCTTGGCAGGCCACTTCTTGCCCTCCTCAAGATGGCGGCCACAGACTTGACCCCAGCCCATTGACTTCCATTCAAGTAGTTTTTTTTTTATAACCTCCTTGGTACAACCTTACATAGGGCGCCAGCTGTGATCGTCCCAGAAAAAAGCGAGTGTTGACTCCTAAGTAAACCTAGCCATAACGACCGAAACCACCCAATTCGGTGGCTCTTGGCTAAGTGGTAAATATACTTGACATTTTTCGAAAGCGCTAAAACAAGCGCTATTTGCGAATGTTTATTTCATGAAACTACAAGGGCTATATGCAATCCACAAACGCTGCCGGTGCTGACGGGAACAAAGAAGGCAAGTACAGGATTACGTCGATACACGCAGAAATGCTACTTCTTTTTTTGACAGTTAAATGAAACGTGCGCTAACAAAGGTGCTTCCAAATTATGCTACATTCTGGGCTTCCAAAAACACAAAGCAAAGACAAGTTTTCCAAAAAGACAACACAAAATCTCTGAGCACGAGAGATCTTAGTCCTCTATTACTTCATCACACGGCAAAAGCAGCCTACTATTTTGTGCACTGCATAATCTTAAGGGTGGCCTTCAAAAAAACAAAACAGAAAAAGAACTGAAGACGGCTTGTTTGCAATTTCGTAGAGGAAGCGAGTGTAAATGCTTGCAGCATCTGCTCTTTTATAAAGCACGGCATTTATTGTCCATGGTTGCGTACAGAAAGGGCTATACACAGAGCTGATTACAATGTACTCATCCGTTAATGAGCAGCAACTTCCCAGAAAAGCAAATACAAGGGCGGGCAAATAAAACGCCGAGTCATCAGCGCAAATTAGCCTAATTGAAAGTCCTCCTGCTCATAAATATATCTTAGTTGCAAGACCATTCGCCAAAAATAATTCTGTATGCCACAAGAGGTTCAACGTTGCATTCCTACATGGGCGTCTTCAAATGCTTTGGATTCCATAAAGAAACAACATTTCATAGGGCTTTTAGACAGATTAGGTAACCTCTACGTATCACACACTACACCAATTTAAAATAAGCCTTTCTTTATAGTTATTTGCAGAATTTCCTCTTCGGAGTTAATGAAACAGTTTTCAATTGTTTCAACCACATTACGCGGACGGCAGTTAGCAGAACATACAAAACTTTTTTTTATGGAGCCTTAAGTTGATAGGTGGGGCTTTGGAGTGCAAGTTCAGAAAAGCGTTTTGTGCAAAAGGAAATCGGCATTTTGTGTTTTAGCATACCACAGCCCTTACGATCAAAGTATAACGAAAACTACTGTCGCAGCGGAAAGAGAATTGCATCTATTTCCCGCATAGGACTTTTGCCCATAAGAGAATTTAAGTACTTGTTCGGAAACTGGTCGTCAGAAATTGCACTAAATCATACACGTCCTACATTATTTCTATTAAATAGAGATAGCCAATCAAATTTTAAGAAGGTACTACATAATAACTTGAAATTACAAGGATATTGTTTAAGGTGACCTGGAAAAAAGCGAAGGCAAGATCACCATCTTGTGGGCGTCTTACATAGTGATGTCGGAAGTGAGCTCGATTCGCTGTTTGCCATATGATGGGCCTACAACGGCACGTGCACTACGGAGGACATTGACAGGAAACGTACCCTACTCACTTAATTTCGATGTCTGTAAGTTATATATTGTAATTACTCGTGCGCGATTCCGTACAGACTTCGATTATAAGTTTCTAAGAAACCCTTGCATTCACTAGACGCGCCTTTATTCAGGCTCAAACACCGAGTCGTCGTGACATGGCCCCTTACAATACCTTGGTATCCTCTGCATTATGTTCGCAAAAGTCAGGTATAATGGAATTCAGAAATCATAGCATTAGGCGACACACTCAGGTGTGGGTGGGTCAAGAACTTTCGGTGTTAACTCGCGCGCTGATGTGGAAAATATAATTGTTTGCAAATATTGCCTGCACCCTGCAAGTTCTAAATTTTGCTGGAAAGAAGGTGGAGCCAATACAAAGAATATTCGTAACTCTCCTATGTTTCTCTAAGTGGGAACCCATCCATCCCGATAACTCGTTTCTTCCCAGAGCGTTATTCAGATTAGGTCTTTTTCACTTGTTCGTAGATTCGCGCTTTTTGTTTTTCTGCATAGCAAACCATCCATTTTCAGTATAGTTCGTAATAGGCGCGTTAGGTAACACTTAGCTTACCTATTCGCACCAACTGGACAGGTGCATGAAGGAGCTCTGCGGTGATTTCTTTAGGATATGCGGACGTTCTCAATATTCTCACTGCACGCTTTTCTTTAGGTTAGCTGTATAGCTATATCCAGGTGACGGATGAGCGAGGAATTCTTCCTGAGGCTTCGTTCCCGTACATTTTTATTGGTTACCTTGCCTGAAGTTTCTTCACAAAAGCGATTTAACGCATGTTAAGCGCATGTGCGTATAGGCTGCTGCAAAAAGTTTCTTTTTTATGCTCCACGCATCAAAATTCCTTGTTAAGGCATGGTTTCACCCGAAACCGTTATGCTGTGACCGGTGAATTAATTACTGTCTGTAGGACATGCCAGAGACCACAGACAACTGCTTTAGTAAACGCCCTGATGCTGTGTTTTCTGGAATGCATTGCAGTGGACACTTAAGGACACCGAAGTCACACGATGAAGCATTCTTTTTTTACCCGTTAGGAAGACATGTGAAGTGCCTTATGATTTGTGTATGTATGTATAGAATTTACTCATTTCGGCGAAGTCTTTACAACGAAAAGGTAGAGACGTGGGATAGAAACCGGACAAAGCGCTAGATTGCACTGATTGTTTCTTGGGGCGCGGCAGCATCTATACAAAAGAAATTTTATTTCAGTAATGTAAAAGTCGAATGATGGACGGCCATGCTGTACCAGCATGATTATGGTGGTCTCGAATCTAGCAGCAGTGGACTTAATGCGGGGAATGTGTGCGGCCCTGTAAGAGCCGCCCATTTTGCTACCCCATATTGACGATTATGTCTGCTTCCGCGAATTTGGACAATGTTAACGATGGGGAATTACTGGGTCCTAGCGGGCTTATATTATAAAGCGCGGTTATTTGAGGAGTGAGCTGTTTTAGCTTGAATTCCTCGGAAGTTTTTCTATGCAATAAATATAAGAGGTGTCGTTGTGGCGTGGTGGAAGCGTTCCGGAGTGGAACACCGCGGGCCCAGCATCGATACCCACCCATGTACATAAGATTTTTTTATATATTGACAGATGGAGCGGACACTGCGTACGCACAGTTTCTGCGCACTTCCTGCGCCGCCACTGACGAGGCGTTAAATACTTTCCCAGTAAACAATCGCAAAAGATGAAGAAACGAGCAAATGTCCCGGAAAATTGGAATAGGTTCTCACGTGGATCAGCTCAAGATTTGATGACAAAAGGAATGTCGCAAATACGCAGCAAAAATTACGATTGTAATGTCTTGCGCAATAAAGGCCTGAAGGGTATGATATATTTCCGTCGACAGAAGCATGTTACTGGACTGGGCCCGACCAAGTCTATAAAGTCGAAGGGGTACAAGAGTATGAGCATGATGCTGAACGACTGGGATCGGCTCTCCCCAGTATAATATGCTTGACTTAAATGCATACAGTGCAGCGCCCTGAGAGCAATGTGGCACACATGCCCATTGTGGCCCCGATAAAAAAAGTGTTAAGCCGCATGAACGCGACCAAAGGCCACAACGTTGGAAAAATTGATTTGAGTATCAGGACAGATGCAAAAGTGTTCTATCGTGGCTATAGCGCTGTAAATGGCAGCGTGTTATTCTAGAAGTACGCGATTACCGTAAGCAAGGACTTTGACACCATTCCGAAGACAAGGGAGGCTTTGAAAATTAAAATAGCATAAAAAATTCAAAGAAAATCCGCATAAAAGACAAAAAGCAGCAGAGGCATCGGGCAGCCCTTCCTTGCAGAAGAGATGTTGGGTACATGGCTTGAGAAATGCCTGTTTACAATCAAATGAAGCGCAACAAGTACTGCATCATGCTTGACCATACTATTACAATAGTCGCAAAATACTCTAGCTCTAACGGAGAAAAGACGAAGGAGTGAATAACGCGATCAAATAATTTGGCGAGGTCGATCCTAAATAAAGCAAATAAAGCATGATCAAAAACGAAAGAGCAGCCGTGGCATAAACATCGAAGCTATGGTCTTGTGGTAGAGCATCCGCCTCGCATTCGGGAAAAACCCACTTGTTTTCAATGGGTACAGGATTTCTCCCGGCCTCGTGCTAGGCTCATCTGAGGTGAAAAACTTGGGAAAGACGTAATAAAACTAAAAAAAAGTGGCGCCAATGTGTCAGTGATGCTTTGCCCCATCGGACAACGACAATGACGCCTTATAAGGGAAAAGCCCCTAGCCGGCCCTTTTTGGAACCGAAACGATAGCCTTGGGTATAGAGCGTGTATTCTTGTGTGTATTCATGCCTTCTTGTCCCGTTGCCTTCGCGCATTTTGTTTTGGGTATAGAGCGTCCGCCTCGCATTCGCCAGGTACAAGGTTGGATTACAGGTGACGTCGGGTACCATCGGCTATCAATGGGTTTGAGATTTCCCCCGGCCTGGTGGTCGAGTTTTCTTAGGTGAACCTCTTGGGAAAGGAGCCATAAACAGAAAAGGAATTGTGCGTGCAATGTGTACATCACCTAATGTGGAATCTCTGACGTCGTACGTTACATGTGGCTTGAGGTGCAGAACTTCTGCTGAGGGCCGCTCAATTTTGACATTGTAAACAGGGAGCGATTTGAGCAGGCGATCACTCCATGTGTTTAAACAAAACACTCTGTTGCTATGCCTTGCATGTCGCCGTGTTATATCCGAGAGCAATAATTTTAAACACACTGTTACGCGTTTTGCTCCTACACATTAACTGCAAAGAAAGGTTTCGCTGTTAAAAACGAGTTTTCTACTAATAAGTTGAGGGAGAAGACTAAAACAGAGTAGATTGACAACTCGCAGAAATAGCCAATTTTTAAACCAAAACCAGAAATATGGCGGCCATTACAGACAGACGTATATGCTACAAAAGGCGCAATTGGTCTCTACGGATCTATAGTTGTAGAGGTTTGGCGCCTTCCTGGTGCTTGTAAAGACAGCGAGTGCGCACTCCTCCATTAGAGTATAGTGAAGACGGCAACACCGATTTAGGGAATTTACATCACTGTAAAAAAACGCCGAGCGCTGACGCTGATATGTAGGGTAGTAGTAGTCGTTGTAAAGCATTTATTTAAACAACGGATATGGGGCACTCAGCCCCTGGGCCTCTCCATGACCCTGCTAAACTTAAGCGTTTATGTTCCTATGGTGCATGATGTCGGTTGCCCAGTCCATGGTGGTCTTCAGCCGGACGGGCCCTCAGAGCGTAGCTGGGTCGGCCAGGAGGTGAGGGGCTCCCGACAACGCTGAAGAGGGTCCACGGGGCATTGAAAAAAGATGTGAGCGAGGTAGCGTTGAAGTGTTTTCAAAGAATGCAGGAGAGATTAGTGAGGGTTTGGTAGTTGCGGGACCTAATATAACGGGTGGGAGCGTTCGGGTCTCGATGCGGTGCCGTAGGGTTTGATGGTAATTGTCTAGGGAGTATGCGGGGAGGAGGGTAGTGCTGTATCTCACCACGCTAGGCCTGAGTTAGTTAATTGAACGTGTGCCTGCCCTACGTAGAGAACTGCGACGCGAGAGCCAGCATTGCACCTCAGAAGACATGCGAGTGAGTGTTCCTGCACTTCATACGCGGTCCCATCCCCGACGGTTGCACAGTGTTTCGGAACGGTAATTGTAGTGCAAATAGCAATTAGGTCACCATTGTTACAGACTGAGGACCTCCAGGCCACGTTTTCAGCCTCACGCTTCTACTGCAGGCAGGTGGAAATCCGTTCATCCATAACTACCAGGCTCTAGGACAGCTTTCGGGGGTCCGTTTGTACATCATTATGCGATAAGTTGGCCACCACGGCGACACGTTGTTATGGGCACGCGTCGTCTACTGCACATATTGTAAAACTCTTTAATCATACATCCGCTTTTCTGGGAAACGGAGCGAGATTTTTGGGTGAGTTTTAGGACTTACCGCTCACTTTAACAGGAATTTATTCAAACCAAATTATCGCTGCAAATGGATTTCGAATTGTATTAGGCGGGCCGGAAATATTGCAACGTGTAACTAATAACATCCCTAGCCAGCGATTTTACAAATGTTTGCTAAAGAATCGTCTTGAAAGACTGCGCTCGAGCAAAACGTGAAGTGTAACATAACGCGATTTGGCCGGATCAATTAAATTCACCACGCAATTTTAGCAGCCCTTTCGTCAATGTGCTGTAGAACGAATGGAAGCTTTATTGTTAAGATTGACATTTAGGTATTATTTACCTACAGTTGTCTCATAGACCGGATATATTACACCAAAGAGTAGTAAACTGATGCAAGTATAGAGTACCACAGGCATATATGTAACAATATTACAAAACATATACTGTTCTGGCGAAAAAGCGACGAACACGTTTTCTGTATTTTAGCATGATTGTGCCATCTCCCTGGAACTATGGTAACGTAAAACGTTACTATGCTTCCCTTTCCATTGGAGGTGCATGCAAGGGGAAGTTAGCAGAATGGAGGGAGTAATTTGGCAGGCACTTGGAACTGCTGGAGCGCGGTAACATTTCGTGCATTTCGATGCTCATTTCACTGGTCGATATGTTGACGCTGAGCGCATCTCGATCAATCCGATATATGTTGCTTTATCCAGTATAGTTTGGTACACGGCGGCAAGTAGAAAATAAATAAAAAAATGTTGTCTCAACGTGTTTTGATTCAACCACCGCTGTCGTGTTCCATTGCACAGGCAGTATGCTATGCAATACAAGTGTGGTACTCCGCAATGTATTTCGTTATTAAGTTACAAACGTCAGACGTGGTAAGTAGGTGTTTGGCTCCAGCCAAAAACGTCTTTCATGCCAGTTTAGTTAGTTTCGGAAACGGTAAACATTTGCGAGAGAAGCACTCGACTCAGTAGTTCACAGTAAAATACTCACCCCTTCTCCTACGTCCACGCTTCCGAACCAAAATAAGACAATTCCGCCTCGTGTTGATGTACATCAGCTTAAAAAAACTCGGCTCACCAAATGCTATGTGTGAAAATAAAACACAGTGAGTGAAGATAGCTTCAATATTTTCGACTTGAAATATATTGGATGTTTATGTTGTTTAAAACATTCAGAGTTAGCAATTTCAAGAACGGTAATATAAGGGGGCTATATATTCCAGGTGTACCAAGGCTTCGCTTTCACATACGCAGTCTAAGGGTGCACAAGACTAGTGTTGAAGGTTATAAACAGCAAATTACCAATTTCGCAATTTAAAGCGATCAAAAGGACGCGATATATTAGCACACAAAGAGTATGTCTGACTTGCAATAGGCGTTTTGAAACATTAATTTTGACATGAATCTCTCTCCCATGCACAGGGTATTCTCGACGAATCAATTGCCGCGCGTTTTAACCTTTCTGTACAGGTGTGGAAAGAAGTGGGCTCAATAAAGAGTGATGCGGACATTTATAGGATGGCATCCACAAAGACTCGGAATACACGTCCACCTCTGCTCTAGCCATTAGGCGCCCAAATTCAAGATAGCCGATTTATTGGTGTGATCTTCACTAATAAATATCCAAATAAAGCATAGCAAAATTTCTATGGGGTGCAGATGCTGCTGGAGACCAGCGCCTGATGCTTGTTGTGTATGTGGTATTACAATGGCCATCAGTAGCAGCGCCGCATCTTTATCAATTACAGCTTATACCAACGCTACGCCATACGATCTTGTAATTACTGCGTGTTCATTATACCCTCTCAGGTTTCCTCTAGTTGGCACCTACGTTTAGCTGCGGGACGTGCCACATTGTATACTACAAACGGAAATTGTTAATGGCAAAGAAAACATGCGGAGTTCTTAGACCATACACCCAAAATGGAGCTATACGCCTCAGTGAGAAACGGATGGATATTTAACAAAATAAATCCACAACACTTTCAGCCATGCATGGGAGTAAGTAAATTCTCGTAAAATTGACGCATTGTCAATATAAATGAATAATTCTGAGGTATCGAAAAGGCTACAGCGTCCTTTTCATGGCGTAGTGTAGCCGTTTGAAATGACGGTAAATTATATAAATATGTCAGCAGAACAACAATTATCTTAATACACCATATCGCCGTGGTTTCTGATTGTTTACAATAGAACTTACACAACCATGTTGCTTAGTGAAAGGAAACAAATATCGATTCTAAAGTGCTTGATCTCGAAGGAGCCTTTGTTCGTCTCCTACGAGAAGTATTGCCTCCATTCCTTAGTACGTTCAGGCGGCCGGTTTCAAATTGCTCATTTTTAAAGCAAAGTTTCACAGAAAGTTTCTGTATAACTTACCATCTTCGAGCATAATACTGATTACATTTGGTTCTCTATGTGGATCAGTTTTTGCAGTAAAAACCGCCGTAGGCATCATAACACTGCAGAGATTGAAAAAAAAAAAAACACACGTGAGACTGCACGAAGCGCTCTTTCGTACGATGTACCGCTTCACACTACCTTACTAGACACACAAAGGCATTTCTGCAGTTAAATTGTAACTGGGAACTTTTTATCTGTACTTCTAAATCTATTATAATTTGTCCTATTAATACAGTATTGCTTAGCTTAGCTATAGCTGCTTTCTATTTCGGAGCTTCATGTTCAAGCTCGAACAATTAAACTATAGCATCCTTATGGCTGACTGCTTTGCTATTACCGTTACCAACACACAATATCACTGCCGTGATAAAAACAGCAGTAATGCTCGATTCATATAAGTGTGGGAATTTTGAATGACGCGTTCTTTTCAAGTAGTTCTTTAAGCCAATGTAGGAGCGCCGTCCAGTCAGTACATAACCGTAGTCAGTTATTCGTTTGCTCTTACAATTGCCATTTATGGCTTCTACTGAACACTTTGTTTTATAACATTTTAACAGGCTAGCAATTTTTCTAGTATTGGAGTGTCTAAAAACAACACAGCTATAATAGCTATATTTCGTTTGACCTGCAAAGTCGTTTTCACGTACTTACTATTCACTCCGGGGCTGTTCGGGTGGCATGTATATCATGTACTGAAAAGAACCGGGTCCTATTTGCTGTTCTCGTTTCATGGCATAACAGAAAGGAATAGAGCTTGAGTGAAAGCTTCGGCTTTTTGCGAAAAGGATGTCGGTTATTGATGTCATCTGTTCGGAGAAATACATAAACATGAGCTTCATTATCATCATCAGCCAGACTATACCGTCTGCAGGGCGAAGGCCTCTCCCATATTCCTGCAATTATCCTTGAACTATGCGGCTGCACCCACTTGGCCCCTGCGATAATCAAAACCTCTTCCGCCAACCAAACGTTCTATCACCCCCTGCTACGCTTTCTTTCCCTTGGAATTCAGTTTGTTACCCTAAGCAACCATCGGTTATCCTCTCTTTGCTCTACATGTCCTACCTGAACTTCGTAATTTGCTATTAATATATGTGTTCTTTTTTCTTGCTTGGCCTAGCATGCGTCCTAATTTTTTCCTAGCGACTACAGGGTGAATGCCTCTCCCATATTCCTACAATTAACCCTGAACTGTGCTAGCTGCACCCACTTGACCACTGCGAACATCTTGGGCACCTGTAGAGTAGGCAACTGATGGAAAATGCTCATAGGTTTAGTGATAATACGGCTTTTTTCTCCACCTCGCCCCTAGAGGTGCTCATCGATTAAGTTTCAACTTGTATATTATACAGCAAGACAATGGAAGACGATAGCACGCGGATACATAGAGAATATTGAATTCTATAAGATTTTTAAAAAAAGAATGAAAACAGAACATAAGCAGAGACAAAGACAAGGAATAGAATGACACATTTAGCTAGTAAATATGATACAAATTTAGCAATATAGCTCAGTGCTCGCTTCCTACAGGTTCCCAAAATCCGGCGTATTCTATCTCCTTCGACGAAGCATGACTACGAACAGCAAATAGCCATTCAACGCCCTCCAAAACAGACTAGGAGGCTGCTCGAAGTAGGCGGTGTTTGTGAGAGAGGGAGGTGCGATGCAGCACGCGTTAAGCTGCGTCTCAGTACCCTTGGTTTCTATCAGAGTTCGAGCCGTTTTGACCTTCCGTTCACGCGCCCCACTTCGCCAAGAACACAGCGAGATTAGGGCGAACCTTTCATGATCCTGAGCTGGGAGAGGGCGCCTATTGAAGGTTGCGGAAAAGTATTTGCTCTCTTTTTGCTTTCTCAGGCAAACGAATTCAAATTACACAAAACCCTGGAAACACCTGAAGCTACCAAGCTGCGTGTGGCACCTGTCGCCTTCGTGTTTGGCTTTCTTCTTGCATAATTTTGAGCAGTCCTCAAATTCCTATGCTAGAACAGAAAAAGAGAGCGCCGCACTACCTGACTGTATCGCACATACAATTTACGGTAGGAGCAAGCCTGATTGGCAACTCCGGTAGTCATCACTTGGAAGAAAAGAGGTCGACAAAGGCATCCACATAACTTTAGCGCGAAAAAGAAAGACAAGCTCCACAGAAGGAAAACTCAAACTACAGGCCATTCACGGCAGCTATTGCCCTGTCGTGCGTGTTTTCTTTTCTTGGTACTTGTCTTCTTTTCGCGCTGCAGTTAATGGAAGAAAAGTAATCAGCTTTACCAAAAGCTCGTTTTACTCGGCAAAGGTTGCCGGCAAGCCATTCATCTCATTCTCTTACAAGGAAAAAAACGATGGCCAAGAACAAAAATTCATCACTTTAATCTGTAACTTTTCTTTTTCAGACTAAGCATTGCCGCCAAAATATATGTGTCATGTCAATTAGGACTGTGGCGAAATATGCAGTCTCGCAAGCATTATTAGAAGAATTTGGCTTAATATTATGCAACGATATCCGAGGTCACCATCGTTACTTACTTTGAATAATATCGAATAGTACGGATTAAAGCTGCTAGAACAAACTGTTATTTCCTCCATATAGGCAATTGCGGGTACTAAGACGAGAGCCAATCTCGTAGTCAGTACGTAAGCCAGATCTAGACAGGCGACTCCAACTCATAGGACCAATTCAGGCGTGTAGCCGGCGCCATGGCAACCTCATAATTTCAGGCAGGGCTGCATCTGGGATTTGGACTCCCGACTAAATAATGGCCGAGGTAACACCCAAGGCACGTTCTAGTCACATACGCCCGGAAAAGAAGCGACCGGCACTAGCCCTCCTCCGGAATGAAAGTACTGGGACTCGCCAATGCACTGATAGGAGTGCGCACACTCCTTCTTAACTGTTAGAGTGCCTCGAGGTAGTACAGGATGACCCCCAGGTTAAATGCCCTGAACCGCAATTACCGCAAACGTCTCTGAGAAAGTTCGTGGTTACCCTAGCTCTCCTTAAGACAGAGGTCGACGAGCTTTAAAGTTAACCGTCTCTTTTTGGCGGCGTGACCATAACAGAGCGCCGATGGGGTAGAGGGAAACCAGTAATAATGAACAAGAGTGGCCATGCACTCACGCGTTAGGGGGCTAATGTCAGCAGCCAAAACTGCCATAGAGATAGCCGCGCTTTCTGCCTAATATCTTAGGCCAACTATATGCAACCTGATATGAAAGAAACATGGAACGGTGCGCTCGTCCGCGAAAGTGCAGGTGTGTCCCCTCTTGATGGCTGTTACTCTAAGAGGAGGCGGTTTCCTCCCGTGATTGCGTGCGCCTGGGTGTCACAGAAGGAGGCAATCATAGTTCACAGCAATAGTGTTGTCAATTTTAGTGAGCTTCACTCCCCAGCAAAAAAGGGAATGTAATTGGAACGAGCATAGCGAAAGAGACAGGAGCGACCGCATGTAGGAAAATAAAGAAAATGCTGCCACTGCCTAATTGCTCTGACAGGTCGCTGTTATATGTCACAACCCAGCACCTATCCATAAAATATCGGAAGCAGGTTGTCTATCGCTCACCCAGGACGGGCCTCGCTGCTCTTTAATTTCGATTCTTTCCTTTGGCACTCTTATTGTCTTTCGTTTTCTTGGTGCAGAGCGTGAAGCTGTATCGGCTCCTCTCTTGCACCAAGTCTGCCTGATTACAGTAAATATAGAAAATTCTGTGGCGCCCTAGCGCACCTTGGTTTGGCAAAGGAATTCGCGCCTACGTTTTGAAACATGCATATACTGCTGTATATTGTGAAACGTACTTGCTCGCCGAGCTGCAAGCTCCCGTTCTCAGCTTCTCGCAGTGTGCAGCACCGGTGAATGTTGTCCGCCGGCGTTACTAGCAGTAAATATGTAGGCGTGAGAATTCGGAGAATATGCGTTTTGTTCTACCATGTTCTGGCGCAGAGTGAAGTGATTTCGCGCAGTGCACAGGATCATTGTGCTTCGTCTTTATCGAAGAGTGCAAAAGCGACACTGCACCAGTGACCTTACGTGCATGCAACACAATTCTCAATATGCCTAGGCCGGCTTACCTGGTGTTCAATGTGGCCGTCACGACATTTAAATGAAGGCAAAATTCATAAAGCGCCCGTGTGCTGTGCGACGGCACCCTCATTAACCGCGGGTGTTATCCACAATTGCTACTCATTGAGTCTGAATGTAGGTTTCATTGTGCGATAACGATTTATTACTGACGATTTGTTACTCCCTAGAAGACATTAAATAAAATGCCAAGCAGAAAATTCGCTGTAAGGCTTGTCAGGCATAGCAGGGCTGGCCTGATATGCCAATATGCGACTACAAACCTTCAATTGTACAGACAGAATTGAGACTGGCCAGATATGCAACATTTGACACAACAAATAGAATTGGTATATATGGGCAGATCGCGCCATATGTACCACATCTGGTAATTCAAATTCGGAATTTGAAGATATGACTTAGTCTTGACCGATATGCCATGTCTTCTACTTGAAAAAAAAAATTTGGCAAGATTTTGACAAATCTGACGGAATGTGTCAGCAGAATATATCAGCAGAATCTTTTATGTGCCTGCCGAGATCTGGATATTTCAATACAAGTTCAAACACTTCACGACCGCGTAGTTATGCGCGCTAGAGGTACGCGTAGCTAATATTCCTATTTAAATGCGCAGATCACATTAGGGAATAAAGACGGAGACATGCAGCGTAGCATGTCAGCGAAAAATAACGCCGGCTAAATTACCTGTTTTCATTAAAGAAAGAACTTCCAGTGTCCTATTATGCGATTTCCGCTCTACACACAACTAGCCCACCATATTATTCGTCTGCTCATTTTCAACAGATTTCATTCACTCCGTCAAAAACATTTTTAAGGTCCACAGTGCTTTTAAAGAATGATGAACAAAGAAGACGTAGTATAAGGACAGGCTGACAGCGATGGAAGAGGTAGAAGTGGCGCTGCTGAACGCGATCAAGATCTCACTTCGCTTATCTGGAGCGACCCCGCCTTGAAAGAATGGTTTACGTCGTAATATGTTGGTGGAGGTTTGCTGGGTACTTCCAAACTAAAAACCTATGAAACCGAGCTTCTTTGGAGGCGACGTCTTGCCGGCCTACCGCCTTACGTGCCCGACATGTCTGTAGACAGAGAATAGACATCACTACAACCAGCAGTTCCTGGCCGCATTACCAAGAACCTCGCTCCTGCGCGGGAGCAACTGGTGATAATGTCGACGAATGGCTCACCCACTACCAACGCGTGAGCCGCTAAACAAATCGGACAATAATGACCAGCTGGCTAACGCCGTTTCCTCTCTCATGAATATCGCTCTCAGATGATATGAAAATTAGAAGGATACCTTGACATCCTACCCTTGCTTCGTGGAAGAACTAACAAAGTCCTTTGGTGATTCCTCAGCGAAAAAAAAGTGGGCTGAGAATACATTGGCCCATCGGAATCAATTTCCAGGTGAGACGTGTACACAGTAAATTGAGACAGTACTGAAGCCCTGCAAGGTATGTCCGACGAGGGCAAAGTTGGGCATTAGCTCAAAGGCTTCACTGAGGACTAATACGCATCGCGTATCATCAAGGAAACCCTGAACTGCGTCGCCGATGTCGTACGGCATTGCAGAAAATTTGCGAATTTGAAGATGCGCCGGGTAACACCAAACACCGGTCGCTTGGATTCAGTGATAACTAAAACTTCCGAAGACACTAATCTTGCCTCCACTATTTGCCGGATAGATCGCGAAAAATTGTGCCTCTTCTATGCACACCCTTCTGGTCACACGTTCCCTTGTATCCAGACATTGGGGAAGTCTTCTCCTATTAATGCAGCGGAGTTTGGTATGCACTGCAGGCCTCACTATCCGCGACCTAACAACGCTCCGAGGTCGCACCAGGACCAAGTGTGGTGTGCCGAGAGGTCCCCATCCGTTCACGACCAGAATGCACAACAGGATGCTTTGTCAATGGGTCCCGGTGCTCATGAATTCTGCCAGGAACGCACCTTTGACCGCTCTGACGAAGAACGCCTGGCATGGACACTTAATCGGCCGTCTCGCTTGGTACCGGTGAGGGAGTCCAGGCCATATCAGAAGATTCTGCCACCACCATCGACCTTAGAGGTACGGACCATCCCCAGGCAGCAAATTTCATCGTCCCAATAATGGGGATTGATTGGGGATTACTGGCCCACAAGTGGCCCAATGGTGCCATTGAGCTACCAATAATGTGCAGCCACGCTATACCATAATCATTAATGGCCCAGTGAACTTCACCTATATCCGTTATTGGCATTCAACCGGCTAACAGCGGTCAATAATGCCCATTCATATTGAACAGTTTGCCATTATAGTATACACAGTGAGGCAGCCTGGTCGTTATTGGCCAACAAGCAGCAATGGTTTGTCGATATCTTCCACACCATGGTATAACCTGGTAAATATTGTCCGGCCAATAACAACGGCTTCTCCATATTGAATATATCTAGGCATACAGTGGTCAATAATGTCCAACCAACTTTGGCGGCTTCCTAACATTGTAATATCTTGGTTTCTAGGGGTCGATATTGTCTAATGAGCCTTGATGGCTGACCAGCATTGCACATGTCATGGCATAGCTTGGCCAATATTGTACGGCCATTATGGTTGCCTCGTCAACATTGAATATAGCTTGGCATACATTGGTCAATATTGCCCCACCAGCTTTAGTGGCAGCCTAACATTGTATATATCTTGGATTATAGCGGTGAATATTGCCTAATTAGGTCTGATGGCTGGCCAGCATTGCACATATAATGGCATAAATAGGTTAATATTGCCCGGCCATTATGGTTGTCTTGTCAACAATAAATAAATCATGGCATATATTGGTCAATAGTGACCCGCCTGTCATGGCGGCCTGCCAACAATGTATACATATGCATTATATTGCTCAATATTGTTCGATGGACTGTGATGGCTAGCCAGCATTGCACCCTAATGGCATAGGATTGGCAATAATGTTCTGCCAATATAGATGGCTTGTCAACATTGCATATATCTTGACATAAATTGGTCAATATTGTCCCATCAGCTTTGATGGCATCCCGGCATTGTATATATCATGGTTTCTAGTGGTCGATATTGTCTAACGAGCTTTGATGGCTGGCCACCTTTGCACATTTCAGGCTGCGGCGGCGCTAAAAAAACAGCAGAAGCAGCTCTGACCGACACAGACATTTCTAATGCTTGTATTCCAATATAACAGTGTTTTTGGGCTAATTTCGTCCCAACTAAATTTTTCGCTGGCCCGGACATCAGTTTACGTTCAACTGTAGAAGATATTCATACGCCATACGTAATTAAGGCCACCATATATATATAACGTTTATTGGGATTAATGTATAGATTGTCCCAAAATTGTTTGACTGAGCTGACCTGACATAATGCACAGAAGTGTCCATCACGGAAAATGTAGAATATATTTTTCTGAATACATTTTTCGTGATTCGCTAATTGTTGTGGACGACCTGCGATTATACTTGACAATTTTGGTAGAGAGCTCTTTTATTTACGACGTTAGGCACGATTAATTGTTATATAAAATTGTAATATCTTCGAGACGATTCCTGCAGACTAGAGGCCCGGATGTCGATCACGCGTGGGCGTAGCTAACACAGATAGTGTTCCAAACTTTCGCCAAGTGTTGAAAAAATTCTGACAGCACGTGGAATCTACACTGCAGAAATTAGCGAAGGCGAGATGAATGCTACTGCATACGGTGCATCACGTATCATTATCGTTATCAACTAAACGCAGCGTCATTACCATTGATACTGTCATCATTGTCATTATCACTAATTGCAGCGTCATTCTCGTCGCTATCCTCACGGTAGACAAGGAGAATTATATATGGCGCTAGTTTCGCGATCCAGGGTTTAGCGCAGTTGGTTAAAGTGTTAACTAGGCAAGGAATTCGATTCCCGGTGGAGACGATTTGTTTTTCTGATCTCTTTAAATCAAGATGATTGAAAGTGATTGACACATCAATGCACAGATCCGATGCGCAGATATATCCATGCAGAGATCCCTAACACATCTCGCGCACAACTTTCGCGCACGGGATATCGTTCCATGGGCCTATTTATACGCATACGAGTGCACAAGCATACGCGCACGCTGGAGCACACATCTGATCTGACAAGCAAAGGTTTAATAGATGTGTGTCCGCGAAAAAAAAATCCTGCGCAGCCAAGAAACGCAAGGTACTCAAATGCAAAGAACGCAACAGAACGCGTGTGTCGCTTGAACAAACACCAGGGGTTACGTTCGGATAGTAAACGCAGAAACGATGGAATATATCCGGTGAATTCACATCCTGTAAACGCTTGTCCATGATTGGGAATACGCACACGTGGCATCATTATTTCCGCTTTTTTTACGTGATGGAAAGAAAACCAACATGTTCAAGCTATAGCGGAGGTGGGACAGATCGATCGCGCTAGCCAATCAAACACGCACTGCATGATTCGCCATTACCCTAGCTGTTTCCGGCATTCAGCATAAGCACCAACTATACCACGCCACAGTACTAGCTGCTCTTATAGACAGATATGTTGGGCTGCTTTCAGGGCCTTCGAGTTCTAATATCTACTAAACACAAATTTGTACTGCACTCTTTTGCGCTCTGCTGTGGGCTTCAGCAACAGACAAAGACTGGACAACTTTGGCCATCGGCGCAGCAGCGCATAAAATATTTCAGCTCAAAGAAAAAAAGCAAGCAACATATATTCTACGCTATGCCTAGCTAATTCCCTTGCCAAGAAAAGAAATCTGAACTGTCCTGGAATGGTTCGTATTCTAATGCGACGTAAATCGCACACTGCCAAAACGTTGTGTACATGTAAAAGATAATAAAAAAATTAACAGCACTGCATGGGGCAAGGCAAACGAAAAAAAAATTTTAAACAATTGCCTACAGTGTAATGAATGCGCGCACATGCGTCGACAGCATATATGGTAACAAAATTGAAACTGCATAATAACGATGTTCCTTACGGAAGTTATTTTTGTTCGAAAGCTGTAATATATGGCTCATAATGATGCATTTGACCACAGCGTTTGACAGCGCTCTCCTAAGCATTATTCAGAAACTATTCTTCAAATATTCATTGCCTTATTATCTAACCATATAATCACCGCTCCCGAAGCCGTTTCCCTTCAGAGAACTAAATAATTCTATCCCATCGCGTCAACCAGGCAGCTAATAGCAAGTCATATATATTAAAAGTAATGCGAGTGCGTTACTTTAGCAGTTTTGGGGCATTTTTAGAGAACACCACTCTCGAAGAATTTAACACATGATTCAGAATTACATTTCCTCTCTCAAATAGTCTGCCGCTTTCACAAGCGCTGCTTCCGCGGGCTGAAAGATGATTATACCGCGCTTCTTTTTGAGGACTACCTTGTCCCAAGTTCGTAGATATAGTTTCAATGTTGACCCTTGCTTTCTTTCTATTTTTTCTTTACTGCCAATTTAGTTCTTCAGATCTTAACTCGTCGAGTATTTTGTATTTCTTGCTGCTTTATATGCCAACGCTTAGATCTGCGCGGATTTTTTCTTGCTCTAAATGTCCACCTTATTTGAAAAAAAAAATAAAAACGAATAACATGGGAATTTTTAACCTTGAAGTACCCGAAGTTATGGTCGTTTTCGCTTTTCTTTTTCTTAATAGGAATACAGCAAGTATACGGGCTGCTGCATCGCTCAGTTGCGCGTGATGACGTTTCAAGAGCACTCCGTCATGAACCTGTGTGCCATCTTTAGTAAAAACATATGTCCATTTGTTCGAACCGAGGACGATTCCGTGAAAACTGGAGATTGTTTTACGTATGTGATAATTATTTGAAACACTGAGGTAAAACGTATTTTGGATTAACAAAAAAAAAATGTAGCGAAATTATCATTCCACTGAAAGTGTTACCGAGCCAACAGTCGAGGCGACCAAAGAGCTCCCAACGCACTCCTCGTTGTTTTAGGGAAGCCAAGGGCAAAAACTCTGCGCATTCCTCCTCACACGCTTGGCGCAAAGAACATAATGTTTCTATTCTTTCGTCCTTTCGTCACCTCTCCGCCCGAGGGCCTTGACTAAAGCAATTCTCCAAACCGCTTTCAACTTCCCGTCTTGTAGCCTTTTCTCCCCGTGAAGCAGTCATCGCAGAAGGGCAGCGACCTTTACTGCCCTCTCTTTCCTCCCGGCTAGGCAGGCATTGCTCACAATGCCCCCCACTCTACTCCCCCTCACTCTTCCTTTCCTTCCCGCCAACTTTCCTGGCCGGCAGCCTCTATGCTCTCGCGGTCCTGCGGGACCTCTTTCATTTCTCTCACCCCCTTTCGAGCTTTATGCCTACTCTTTTGACAGATCTCAGGCAAAAAAAAGAGAGAGAGGGAGAAAACACAACGATCCTTCTGCCCCCTTCCAACCGTGCCTCGAAACTCGACACAAGCGGATGATTCAGAGGCGTCCGGCCGGCCAAGCAGTCCCCACCCGCTCGAGCTGCTCGAGCTCCCGCAGCTTTGGACAGCAGAACCGAAAAACCAAGCCTTGTGAAAGTTCCGATTAGTTTTATTGGCCATGCCTGAAAGAGGATATTTGTGAGTACCACCAGCATTTTAAGTTGTTTGTTCATAACTGAGCTCTCTGAGATTATTATTTGCTTTGTGTCCTTGTAAGATCGCTACTTTTTCTTACCAGGTGTATAAAGCATCAGATCCCTGGGATGTCCTTTGCGTGGCAACATTCATTTTGGATTGTTGCAACTGAGGTCTGCGAATCTGCGCTAGCCGTATGGTAAGATACTTTTTTTTTGCATGATTTGGTGCTGTATGTTGTCAGCCTTGATCACCATGTCAATAACCGATATGCTTGCGAGAGCGGAAAGTCATTTACTTCGACCGCACCACGCCAGTCAGTTCTGAAATGCATTTTCAGCGCACTATTTTGTATGCATAAACTCTGGTCATAATGACAAAATTTACAGCGCAGAGATGGTCAATTTGTATTGCAAAAGAAAAACGTGGTCCTGTAAAACATGACGCATGTTTTGTGTGATTTTCAGGTTACAATTTCATCGCGCGTGTGTTGAGTGTCTGAAGTGATCAGTTTATTTTACATACTATATTCAAAATTCAGACTTAAGTTGAGCTTTCTGGGACATGATTTTTAGTTGCGAGCGAATATTTAATATTGTAATTTGCTGTTATGAGTGCGCTATTAGAATGGTCTAAACGACGCGTAGCTTATTCACGTGTTTGATCTTTCTCTTGCACTAATTCTGAGTAGTAGAAGTATCATAAAATACCGCTTAAAATAGGTTATTTACAGTTGCTACCATAGTTCTTATAATTTACCACACGTACAAACTTGTTCCCACAACAAACGTGATGATAAGCTACGGATTTCTTTATTTTTTCAGTTCGAGTGTATCATACAAACCCCAAAGTATCTGTGTGGTACGTTGTTTTGGCTGCAGCTGTGACAACTTTTAAAATGTTCTGGTTGCAGTAATGATGTGGTGCACACTAAATTTAGCAGCCGCGGCCGGAGTGCGACTGCCATTTTTTGTGTGTGTTTTTTCCTTTGTAGTTTCTTTTTAGTTCTTGCGGCAATCTATCCTAACGAAAACTATTCAAAGGAAAGCTATTGATTTGAAGCTTCCAGTAATGACGACGTCTTTCTTCTACAGGTGTTCGATCACAAATGCACTACAACTATAAGGGGGCAAGCACTGACTACCGTTTAACGAATAGATAACGGCAAATATCATTTTGTTTTATGTTTCTAGCGTCAACAACACATCCACATGGGAAGCCGTGCACTGCCAGATGTCGCAACCAATGTAACCAAGATAATATGGCCCGCCTCACCAACCATGCAGCTTATTTCAACCTGAGTAAACCAGACAAGAAAGTTGCCTGAGGGCCAACAGGAAGTGCTTTATTTTGCATTTTTACTCCATGGTCTAGCTGTACTTCCACTTTACAAAAAGTTTTCTGTCCTTATGAAATTTATTATTGTTGCTTTTATTTCCAGGTGCCATCTGCGAAAGGAAATACATTGGTATGCCCGCTGCTGAAGTCCATATCTTTAAAGGCTGCATGGAGCTGCTCCCCTCAACCGACCACAAAAGAAGCTGCGATGAACGCAGCGCTTTCCTCCAACCTGGGACCTGAGAACACCTTGCCAAGGGACGCAAAAACAGGAGGAGCACTGAAGTCTAAGAGTTCTGCCCAAATGTTTCCATGCCCTGTAACACGTGCACACCTAATAAATCACCATGCAGTGAACATTTCAGCTGTATTATTTTCTGTGCATGGATATTCTCATCATGCTTTATTTAAATGAAAAGCTGCATGAAGAATATCTGCACTGCATAAGTAGGTGATGGCTTTACAGTTGCCTATTAGTCATAGCACGAAAAAGCAACTAGCCGTGGGGCCGGATTGCCAATTGCTCTAGCTGGATGCCAATAATGCAAAACCAGTGGGCAAGATTCAATTGGAAATATTGGGTAGCCGATAATCTGGCTGGATGCCAGTTGTGAATATCCAGTGAATAAGCATGGATACAAGATATTGGATGGCCAGTGAGCTTGGCGGGATGGCCGTGATATAACAACCAGTGAGTGAGCTTGGGTGGAAGATATTGAGTAGCCATTGAGTGCCGTTGAATGCCAGTAAAACAAGGTAGTATGCCAATACTGGTTTTGATAGGAGACCCGATCAAATTGGTTGGCATATATCTTGGCTCTTTGTGCGCCCCAATTAGACGCCAATATTGTCCAATATCGGGACCAATATATCCCAATATTGAACCATTGGCGGTGCATTGACGGCGTGCTGCTTGGGCCAATGTTCCCAGTGTGACAGGCTTACTAGGGTGCTTCTGCATGACTGCCTTCTCGTCTCCTATAACAAATGTTCGGCACACCACCCTTCCTAATTCCTCCATGGCATCGGACCGGACTGTCACACCTCCTGCCATGCTTCGCACTAGGCAGTGTCAGTCACATCATCGCCTGTCCTCATCACTTCGCCCGAAAACCTAACCAGCGCGACCGATGGAGGTGAGGCGGCTGGAACGTTCTGATATTCCACTTCCCGTCTCAATGCTCAAAGATAAAGTTTGTGTGGTCGTTAATGGCGCATCCACATTAGGTATCCTTGATACCGCTGCAACTGTTTCTGTGTTTAGTGTGAGATTGAAATGCCTGCTGGAATGCAAACTTATGACCAAGTGTGATGAAAGCTCAACATTTTGTGGCGCGAGTGGCGAGCCGTTGCGTCCTCTTGAAGTCTGTAATCTTGAATTTGAATGCGGTAGATCTGTTTATCAAACGAAATTCGTCATTTATCCTTGGCTGCACCCATGACATCATTTTAGAGATAGGCTTTAAAACTCTGTACAAATCGACGGTCGACTGCGTAAGTGGAGAGGTTTATTTTGAATGTATGAATGTGTCCAGCCTCATGGAAGAACGGTGTTTTGTGAACTCAAGAATCTATCATGCCATCACGGCCTGCAGTGTGTGTTCCGGTGTTTGCTGCTATGGGCAAAGGTGACATGTTTTAAGCGCTAGTGGAACAAGTGCATTCGACCTGTTTAAAGCGCAATATTATAGTGCCACACTGTCCAGTAACGGCACCGCCTGGTTGTGGACAGTTAATTGACCATCTCAACCTGGCGCTTTACCAATTGGCTTAAAACTTGCTTTTATGAACGCGATGCACCTCCAGTAGTGATGCCGGTCGCGGCTGGCCCGGTTAAACCAGTCCTTGCGTCCAGTGCAGAACGCACACGTCTGAATATGATCAACAAAATGCTGAGCACCACTGAACGTCGCTCCCTTGTAGACGTTCTGCTGCAATATTTAGCTATCTTCTACTTCTTCCAGCTCCGTGGATCACACTCTATTTCCATGTCTTGTACCCACCACAATATTGATGCCGGTTGGTCTCGACTGATTCGCCAAAAGCTTTACCGTGTGCCGCCGTCAGTGCGCAAAATAATCCTCGAGAAAGTCGCACGGACGCTTGAGAAGGTCATTCAAGGGTTTACTCCTTAGGCTGCTCCTGTGATTCATATTCGTAAGAAAGACGGCACGTGGCGATTTTGCGTGGACAACCGCTGGCTAGGAGCCATCACAAAATGGATGTATTTCCTCTGCTTCGCTTTGACCACGCCATAGACCACGCCATATTTTGTCTGCGTTGATCTGCGATAAGGTTACTGGCAAATCACGGTCCATCACGCAGACAAAGAAATCCACGGCGTTTGTAAAGCCGGATGGACTTTTGAATTTACTGTGATGCTTTTTTGGCTTTCCAATGGCGATGTTTGAAAAATTTATGGACACGGTATTGCGCGGCATGAGATGGCAAATATCTCCTTGATATCTTGATGAATTCGTCATTTTTGGTCAAAATTGCAACCAGTATAACGACCGCTTAGTGTGCGTATTAGACTGAATAATGCCGGAGTAGTACTCAGGTTTACGAAGTGCCGCTTAGGTTAGTGTCACGTGTTGGTGCTCGGCCATCTCGTTGATGAGGAGGCAGTGAGACCAGACCCTCAGAGAATGGCAGTTCTGGGGTCAATTCAAGCACCACTGACCATCAAATAGGTCCTGAGTGTATTGTTTATATTTCTATTTCCGGTGTTTTAATCACCGCTTTGGCGATATCACCTAACCGCTGACGTGCCTTCTTCACAAAGGAGCTTCGGTTGAATGTACTGCCGAGTGCAATGCCTCATTTCACCAGCTGGAATTTCAAGTAACCTCGCATCCTGTTTTCTGGCATTTTTATCCCTCCGAGCCAATAGAAGTTTATACTGATGTAAATGATGTTGGCATCGGCGCTGTTCTGATTAAGCGCAGAGATGATCACTAGCACGTTGGTGCATATGCAAGCCGCTCCCTCAGCAAGCCAGAGCTTAGTTACACCGTAACCGAACAAGGACGCCTTGCTGTGATCTTCGCTGTGCAGAGGTTCTGGTTATACTTCTATAGTCGCCCGTTGACGATTGTGGCTGGCCATCACTCCCTCTGCCGGTTTTTCAGTAAGTCGACATCCATAGGATCGCCTCGCGCGCTGGCCCTCTGTCTACAGGACTTCAGTGTGGTATACAAGAGCGGGAGCCGAAAGGCCGATGCAGGCTGTCTAGTGCGAATGCCGCTGCCGTCAACAGAGTGTGACTGTGAACGTTCGACCACTGCATTTCAGCCATTGTTTCTTACTTTCCTGACATTGTGTTGTTCCTAAACTCAGCAATGCGAAGATCCATCTCTGCAGCCTGTGTTCGCCACCGCACGCAACCAGGGCGGTAAAGGCAGTTTCTGTATCAGTGACGGTCTCATGTGGGACCACAACTACTCTCCTGTACTCCCACAATACCAGCCATTGTTCCAAAGGCTTTGTACGCCTCTATATTAGGTGTTATGCCTGACGCTCCTGGATCCGGACATCTGGGATCGGATCGCAAGCTCCGTCGAGATCAAGAGCAGACAACTGGCCGAGAATGCGCTCCACGACAGAACAAACTGTGGTCATCTTCACCCAGTGGCGCCTCCCAGGAACCTGTTTGAGCAGATTTGACTAAATCTGCTTGCACCTTTTTACGAATAACCAAACGCAATTGGTGGATCGTAATAAGTACATACTAGCTTACTTGCTATTGTGAATTAGCTTTTCAACCGTCTGCTACCGGGCATCAATGTCGATGTTCCGTTCGAACTCGTCCTTTTGCGGCATGGGCCTTTACGAGTAGCAGTCAGTGACCGCGGCTGCCAATTCGCTGTCAATATCGTTGAGGAGCTGCTACGAAGGAATGCAGAAGACTTAGTAGTAGGACGGTAGAAGGACGGTAAAAGAGGTAGAAGTGTCGCTGCTGAACGCCATCAAGATCCCACTTCGCATGTGGCGCAACCCCGGAGAAGTGTTTACGCCGTAAAATATTAACAGGCAACTTTTAAAATATTAGCAAAATATTTTGTGAGCGAAACTAAGTGTACGTATTCATTTCATTAAACATTGCTCATAATCCCGGGTGCTCGGATTCACACGGCCGTCTTTCCGGAAAGAAGAACTAGACTTCCCTGAGGGCTTTTTACCCAGAATTCAAGAGTGAGACGAGAGGTTCGGTTACAGCGCCTCATGGGAGGCATTATCGAAGGATTCACGAATGTCGAGCCTCAGAATCGCGCTCATGCCTAAACTGCCTGTGACCATGAACGTGCCTCGACAGCTGGAGCGAGGTATCAGTTGAGAGGCTGGCTCTATATTCTACCATGCTCGGCGGGGGGTAAGCGTAAGCTTGGCGTACTGGAAATGTGCTGAGGCCCGAGTTTAACGAGATGAGTCTGAAACTATCTATTAGTACGTTGTTTCGATGTGAATATCATTCTATTCGTTTGCGATCGTAAGGAATTTCTCCTGCCTGTAGCCGTTCAAAAGGAGTGTTAGGGCCGATATTCAGACAATATTTAGGTTCCTCAGAGTTTTGTTTGTGACACTGCCCCGCCCCGCCGCGCACGCCGTCCACAGTTCTGTCACCTGTTATGTATTCTCTGTTCGTAAATTCCTCGTCCTGGCAGCGTTTGAGAGCCCTGCGTACGTAAATAACGCAATAGTGCTTCGTATTGCATTCAGATACTTTTGTCGTGTTTCGTTGAGAAGCTCCACTTCCATACCCTAAGCGGTTTAGAATTATTTGTGTAAGCTGACGAAAGGTAATAGCACGCAGGAACACACACACACGCACATACGCACGCACGCACAAGGAAAGAAAGACACAGGGCACGCGCTGTCCTGTGTCGTTCTTTCCTTTTGTGCGTCTTCCTGTGCACTGTTACCTTTCGTCAAGTTACAACTTACTATCTAGCTTCAAGGTTTGGTAATTTATTTCTGTATACTATTCGATCGGCCTATTAAGTTGTGCAATTCATCATATCGATATACCCCTGAAGCGCTGCAGTAGTTAAACGGAGTAAATAACCAGCGTTACACTCTCACACGCAGAGGAGCCTCGTGTCTGTGGTTGTGTTACTTTATCTGCGGCCTGCGTGTATACTGCCGTGTTTTGAAGATCACGAGCGAACTTACACGCTCCTTCAGGTGCGTGATGAAGAACGTGAGAGATTCTATCCATAATTGTGGCTTTCGGGGGCAAGAGTGTGAAAGCGTGCTGTACAACAAGGTGGAGATTAAATTAGATAGGGTTAAGAACACACTGAGATTTCGATGTCGTTCCAGCAGGCCTCCCGATTGTTGTTGGGTAGGGTGAGACAAACCAGGTGAGGCTTCTGCGCTTACGATGTCGACTGTACTGCTGACTTCGTGCGGATTGTTTCGCATGTAGCAGCAAATATCCTGTTCTGCTTCCCAAATTCTTCTCGCGTGGTTTGGTTGCATCTTTGAGCGGCGTGAGATAAGGTCAAGTGGGTCACCACCAGTAACTAAGTCCTGGCAGCGAGCTTTCTAAACTTACCACGAAGACACAGTATATCCATAAATACGTTTATATGTGGGCTTCTACATTGTGCACAACGAGTATAGTATCTCCCTTTTTCCTAGGTCCAATTGGTAGCAAGGTATATTCTTCGTCGGTATAATTACTGAATGTGTATTATATAGCCGGGATGTTTTCTCTAGACTCGGTGAGCTGCTGCCGCTTCTTTTTCATGTGTGTTTATACAAAAGCTTATTGCCTTGACATTGATGTGTCCCCTACTTTATTTCTTTGCGGTGCTATCTTGTTTGCTAATTGATTTTAGAATATGGAACAGGAGGTTCCCAAATTGCCCCGGAGGCTACTTCAGTCACTTTGTATAACTGAATTTCTTGGCGATGCGCAAACTTCGTGCCGGAGATTTGACGAAATTGCGTGCATTGCCGATAGCCTGTTGATGAATGTATTGAAGACATACCGATTATAGTAATGTTTACGATTCCTATGCCCGTTGCTTTCCTTTCCATGGCAGCCACTTTAGTTTGTAGGCGATCTGAAATTTTTTATTCAGGGTGTGACTACTGACATTAATACTTCTATCGCTATTAGGCTTTTTAAACAGCCCATGACAGTTACCTACTAAAGCATAAAACTTTCACTAGCAATAGGAATCTCATCAGTCCTCTCCACAAGGCAAACATTTTAAAATTAGCTTCATCACCACTTATTATAGCAGCAATTGTATTGATGTGCCTGCTCCCACCATGCTCCGTCCCGTTCGTGTCAATTTGCTCATTCAACTAAACGTCCCTAACATACCGATTCCCACTTTCAGTCCATGATAAACGCATTGCTAACCACCAACGACCACCGAATATTCCGTGGTCATTGGTGGGTATGACGTCCGCGCCTAAAATCTACCCACCATCATTCTGCTCTTCAGCCCAGTCCTTGTTTGCAGCAGTTGAAGCACGCTATAGGCTTGCTTAAGAACGGTTTGCGCGGTTGAGCCCCCGACGCCTTCAGGGCTTTCTGAAGTATACATGCGCACTGCGCCCCGAATCTATCAACTACCGTGGGCATTGAAAGGACGCATCTAAAGCGCAGCTTTCATTTTAAGTGCAAACATATAAGAAGTTCTGTCTTCTAAATAACTGACAATCTCTAAATAAAAGCCACAGCACTAATTGCCATTTGCTACTCACCAAAAGTATACGTTGAGAGGGGAAGTTCCGCTCGTCGTCTTCAAAGAAAACACCTGAAACTCTTCTGGCAAAAAACACTGCGACGCAGAAAGACAGGGTGAACATTTTGATTTTGCTTTGTTAGAAATAAAAGTTCCAGCTTGCATGAACACCAATTTCTGGTGTTTTGACTAAGGATATTCTAAACACGTGATAGATATTCGCGACTGAAACGGAGGGCAAATCGTTGAAAGACGCTGTCCTAGAATGTGGCAATGCCTTTTCTCAGAATATAATATAAGACGCTTATGGATAAAAAGCTTTCTTTAATATTCGCATTGCGTTGCTGATTTTCGTGACAGCCGCATAATTGTCAGACTTCTTATGACAAATGCCAATTCTCATTATATTCTATTTCCACTTAGCAACCTTGGCAATCTAAAACTCGGTCATAAATGCAGAAAAATTGTGCACATGTTATGTTGTCATCTGGACCCTAGACTATAATTTGCCTGACGGGGACCTTCTTTTGAAGATTCTACCATTGGCAGAAAATAAAAAAATGCTTTCTTTTGCATCAGCTAAGAAATAATTTCAAGGTCTTTTTGATGATTAAGAGAATGCAATGTATTGGTAATTTATATTTTGTACTTATAGCCACAACATAAAGACATGTCGCTATATGGCTGACGCAAAATTTTACAAGTGGCCAACAAGTAACAAACAACAGAGAACGCTCTTAACCATGTGTTGTCGTCATTTCCTGTCAGTTCTAGAGTGGTACGTCTTTATGTTGTGGCGTAATGTACAAGGTATAAATTACCCCCAGAATGTGCGCTACAAATTGCCAAGCACTAAAACCAGCAGAGAAGATTCGGGCCCGCCGCCATGGTTCAGTGTTGAAGAAGTTTGACTACAGAACAGGAATACCCGGGCTTGAAGCTGACCACCGGTGGCTGCGTGTTTGATGGAGGCTAAACGGAGAGGTGTCGATGTGCTTCACGAGGTGAGTCCACGTTTGCTGTACGAAGTCAGTCCACGTTCAAAAACCCCATTTGCAAAAATTACGCCGTAGCCATCCACTACATCAACTGTCTGCTTTCAAACGCAGGCAGAAAATTGCGTCGGCTCTTTCTGCCCAGTCCACTGCCTTATGGCAGGCAAGCACATGACAGACATGCCTAGCACAAAGATATTCCATCAGTAGTGACCGTCGGCTCTACGTCCGCAAAGTCGCTGTCAATTTCTGCCCAGACCACTGAAGTGGGTGGCAAACTGCTATTTGCATGTCAGCACACCAACTGAGAGACGCGACCAGCACATCGACGCGCCTGCTTCACTTAACATTGTCTCGGCATCAACAGGTTGGCTGTCGCTAATTAGAACACAACTATGCATCAGAGCTACGGGCAGTTCGCTTGTCAATTGTAACACATATTTTATAAGCTAAAAACCTTCGTCAGTATATTCCACTTTTCTTCAATTATACTATCTTGATCATAGGTTTTTTTCTTGAACAAATTCCAGCATATGTCTTAGTTCGTGGCCGTACGCACCAGCTTGTCTGAACTTTAGTTATGCAGTGTTTCGGCTACTGGCTTGCATCGGTGGATGCGTAATGGGCATTTCATAACTGTGTTGTTAAGGCAGCTTTCGGTTGACGGGAGTATCAGCTTGGTAAGACAACCTTTGATGTAGTTTGGTAGTAATAGTACTAGTCCAGACGACGTCGTGGATGGTCGCTCTTCTTGGGATCGAAAAAATCGGCGTGCAGTTCGAGGTCGCAACCTCCAGGTGGCAATGACAAGTGACGCCGCTTCGTCTAACGTCACGGACGCATCCTTCCTGACCACTGGAAAGGAGTGTATCTCCATCGTTCCTCTGAGCCTACAAGTTACCCATGTAACTGTCCTCTTCTTGCGGCCCGTGTGCCGAGCGAAAGTCTTGTCAAAGCACTTGCTCTTTACGGTAAGCTCTACCACATAAACTGAGGCCTGATGACATCATGTCCCACTATCATCACTGGGACGCGCTAAGCGATGATTGAAATGAAACCGGAGTCACTTCTCGCCAACTATATTAAGTATGCTGCTCATCGCATGACCTGTGATTATAAAGGGCTCCATCGCGTTTGCCGCTAATGTGGACCATTAGCATACTTCCATTCCCAGTGTACGGCGCCCTCGTGCTCCAGGTGTGGCTTTTTGGGCACTCGAGCATAGGATGTACATGGCCGTGTCGGCGTTGCGTTAACTCCAATGCAACTGTGGCGTTCAAAAATGGGCCACGAGCACGCACCCAAAGACTTAGGTCTGAGACTATGTCTACAAAAACTGCAATTAATGCGTTCGCGTTCTTAAGATGGCGACTCAACCAGGTCCTCGCTCACGAGCTCACGCTTTCTTTTCGTCTTTTCCTCCCGCTGGCTCGGTAACTTCTTCCTCCGCGTTGGCGCGGAAAGAAGAGCAGTGCT
This sequence comes from Amblyomma maculatum, assembly GCF_055883805.1. Lineage (NCBI taxonomy): Eukaryota > Metazoa > Arthropoda > Arachnida > Ixodida > Ixodidae > Amblyomma > Amblyomma maculatum. Next base: position 77,221,841 of record NC_139346.1, read on the forward strand.
AAAGATTTAACATACTCCCGGCCGCGAAATATGAGGTGTTGATCACCAAGGGCATAGGCTTCTGCATTGCTAGCGTAGTCACAAAACCGTCGCCAAACTTGACCTTGCAGAAGCCTTTTTCTGATAAACTTTGTACTTGTTTCGTGGTGCCTCATGTAACCTCTAATTGTCGAAAGCGAGTAGATGGGCACCTTCAAGCCCAGGAGAACATAAGGAAGCAAAGATTGTATAAGAAATATTGGTGTCGTGTTGGCGCTGAATAGTCCTTGGGCAGTAAGATTTATCCAAACACTTTCGTTGTACTCCTTGGACATGTATCCCGGCACCCTGCAGGCTGCTCACACTCCCTCTCGCTTCCAGATAAGACTGCCCCTCGAGCTCCAGTACAACTCGCTGCTAGACTGCTGCAGAATTATAAATGCTTGAAACGTTGACTTATGCTCCAGTGGCATGGCCATCCGTATGAAGTAGCGAATGAGTTCTATCATCTCAGCTTCCAACTAGTACTCAGTGTGGACGGCGGCATTGTAGAGCTCCGAGGTGATGTGCACAAGTTCGGCCAGCAACATCCAGTCTTCTGTTATCAGGTGATTTTTTTACTATCTTGCTATTTAAGGCCAAGGCACGTAATCTATTTTGTAGTTCGTTCCTAAGTTGAGTCCAACGCTCTCCTGGTTGGTCTTAGAATCAAAGAACCACATTCCGTAAGGGTAGATGTTCTTAGTCAAGTGTAGGCTGGCAAGTGACCTGGCCGGAACATTGTCTTGGTGGTGGGTGTGACCCAAGGGAAGAAGGAACTGAAACTTCTCAAAGAGAAACGGTGCCGCGAAAGTCAAAAAGCGGTAGCAGAGGTAGTCGAAGATAATGTATGTGGCAGTCTCCCGTATCGCTGCGGAAAGCCGTTGAAGCATCTCGAAGGGCCTGACAACCAGCTTGGAGATGCGAAAGTCTCTTCGATTCCGCAGTAGATATTTTTAAAATCCATTTTTTTTTATAATCCGCAAGCAGCTTCCTGGTCTGAAAAGCATTGGTCGCTAACGTTTCTGCTATTTGTAATGTCGGCTGCACTCCTGAATGCAAAATGCAGGCCGTGAGCTGTCCAAAGACACTTCTTTCTTCAGCAAAAATGTTCTTTTCATCTCTGGATCTTCGCTCAGGCTACTGGCAGGTACCCATGGCAGCTGACGATCGACCAAAAACCGCTTTTGTGACACCTGATGGCCTCTATGAATTTAACGTCATACCGTTTGGGTTGTGCAACGCGCCGGCCCCCTTCGAGCGCATGATGGACACAATTCTGTGCGGACTCAAGTGGCATGGCTGTCTTTGTTACCTGGACGATGTTGTCGTGTTTTCAAAAGATTTTACGTCACATGTGGACCGTCTCGAGCGTGGGCTGAAGTGTTTGACTGATGCCGGCCTGCAACTAAATTTGAAAAATTGCTTCTTCGGGGCTCGCCCGCTTCCTATAATGGGACACGTTGTTTCGAAAGACGGCGTTCGTCCAGATCCTGCGAAACTCGGTGCAGTAGCTGAGTTTCCACGCACAACTTCTCTAAAGGAGCTGCGTAGTTTTATCGGGCTGTGCTCGTATTTTCGACGCTTCGTCCGCAATTTCGCTTCGATCATCTCGCCGCTGACTGATCTCCTTGCCATTGACGCCATTTTTCCTCTTGGACATCCGACTGTGATGAGGTCTTTTCGACACTTCGGCACCTTCTTGTGTCGCCTCGGATTCTCCGCCATTTTGACCCTGCGGCGCCTACCGAAATTCACACTGATGCCAGCGGTGTAGGTCTTGGCGCTGTCCTTGCACAACGAAAGCCCGGCAACCCAGAGTACGTTGTTGCTTATGCCAGCCGTACCTTAACAAAGGCCGAAAAGAATTATTCTGTAACCGAAAAGGAGTGCTTGGTCATCATTTGGGCCATTGGGAAGTTCCGCCCATATCTCTACGGTCGTCCCTTTTCTGTTGTTATGGACCATCACGCACTCTGCTGGTTGTCCACCCTTAAAGACCCATCCGGCTGTCTTGTTCGTTGGGCCCTCCGCTTACAAGAGTACGACAGTCAGGTCACCTACTGGTCTGGCCGTAAGCATTCTGATGCCGACGCCCTGTTCTTCAATGTGGCTCTGAATCGACAGCTATCACCATAAGTGACGCATCTTCACTAGAAATTGCTGACATGTCCAATGAACAAAGGCAACACCCTTGGATCGCTTCTCTTCTCACGCTTCTATCTACACCTTCTCTGCGCCCAGCTTCACGAACGCTTCGCCGCCAAGGTCGTCATTTGTCCATCCACGATGGCATGCTTTACCGCCGAAATTACCTTTCCGACGGACGCAAGTGGCTCCTTGTCATTCCTCGGCACCTCCGTTCGGAAATATGCGCCGCTTTTCACGCCGATCCTCAGTGTGCCCACGCCGGAGTGTTGAAAACTTACACTCGTCTTCGCCTCCGCTATTACTGGCAGGGTATGTACCGGTTCGTGCGTTATTACATTCGCGCATGCCAGAAATGCCCTCGTGTGGCTTTGGGTTCCTGCCACCCCTTCCGGCCTCTCTACCAAACTTGCTTCCAAATACCATGGCCCATATCGGGTTATTTGCCAGACCTCCCCGGTGAACTACGTTATAGAACCGCTTGTACCGGCACCGGATATTCGTCGCCGCGGGCGTGAAACCGTGCACGTTGACCGCCTCTAGCCCTGTTACGACCCGCCTGTTTTGTCCACACCATGAGTTGGCAGGATGCTTCCTTTTTCTCCCGGGGATAATTGTACTGTCACACCAACGCTCGGTGACTGTCGACGGTGACAAAGACGACGAGCATATGTCGAAAGGCGCGTGCTACAAAGAAGACGGCAGACAAAGACGAAGACGCAAGAGACGGACGCGCTAGTTAAACGGTCGACCTAAACACCGACCAGAGCTTCAACGCACCCTTACAATTTGAATAGTTTCATTTGCTATCAGGCTCACTATAATATGCGACTGTGGTTTTCCTCGGAGGACTTGTTTTGAGCTTCCCTCTAGATATTTTTTATGGGGCCAAAATGCATCAGCTCGTGCTGTATTATCTAGGAATACAATCACAGGAATCATATTACTATGTTATGAGAATTAGCTTGTTTAGTAATAAGCGCTCCCCCATATAAAACGCGACATGTCTAATATTTCCACTGCTTTTGAGCCGCGAAAGGATGAAAGAGGTTAGCGTTATGTTTCTGGTCGCTGAGCTAATTGCTGGTTGCTCTTTCGGTCCAAAAATGAAGAGCAATGCCCAAAAAAGCATGCGTTGACACGAGAGCGCAGCTTGGATTTTTAGAGAAGCAGACAAAAGTTTTGAGCGAAGCAATACCTATTGAGATGCTTTTATTTGCGCGTGTTAGTCAAACTTAATTATTTTAGGTTGGTGAAGCCTTTATGAAAACGATGTTGAGTGTGGCTACGGCCAGGGCACGAAAGAATTGGCCGCCGCAGCTTCAGTCCTATCATCACAAAATACAACGAGATTCGAAGGTGCTTCACTTCCCACACCGAACAAGAGCTTTCCAGCCGCCGCCGTCTCCGTCTCACCTTATCTGCAGCCACGCGCACGCGACTTCAACACCGCTATCGAGCCATCCGAGCCTTATCTTGCATTTTTCTGGTGCTTGTCCAGCCTATCACTCGTGAGTGCTTCAACGTAAAAATACACGATTTACATTTTTTGTGTGAGCTCTATGCTCCCCAAGAATATGCGGATTCACGGATTATGACTGCGACCCATCTGCAGAACGTTCGTTTGCATAGATTTTGTATATGCATGCTGCTCGTTCGTACGGCATAAAATGTAAGCTCAGCTAGCAATGCAAAAGCATTCTCTTCCTATCAAGCTTGTTGCGCATTTATTTGCTTACATACTGGAAGAACCGCCGAGAATGCTACGTTCCCTAACTTGGCCGAGTACCCACAAGCGATGCCGATAGAGCCGGCTGCACTCGACAGACAGTGTCACATTAAGCTACCCGCTCACCGTGCACGCTCCTTGTGACGTAAGCAGTCGTCGATTTGGGGTCAGTACTGCCTATAGCGGCGCGATATCCGTCCACTCATAGAGCTTGCGTGAAAAAAAAAAAACAATACATGAGTGCGACCGCCGACCTCGTGGCCAGCCTTGAAACTCAGGTGTTTATTGCAGGTAGGGGTGCGTGGCACCGTGTGCGCCGAGGAGGAGGGAGCTGCTTACGTCCGCTGGCTGCGGAGAAGTACACAGCGTAGCCGAGAGGAACCTCTACAGGGCTCTCCCCTGAAGACGCAAAGGGCGGTTTTGCCGAGCTGATTCCCAGGACACGTGTTTGGGAAACACTGTGAAGGGAACCAAGTAGGGAACCAAGTAGTAGGGAATGAAACAGATACACACTAAGTCACCATGTACGCGGGTTTCAGACAGTCGATTGCAAACCCGTCCTTACGGCCATTCACAGTAATAGTGAGTCATTTCTCCAAGCTTTAATACTTCAAACGAGCCGTCATACGACGCAGAGAGGAAGTGCCGGATGCCTTCGAAACGAACGAGAGCGTAAACTGAGAAATCCAGCTCCTTACTTACGAAAACGTCATAAGTTGAGGGCTGTCGAGATAGTGCTGGTCCCAAGCGCTCAAACAGTGACCCAGGTTGCTCAACGTAGGCGGTAGGCGAGAGAGTTCACTGGGTAATCATAGAGAGGTTCTGTAGACTATGTTTGCAGCAGTGCACCCAAGGTCTTCCTTTATAGACGACCGAATACCGAGAGCAAGCGGATGGATATTGACCCATGAAGTCCGGCGTCCCGGGCGATGAGAGCGGCCTTCAACTGCCGATGGCGCCTTTCCACCATGCCATTTGCGGACGGATGGTAAGCAGTTGTGTATATGTGGCGGATGCCGAAAATGCTTATCAACGCTCTGAACAGGTCCCTTTAAAACTGTTGTCCACGGTTGGTTGTTACCACGCTGGGTTAGCAGAAACAAGACATCCAACCGGCTATGCAAACAGACGCCACAATGGACGCCGTAATATCACAGACTGGAACACTTCAGGCCAGCGCGTGTAGCGGTGAACGCAGGTAAGGATAAAGCGTTCACCGCATGACGAAAGCAATGGGCAGAAAATGTAGATGCGAACATGGTAAAATTGCCAGTCAAGTGGCCAGAAAGGTTGCAGAGGTGACTTGGTGTGTCTGGTATGCTTTTCACGTTGGCAGCGCTGACACTCCTAGCCCAACGGCGGATATCGGGGCGGATGCCAAGCCAGACAAATCGGGAGATGATGAGGCGCTGAGTGGAACGAACGCCCGGATGACTCGAGTCATGTAGCTCGTCAAAAACGTAACTGCGGTGCGAGGATGGTACGAATGGACGGGCACAGCCAGTGGACATGTCGGAAACAATCGTACCTGAGACGAATGGCAGTGGCAACTCAGAAAACGAGAGGGATGTGGACCCGGAAAGCAGATCATAGAGCTAGTTGTCAGTGCGTTGTGCCTCTGTGATGATGTCGAAATCCACAACGCTACCAGAAAGCGCAACGTCACGCGGCAGGGCGTGGGCAGCGGCATCAACCGATGCAATCGTTGTACCGATACAATCATGGAGGACGTCTGAATAAGTCGGCAGGTTTTCTTCCGGAATGTGGAAATTGTAGACAATCTCGGCAAATGATTTTAGAAGGTGGCTAACTTTGTCTTCTTCTTACATGGCACAGTTAGTGTTGCAAAGCTTTAGCACTACTATATACTTGGTGGACATTTCACCTGGTCACTAGGCTATTTGGGCAATGGTTTCTTCGTGCTTTTTCTTGCGCGGCAAGGAGTCCTCGAAGCACTTTATTAATTCCACATGAAATCTTCCTCAGACATAAGAGACGCGTCGTGGTTCTCAAACCAACGGAGTGCAGTGCCAGCAAGAAAGAAAACCATATTCGGCAGCTGCATGGTCGTGTCTCGGCAGATATGCTTGCTCACTCATTTGTAAATGTGTGAGCCACTTTTGAACATCTTCATCAGGCGTTCTAGACAACGTACACGGTCAATAACTTATTTGTTCAAGGCAGTCGATTGGATGTTGATTTTTTGTCCCAGACCTCCCCGCAGACTGGTCGTTTCCTCCCTAGGTATTCATAGTGAACAACCATGGCGGCAACTCGTCCAGACGTAGGCTCTTTCGGATGGGTAATGGGTCCAGGATCAATACCAATCACCTATCATCGCATGTTACGAAGTAACTGTTCTCAAAAATAATTTATTTACACGATTTGTGGACGCAGCGGAACGGTAAGCGAACGGTCAGTTTCTCAGCCCATGTGTTTCCCCTCTTCCACCTCTTCATTTTCCTCGCACTGCTTGTGAGCGCCACATATCAACATGATAGCTATGTCTGTCATGCAAGAGAAATTTTGAAGCATGAAGTTTTCCTCAGAAGCCTGAGTTGTACGAATCTCGCCTCTAGGTACATTTTATTCAGCGGCGCAGCGGTGTTGTTTGCTAATCTGTAATTGCTGTCCACCATCGACAATGGAGGCTGTCTTCATTCCTGGGCTTTGCACTCCTCCCACCAAGCGCGCATGAGAGACAGCCATGACACCACTCGGCCCGGTGCTTTCTCCGCATCCCTTTGACGTGGGTTGTATATTTATAATGGAGGCTTTACATGTCTTTTCAAAGTTTGTTGTAGACCTCAAAGCGACATACCGCGTTTCTAGTTGACTACCACCATTATGTGCACGTTTCCGTGCAGCAGAAATTAAAAAGCAAACTCCCATGGCAGTGAAATATAGCAAGGGTATGAAACTCACATAGCCTGCCTTAAACTGGCCTCTGTCACTACGACCCGCATCATACCCTCCGTGCATCTTGTTAAACTGAGCGTCCCCACACAAACACTGTTCAACACCACGTTTTTAATGTCATGATGTTTTTCGGGACAATGGGTGTGTCTGCTAAGACTTAGGCATTCGCATGTTTATTGCACGTGTAAAAGAGCGCAACAGGAGCATATTATGCACAAGTTGGCTCCTAAGTTCGCACTTTCTTTATGAAGCAAATTGTATGATACTGAATTGCATACTATCGCTTCATTGCACATGATGGGAGTTCGTGAAATGGTAGTAATTTTAGCTTCCGTATACGAGGTTTTCTATTTCGTGGTTAGATGCTCTCAAACGATTTTGCACATATCTACTTTTGGAAGGATATTCTACGGTACATTGCTCCTCTCTCGAACCAGGATGTTGTAGTCTAACGAGAATAGTACAACTACGCCTTCTGTCGATGAACATTAATTTGAACAGAATCGGTGCACCTTTCAGTGCGAACGAAGTAAGAAAAAAATAAGTCTTAGCCAGGATTGCACAGTAGTGCTCCAGCCGTAACGAACAACAGTGATGGCACAATAGGCTGCGGCAGGCTAATTTAAAGTGACTGAGTTGTAACCGCCCACAGTCATTGTGGAAAATGTGACAAGATATGTTTAGATGACTTGACTGGGACTGCTCGCATAAATAATGCGCAGAGAAACTGCACGATCGCGCCAAGGTTTTAACTCGCATTATAATCCTATGAAAATTAAGCAATTTTAAACAAAATTTCTGGTCACAAATTATATCATAAATAACAGCAGGTTGTCTTTAATGATTATCACAATCCACGGGTGCCAGCAGCTAGCCGTGGATGTACAGGGCTGCTTCACACTTGCTCCTGATCTCAGAGTCGTAATCATTAGCAGGACTATATCCACTGCAGGCCAAAGGCCTCGCCGAAACTCATCTAACTAACCTGGTCCTGCACTAGCTGCATCCATTTTACCCCAGAGTCTATTGGACAAATGAATTTGTTATGCCGGTCTGGCCGTGAAGAGTTCACGTGTGTCTGTGCGTTGGTGAATAAGAAGGAATTCAAGCACTGCGGAGAACATTCAAAATATTTAATTCGAAGCAGGGATTACACAAGGTAAAGATTAAACAGAACAAGAGAAAGCTACAAAGCATATGGAAACACAAAATACGGTAAGGAGCGTAAACACAAAAGCAAATTTAACAAATTAGCCAAATATGCAAAGCACATAATCTATGATAGACAGTACGATAGGGCAAGAGGAGGAAAAGTTATGCGGGCACTCAAACATGTTGCAGGAGGGTCGTAGACCGGGCGGTGGCTCGAAGGCGTCCGACCTTATGCGACGAGGGCCTTAGCGCGCCGCAAACGCACCGCACACGTTTACACTGCGTCCTTCTCTAAAACTCTTATTCACGGCCGCGTGTGGACTTTGCCCGCGCACAGAGTGGGGGCAAATTACTGCACGCGAAGGCTCTGATGGCTGCAAGCCATCCTCGGCTGCATCGTATATTAGGCGTGAGTGCCTAGCTATGAGCAGATGTGTAAATCTCCACTACGCGGTGCCAAAATAGCGTGGTTAGGTCTCTGACATGGGCCCCCCACTGAAAATTAGTACAAAATATAATTCGTAGCGTTATATTACCCCCGACCAGCGACAAATTAAAACGCAGTAAGATGGACATATTTTACGTCTCCTATCACACATACTCAACAAGGAGCAGCATTAAAAATAATAACTGTAAAAGAGATGCCTGACTTGTGAAAAAGCCGAAAGAGGCAGATAGAGACGTCGCGAGCCGAAGAGGATGAAGTTGTGAAGACGACAAAGCGGATGCCGCTCGAGCTGTCGCTGTGAACGGTGGCCTTCGTAGCAGCTACGGTAAAATAATTATATTGCTGTATGCTGTACCGCTTCATTAGCCTGTTCACCACCTGGAGCTCCGCAGTCGCACCTTGCCCGGCTCTACCATCATGACAGACGCCACAACCCAGTCTGGCCCGCTTGTTCCCAGTGCTATCATCTCTTCGCGACCAGTGCGGCAGCGCCACCCACCTTTTCACCGGCACGAAGGACACGACGTAGGAGACTGGCTTACTTCATACGCGAGTGCGAGCACTTACAATACGTGGGATGACCACGTTAAGCTCATTAACGTCATCGTCGATTTAAGTGGTGTCAAAAGCTTGGGGTTCCGAAACCACAAAGTGATATTTCAACCTGGACAGCACTGACAAGTCTCACGGAGGTATTCGGCCGTCCGGCTGTTCCCTGAACTGTTGTTCGCCCTGAACAACAGTTGAGTTCTCGCGTCCGACAGAAAGTTGAATATTTCACAAGTTACAATGACGATATTGTCGACCTGTGTAAACGTCTTAACATATCTATGACTGAAGCACAGAAGATCAAGCACATTCTCAAAGGAATTGAAGCGGACGCATTCCACATGCTCGTCGCCAAAACCCCCCAAACCGTTTCTGATGTCATTTCTTTGTGACAGACTTGTGACGACCTCCGCAAACGGCGTCTCATGACGCACCGTACCTAATCATCGGATGAAGCACTATCGACACTGGATCTACTTGGTGCCCCTCAGGATCACCCAACGCTTCTCCAGCAAATAAAACAGTTTGTGCGGGAAGAGGTGGCTGATAGCTATCCTTGGTTACCTGCCGGGCCGATTCTTTATCTCTGTCGTTTCCTCTACAGCGTGTCATCCAGGAGTAGGTTGCCGAGATCCTACCAAGTACCGACGCGTACTCTATTATGGCCGCTCCGCTGACGTACACCAAAATTGCAAGCCGCCCACCGGTTTGACCCGAAACGCCAACGTACGCGCCCCTGAACCATGTCTTTAATGCCCGCTTCCCAGGCGTGCAGTGCCACCTACACAGCCTGCTCGGCCTTGCACCGGTCTCGCAATCCAAATCCGCGGCGTTCACAAGATAACCGGCCGATATGCTATGTCTGCACAGTAGCTGGCCATGTGGCATGGCGGTGCCGGGCAGGTGGGTCCCGTTTTTATGACCACTTGCGTGCTCGAGCCCACGACGTACCTTTGAGTTCGGTTGTCTGCATTCGCATCACTCTCCGACACGTTCCGCTTCATATTCCCGCCGGTCGCCATCTTCCCGCCGTTGGCCCAGCTCTCCTATGACCCGCTGAGCACCACCCCTTCAGCCGGAAAACTAGGCACCGCAGTTCCGGAGGCAAGAACTGCGCCCCAGTAACTGTGTCAAGCCCTGTAAACATTATTGAGGTTTTCGCCGAAGGCGTTGCTGGTGATGCTCTTGGTGACACTGGTGCCGCGAAGTCTGTGATTACTAGCAACCTATGGCGCAAACTTGAAAAAGTGTCGACGCGGATCCGCAATATTTTATTGAGCAACGCGAGCTCCGCAAAGATTCGACCAATCACTGTGTGCACTGCAAGGCTCATCATACAAGGCCTCTCCTACGTTATTGAACTCATCGTTCTCGCTCACTCTTGTCATGAAATAATCCTCGGATGGGATTTTTCTGTACATGCATCATGCCATCATTGTCTGCGCATGTGCTCATATTGATTTGTTGCCGCTTTGTGACACTCTCGTAGACGCAACCCCTGTTCCAGCAGCGCCCATATTTGCTTCCGATGACGTCGCTGTCCCTGCTCCCTCTTCTGTTCTTGTGCCTGTGAATTGTGATGTCTTCAACGACACCATAGTAATGTACGCACCGTCCATGCGTCGTATTCATCGCAAATATGTGATGCGCCCGCATGCTGTGCTAACATTTCTGGTGGCATTAGCGCCCTGTACGTCGCCAACCCGTTGTCGTTTCCAACGACTTTACTTCAAGGAGAATCACTTGGAACTGTCGATATCAGTGATCCCGCCGACGCCTCTATGTTATTGCAGATCCTATATAGCGTCACGTTACTGTCCTCACTGGAATCACAGACTAGACCACATTTGACATTTTCGAGCGTTCTGTCGACGCATCTTTGCCGTCTAAACAGCGCGATGAACTCGTAGCCTTCCTTCAACGATTCAGCGCCTCCTTCGACTCTCATCAAACTTCGCTAGGACGTACAACTGTGGTTCGCTACCAAATCGACACCGGCCTCCACTCACCACTGCGGCAGCGCCCCTACCCAGTCTCTGTAGCTGAACGCCGCTGACCAAGTCAGTGACATGCTCGAGCGTTGAGTGATCCAGCCTTCTCACAGCCGTGGGCTTCACCCGTTGTGCTAGTGAAGAAAAAAGACAGCATCATTCGGTTCTGCGTCGTCTACCGTCGGCTAGGCAAGATTACCCGGAAGGATATGTATTTCATCCCACTCATGGATGACGCCCTTTACTGTTTGCAGGGAGCTGAATATTTTTATTCGCTGGTCCTTCGCCCTGGCTATTGGCAGGTGCAAATGGCTGACGCCTACCGTCAGAAAACCGCATTAATAACGCCAGACGGTCTGTATGAATTTAATGTCATGCCTTTTGGTTTGTGCAACGCTCCAGCCAGATTTCAGCGCATGATGGACAACCTCCTCCGCGGGATGAAATGGCAGCTATGTCTCTGCTATCTAGATGATGCCATTTTCTAGAAGGCCATTCCATCTGACCTTCACCTCGAGAGTGTTCTGCGATGTGTGAGCAACCATGGCTTGCAGCTAAACTTGAAAAAGTGTCGTTTTTGTGCTCGACAGCAGGTAATACTCAGCCACATCGTGTGCAAGGACGGGGTCCTGCCAAAATTGTTGCAGTGGCATAATTTTCCAAGCCCACTTCACTGAAAGAACTGCGCAGCTTTATAGGACTTTGATCGTATTTCCGCCGCTTCGGAAGAGATTTCGCCGATATTATTGCCCCCTTAATCCAGTTTCTTGCTGGAAACCCCGATTTGTCAGCCCGGCCACCTGAATGTGATGAACCGCCAACTTTTGTCATCCCCTCCAATACTACGTCACTTCGACCCGTGCGCTCCTGCCGAGCTCCACACGGACGCCATCAGCAATGATATCGGTGCCGTCCTCACTCAGCGCAAACCCAGTTTCCCTGAGTGCGTCGTAGCTTACGCCAGTCGCGGCGTGACCAAAGCAAACACCAAATATATAGAAAAAGAAAACGAATACCTCGCGATTGTTTGAGCCATCACTATGTTTCGCCTTACTTGTATGATCGGCCATTCGATGTTATAACCGATAACCATGCTCTACGATGGCTGTCGTCCCTCAAAGATCCTTACAGCCGCCTTGCCCGCTGGCCTATCCGTTCACAAGACTATATCATTTGTGCCCATTATCGCTCTGGTCGCAAGCGCTCCGACGCAGACGCCCTCTTACACTCACATGCGACCTCTGGTCCTGAACCACAAACTGTCGCCAGCCTCACTCATTTTTCCTTTGAAACCATAGATATGGCATCTGAGCAGCGCAAAGATCCCCTGATTCGTTCAGTCATGAACATTCTGGCCAACCAATCACAATGCCACTTTTCTCGAGCTCTCCTGCGTCAAGGCCTTCACTTTAATATCCGTGACAACCTCCTTTACCGCACAAACTACCATCGTGATGGCCGAAAGTTACTGCTCGTTATTCTCCGACATCTCCGATTAGTCATTTGCGCCAGCTATTGCGATCAACCGCAATCCACCCATGCTGGATTCTTGAAACGTATACTCGCCTACGTCATCGCTACTACTGGCAGGGCAAGTATCGTTTAGTTCGTTAGTGCGTCCGCCCTTGTATCAACAGTCACCATTGCAAGAACCCACCAGGCCCTCCATGTCCGCTGCAGCCTCTACTGCGTCCACTTCGGCAATTTGCACGTGTTGGAATCAATATTTACAGGCATCTTCTCCTCTTCTGCCGGCAATAGACGGATGATTGTTGCTATCGACCACGTTACCAGATATTTTGAAACTGTCTCTTTACCAGCTGCAACTACTCATGATGTCGCTGGTTTCATCCTTGACAAATGTATATCATGCGTCACGGTGAGCCCCAGGAATTAGTGACCGTGGGCGCTTATTTTTGTCTGATGTCATAAAAGCCCTTCTTAAGGCGTGCAGTCTTGGTCATCGTGCGACAAATGGAATGGTCTAGAAATTTAATCGGACCCTTGGAGCATGATGGCTATGTATGTTTCATCCACCCTCCCAAATGGGGCCATGTGTTACTATTATTAACCTACGCCTACAATTATGCTACGCAAGCGATAACCGGTTTCTCGCCTCATTTTCTTCTCTACGGCCGCGAACCTTCTTGCACAATGGACCCGATATGAGCCTACCGTGCCGAGGTCTTCGAATTTACACCCATTTCTCAAGCTGCTGCCTATGCCTAAGAGTGCCGTCAGATCGCACGTCAAATCACAGCTCGAAACCATTACTACCAGAAAAATAACCGCGCCTGAGCATCGCGTCTTCCGCCTGCTTATCTTCTAGACTCGTTGGTGTGGCTATGGGTGCCCTCTTCTACTTCAGGCCAGTCGCCTAAGTTTTCTGAATCGGTACCAGGCATGCACCCTATAGTGCGCTTAATCAAACTTCTTCGGTTAATTACCTTATCGAGCCCCTCACGCTATCAACCAACCACCACCGATGAGGACGTGAAATTTTTCCCCTTAAAGGCCTCAAATCGTAACATGACGCTGCCATCAAGACATCCGATTAATCGCCACGATGACATCTTTTCACAGGATGAGTTTTGTAAAAGAGATGCCTGACCGATGAAAAAGCAGAAAGAAGAGAAAGATAGAGATGTCGCGAACCGAAGAGAATGAAGTTGTGAAGGCGACAAAGCGGACAACGCTCGAGCTGTCGCTGTGAATGGTGGCTTTCGTAGCAGCTATAATAAGATAAATATATTGCTATGCTAACCATCTGAACCACTTCATTACAGAACCTATAATTGCACATGCGGATATGTCATAAATTAATGCGCACTGTCTGCACAGTCGCACCCGTAGGGAGTCAAACACAAGATTTTGCGAGCACTGCCAGTTCACGCCAACTGAGCCAAACCCATGAAGCCTACAGGATTCTCCGGAATATACAGCCCACGCCGCAAAACCTTTCATCGTTTTATACACTTCTAGCTTCCGCATGGTTTCGAAGCATACACATTAGACTTAGTGAAGCAGTGTCATGACAAAGGCCAGGATGAACGCACAAAGGAAAACTGCCGCGCATACGTACAAAAAAATGTCGACAGAACATACTTAAAGGTACAGAGAAATCACCTCGCCTGGAACAATTGTCTATTCGACTCAATCAACCCCTACAAAACCCTTGCCTCTGAGATATTGCTCTGGAAATCGTATTTTTGGAGTTTGAGAGTCCAGAGAAGTTCTTGGTTGTTTTCTGACCTTGTCCCTTTGATGAACTTTAATCTTTATCGGTAGGTCTGAATGAGAAATCGCTGACAGCAAAAACACTTCGAATTTCTTAATCCCAACACAAAGTGAAAGCGTCTTTTTAAACTTTAGAATAGGCTACATGCAGCGGTAGCAGCTTGCGGCTAGCATAACCAACTAAATAAAATATCTCAATACAATCCTCAGGTACGACTGCCCAGAGTCTCCTTCCAGAAGCATATGACCTTGAGACGAACAGCTTAGGATTTTTGAAGCTTAAAAATGTTTTTGAGCTTTACAAATGCCTCTTCCTAGTCAGAGACCCAGAGAACGGCAGTCGGCGGCCCCTTTTGGGTGAGGTCAGAAAGAAGACAGGTCAGGTTGGCATACCCAGGCATGAAGTCTCGATAATATCCAGTTAAACCAAGAAAAGAACAGGTCGTTCGGAAATGTCTTCGCTGTGGTAGGAAAGGGTGACATTTCTCCGGTTTTGATCTGGTGACCCAGTATCGCGACCTCTTTAATTTCAATCCCACATTTGGTCGGCTTGAGGATGAGTCCGTATTCCTTTATCCATCTGGAAACTTCATGGCGAACTTTGCAGTGCTCATCACATGTCGTGCTCGAGTTGAGAACGTCGTTATAGTAGCATAATGCTTAAGAAGCTGCCGGATCCGATTTTTGTTTTCCGGTCAGCGGATGTCCGATAATCACATCTTGAAATTTCTGCGACTAGTGTGGCCCAGTGCTAAATTCCTTTGACTCGAATCCACTTCCATGGTAGAGACCACAGCTTCCACAACCATATTTAGATTCTCTTCATGATGATTATACTTTTCAGCATGTTTACATGCAAGACTTTGGTAAGTGGCCCGAAATCCATTTCATAGCAAATGTTTCTTTTTGCGTCAAACTCTGTAGGACCCTCTCGATTGCATCAACAGTTTGGCATTTTCCCTATGCAGGAGTCTGACCGCTTCAGCGATTGCCTTCGTCTTTCAAGTTATGGACCTCATACTGCTCCTCAACTGCTCCTCAACACGCCGTAGCTAGCTCTTCATGTGCGACCTTGCAGTGTGTCCCAGCATTTTTAAAGTGCCAGGACATAGACGTGTAGGTGTTCCTCAGCTCATCCGGCATGACGCTGTTCGTTCACAATGCTCTTAGACGAGACCCTCTTACATTCCGCCCGTGAAGAAGCTCGAAGGGAGAGAACCGGAGGCTTTCTTAGAGAACCTCATGATAGCAAATAGTAGCGAAGCGTGATTACGGGCCTAATCGCTTGATGTTTCCTAAGTAATTAGTTTTAGCATCTCTTGGGTGTCCGGTTGCAAGGCTCCACTAGACCATTGGTCATAGGATGGTAAGGAGGCACAACAAGCTACCTAATCGAGAGCCGTCAACTCTCTTATTTAGTTACATTCGAAGTAAAGTTCATGCCTTGGTCGCACAAAAATTTCTTTTGGGACACCAAGGGCCTCTGCCACTCGCTCCGTTTATATACTTGGCAGCGCACCCGCGTCGGGACACTTTGTGACTATATGAACCATTCATTATCAGTCGGACTGCAGAGTGAAGGCCTCTCCCATTTTAATACAATTAATCTGGCCCTGTGCTAGCTGCATCCAAATGACACCTGCGGATTTCATAATATCATCCACACACCTCATTTTCTGCCACCCCATGCTACGCTCACCTTCGCTTGGAATTCATCTGGTTACTGTTAGAGAACATCGGTTCCAATGGAGTCAACTATAGTCGAAATGTATCGATTTCGTTGATGAGTTCGGGTGCATTGCGCCCACAATATCGCCCCACCGCTGTCCTTCAGCTAGCGCCACCAAGCGGCTGAACCATGTCTTGACACATGGCTGAGCATCGTCCTCGTTTCTCTCGAGCTTCGCTTGATTAAAAAAAGACAGCTCGGTTGTTCTGTGGTTTGCTACGGGTGTTGGTGACATTTGGTTGATTGTGTAGGATAAAACCCTCTGTACTTTGCCCCTGAATACATTAGTGGCGCTGCTCATCGCTGTGCGAACGCCACTCCTGTCCATAAAGCCAGCCGTCGCCTCCGAGCCTTGTATCCGAGTTTGAACCACTGACCACTCCGCTGCGAGCCTGAGGTACCCATCGCGAAGAAGGACGGAACCTTGAGGTTCTGTGTGGATTACAGACGCCTGAATAACGTCACGAAAAAAGATGGGTACCCCCTGCCGTGCACTGACTACTCCGTCCATCGCCATTGCCATGCCATTTACTTTTCGTCACTTGACCTCCGCAGTGGTTATTGGCAAATA
This sequence comes from Amblyomma maculatum, assembly GCF_055883805.1. Classification (NCBI taxonomy): domain Eukaryota; kingdom Metazoa; phylum Arthropoda; class Arachnida; order Ixodida; family Ixodidae; genus Amblyomma; species Amblyomma maculatum. The sequence continues at coordinate 77,238,332 of NC_139346.1, forward strand.
GAGGTTGATGAGCAAGCCTGTGAGAAGATTGATTTTAATACGCCGACCTGTTCGTATAAGTTTAAAGTGCCCCCGCTTGGCATGTGCTCGGCCCCTGTCACATTTGAGTGATTGAAGGACACTGTACTCTCTGGCCTGAAGTGGCAGCCATGCCCGGTATATCTCGACGACGATGTGATTTTTTCGGACACGTTCGACGAGCACCTGAAACGTTTACACGCTGTTTTTGAGGCTATCCGGTTTGCCGGTCTCTATTTAAAACCCTAAAAATGCCACTTTGCTGTTAATGCGCTAAAATGTTTCGGCCACATTGTCAGCTCTCGAGGTGTTAGCCCAGACCCACAAAAAACAACGGCTGTAGCTTCATTCTCCCAACCAACGGATAAACGAAGGTTGTGTCGATTTCTCTGCCTCTGCACGTACTATCGTAGCGTTGTTCACATTTTGCTCCAAGATAGCTGAGCCTCTGGCCCGCCTGACAAAAGACACCCGAACGTTCTTTTGGGGCCCCGACTAGGAAAGACTTTCATGGAACTCAAGTCCCGTTCCAATTTACGCCTATACTCGGCCGCTTCAACGAAGAGGCCGACAGGGAAATGCACACATATTCCAGTACCGTTGGCCTCGATACGGTCTTTGTTCAGTGGCAGGACGATGCGGAACGCGTCATTGCTATCTCAGTCACACTTTGTCTCCTTCCGAAGCGAATTATTCAACTACGGTAAAGGAGTGACTTGCTGTTTTATGGGTAGTCATGAGATTTCGTCCTTACTTTTACGGCCGCGCTTTTCGTGTCGTGAACGACCATCAGTCGCTGTGTTGGATGGCAGTCTTGAAATATCCATCGGGTCAGTTTCCTCGATGGAGTCTTCAGTTGGAAGAATTTGACGGCATTATCATGCACAAGTCCCGTCAGAAACACAATGATGCTTATTGTCCCGGGCTTCTAGTTCCTATCACTCGGACGGTTCCAACAATTCTGCTATTCTCGGTGTTATCATGACGTCCATATTAGCCTGAAAGCAGCGGGCCGACTCTGAACTTCTGCCCCTCATTGAATACCTCGAAGGAACAGTGTCATCTCCTTCTCAGTTCTTCAGGTGCGGACTGTCGTCATTTTGCTTGCGCGATGGTGTGCGCTATAAGACCTACGGTCCAACAGAAACTGCTTACCTGCTTGTAATACCCCCAACGCTCAATGACGAAGTTCCTTGTGCGTGACACGACGAACTTTCTTCCGGCCATCTTGGTTTTTCTCGCCCATCGGCACGGATAAGCCAAAAGTACTATTGGCCCAGACTAGCTGCCGTTGTGCACCGCTACGTCCGTACCTGCCTTGAGTGCACCGCCCCTTAAACCAGCTGGGCTCCTGCAGCCTATCGATCCCCCGAAATTCCCATTTCAACAGGTCGGCAGGGACTTCTAAGCCCATTTCCGGAGTCCTCAATGGGTAGCAGTTATATAGCTGTTGACACTGACTACGTCAGCTGCTACTGTGAGACAAAGGCCACTCCCTGTGGTACCACAGAGGACGTTCCCCACTGCTTCTTTCACAACATTGTGCTTTGTCATGGTGCCCCAACAGTTGTCTTAACTGACAAGGGAACTTCGTTTAGCTAGGCACTCACGAGCGAGGTCCATCGGCTCAGTGGCACCACACAATCCAAGATAATAGCCTGCCATCCTCAAACTAATGGACTGACTGAGCGGCTTAACCAGACAATTGCCGTTATGATTTCTATGTATGTGGAAACGATGATGGGAACTGGGACCAAATCCTGGCGTACATACCGTTCGCATACAAAACTACGTTGCACGAAACTACACGCATCACTCAATTTAAATTTGTTCATAAACACGAACCTTTGACTAAGCTTGATGCCATGCTTCCGGATTCTGCTCCCTCAACTGTCGCAGGGGCTCACCAATTTAGTCGTGACACAGAAGCCGCGCGCCAACTTTGCCGACAGCGAATTCGGCACCAACCAGAAGACGACGCACAGCACTACAACCTGTGACGGTGGCGAGGGCACTCTGAACAGCTTCTGCGGCGTTACTTTGGACCTTATGAACTACGAGTTGCTACCACAAAGAACTGTGCGCACCTCTCGACAGCCGAAGCCTAATGTAGTTCACGTCGTCATGAACCAATATTATAATCGTTAAACCATTTGTACGGTCCAAACCAGAGCCAGGGACTCCACCGTATAACTTGCCCCACTTTTCTATCGTTTCTCTATGTTTGTGGCATCGGGTCGATTCCTCTTGAAAGGGGCGATGCCACACCGCTGCCCATCTTCCCGGGCCACCAAGTGGCTGAACCATGTTTTACCTCGTGGCTGAGTGTCGTTATCGTCTCTCTCGAGCTTTGCTTGAATACAAAAGGCAGCTAGGTTGTTCTGCAGCTTGCTACGTTTGTTGGCGGTGATATCAATGGCTACTCTCTCAAAGGGCGTCTTATTCATCAAAACTGTAGCAGGTGGAGTGCTTCGGGTGTCGCCCCTGGAAGTGGCTCGCTCACAGTGTCACATGACCCGACATTGCGCTTCACGTCGTCCTGCAGTCTCATCCAAATAATTGAGTTTGCACTTTGAGAACTGTTGTTCCAGTGCCTTGCTGAGAACGCATTACAACGTCATTTACGAGATCCTGCAGACCTTGTCGAAATATTCTGAACGACTACTTGCACATCTTCTCTCCAAACTTTTCATGTGAACTTCTATTTGGGAACTTCATCTGCTGGAAAATTCGATGGGTGTCTCCCTTTCCACACTGAATCACGTGCTCAAGCCGGTCAAAACATTTCTGCAATTTTGAGCCCTGCATCTGCTCCTTAGCTAGTTTTATAGCTAGTTTTATTTGATAAAATGTATCCTGCCCCTAATCCTTCTAGTGGTCCCTAGGCTTGGGCCTGCGATTTTGTCACCACGGCGTCTGTATGTTCACCCTCCATGTATGCAAGAGTGGTGGGGACATTTTCAGCTGTGGTGTTGCCACTTCACTGCTGCTACATCCAAAGTATTCCAACTATTTAGAAAAAGGCACCATTATGGCCACTGTGTCTGGGCTTCAGTTGGGATCTGGGTCGATGGTAAATCTCACACCCTCAACGTCGCCTAATACAAGTCGTATAAAGGATTTTGCATACACTCCGCCCGGAGAATTCCCTTGACATAATGGGTTCCAACGTTGACCCATACTACATGGAGCACTAGAACTAAGCTATCAGAAGACAAACGGGAGGCTTGGATTCTGTGGGATCGCCAACTTTGACCAGGCTCTTCTTCACTGTCACTGTGATACTCCCGATGTCTGTTAGTACACCCACGCATTGGGCACCCACGAAAGCGGTGCCTAGAGGAAGTTTCTCCTTTATTTCCGCTTTATTTTCAGATAATCCCCAATGACCAGAATCATTATGCCGTTTTTTAATTAAATATATCCATCCTCGACATTGGTCGAGGCCGTTTCGTCAGCGTCGGCCTTGGGGTTCCCGGAGCGCTTCTGCCAACAGTGCCAACTAATGTGGAGAATTTCCCCGCACTTGAAGCATTTAGAAGATTACCTGCCTAACGGTGTTCTTCCAGAATGGCAGTTTTCGGCTCGGTGGCCGTTACGAGAGCAAGGAAACATTTCTGCACTTCTGGGTCCTTCCGCTTGCCTCCGTCTTTGAATTTGGTTGTTCATTGTTTGAAGGCAGTGATGGCTCTCCACTTATTGAGGGAAGTTTTCCTTCGCCCACTCATGAGCGTCCGCATATTGCTCCACTGTTTCCACCAGTTCGTTGTAGCTAGGCTTCTTGCCTTTTGAAAAGAGTTCTAGCAGCGAAGCGCACCCTGGAAGAACCTGGTACTTCGCCAAAAGCTCAACCAGATCTTTATATTTCTTCTTGGCATTGTAAAGCTCAAACCACGTTTCGTGTAAATGTTTCAGCCGAGTGGGAAATTGGGAGCATGTTGCTCACTTCATGGGAGATAGACTGCGGTTGAGCCCATAGATCCTTCTCTAAAGTCCTCCTCGGTCAGCCGAAAACGCTATATAGGCGGTTTGTTTAATTGTTCATTATTTGTATAATCTAACGCGGACTCTATTTAATGCTATCAGTGTCTCACCGCTCAAAAACACTCTCAGGGCAGACGACCAATGGGCTCAAGGCCAACGTTAGCTCTGGGCACCGCAGTCCAAGCGCAGTAAATAGACGTTGAGGTCATCGCACCGTTCATTAAACGATGTTAAACTTCAAGCGGCTCACCGTGACGCCCATCACTGCTTCTACCCCTTCCGAGTCGATCCTAGCGTCAATTTCAGGCGAATTTACAGGTTCTCGTTTTTACATCAATTCCTCCAATTAGCTTTCAAGCACAGCTTTTTGAGATTCGACTTTTCCCTTTGTCGCTCCAACTCCTCGCTTCTGCGGTTCGACTGTTTCTTTTTTTGCATCTCGATTTCCTCACGTTTGAATTTCGCCCCTTACTTGCACCAAATGCCTTCTAGTTTTCGCTCTTCTCGGCACGAGAACAATTCTTTACCTCCGAAGTCAAGCTTTTTCCTGGCTCGATCCCACCTTACTGAACACGCCTCTGCCATTGTTCTATTATAAACCGGGGACTTACCACTACTAACACAAGCTTTCAATATTAAAATTCCTTCTACAATTCAACCTCCAGGCGATTGACCGGTCCTAATGCGACACCAATTATTATCTCAAACTTCTCAATGGCTGCCAGGCGTAAGCTGAGGAGCACAGGGGCTGCTTTACGCTAGTACCTGACCATAGAGTAAGCGTTAGACAAACATGTGTTCAGCTGGTCCGCCCGTGTGTGGTTCACGTGTGTAGGTGCATTGGGAAACCAGAGGGAATTGAAGGAGTGCAGAGAACAAACAACATTTTATTTCCTAGAAGGGAAATTACAAAGAAAGAATTAAAAGGAACAAGAGGAAGGTACAAAGTATACGCAAATACAATACGCCACAAGAAGTGTAAACAGAAAAGCAATCTTACCTAATTAAGCATTAAGTATAAGTATACTAATTAAGTATACAATCTATGATGAGCAGCAGGACAGATAAAAAAAGGAAAAGTTATAGAGACAGAAAAGTTATACAGTTACAGAGTAGCGGTAAAAGAGCGGAAGCGGAGGGGACATCTGGATCACTGCAAGCCTCCCCAGGCTTCATCGCTTATCAAGCGTTAGTGCCTCGTGCTGAGAACACATGTGCATCCCCAAAACACGGTGCAAAAATACGTGTTTGGCGTAGGCCTGTGAAACTTTGGAAGTATGCTGAATACGATGTAAGAAAAACCATCAACACACCCACACAGTCGATGCAGATGTAGGGAACGTCTTGCCCGTACAAAGGACGATATATTCAAAAGTTTACACGGTTTTCTATTGAAATATACTTGAAATGTGTACGTGAGGCCTTCGCAAGATGTTTTTACCTTTCGAAGATAGTGTGTATGGTAGTACTTCATAAATAAACATGCTAAGATTACCGAATGTCGATTTAATTTTGAGCGTCAATCTCATATTTTGTATTTGAGCATTTGACATTCCATATTTAAGCATATACTGCTAAATGAAATTTGGGGCGCTGACGTTCCGTGTTGACGCTACGTATTTTATAATATAATATTGCCTCTCAACTTAAAATGGAAAGCTGACTTTGTTAGTAGCACACACAAGTATATTCTATAAACCGTACACTTCAGGAATGTCCATCGCTCTGCAAAACACGCTTCGAAAGTCAGCAAGCACAAATATCAAAGAGGCAAATTAAACGAACCTTCACACGCTTTTATTATGCAATTATCGTGCACACAGGCACATCATTTGAGGATCTTAGTGACCAGGTTGTCGATTCCGCTTGAGGTAATTCTTGCAGGAATGGCGATAAAGCGCGAACTTGCGCCCAGGGCAGTGTTGCAAGTAGACAGACTGACAATCTTGAGGAACAAGCCCGTCTACAGCGTATATCGTTTGAAGCAGGATGCATTCTAGAGGAAAAAATGAGAGACGCCCAAAATGAAGGTTGAGTCTCTTGGTTTTAAACAGATAACATGTTTACACTTGCAGCGGGTTATTTCTTTCCATAAAGCTTTCACGAGAGTATTACAATACTCTCGGGATACATCGGGATACATAGGGGGATACATCGGGTCCCTGAGCTGAACAGAAACAATGGTTTAAAGAAATTGATGGGGACATGCAACCAACTGAATATTGTTGTAAGTGTCGTGGCATAGTTCGGAGCATTTTTGTTCACTAAAATTTATAACATATTTACTACAATTCAGCAAAACGTTTGCTTGCTGGTTGGAAAGGACAGCTCCCAGTTAAAGCGCGCGCACACACACGCAAACACACACACACAAACACACACACACAGACACACAAACACACACACAGAGAAAAACTTCCACATCACAGAGGTGTGACTTGAGTGCCCCAAAACGCGCCTCAAAAAGCTAGATTCTATTTTTTCTGCGGCGCGCTCTAGATGATTTTCATTCACTGGAAAGTACAGAAGCCATCAGGTGACAATGTGAGACTTTTACCTTAATGGCAGCAGAACGGGAGCACGCATAGGAGAGTTAGGTTTGAAAGTGCAGCCTGCTGCTGTTCAAGACTGTTCAGGACTGGCAGTTTGTTTCCCAGGCCGTTAATTAAGACGGTACAGAAAAAGAACTAGGAACATTCATTTTGACGAATGGTTTGGTCTGCAACGTCCCGAAGCGACTCAGGGTATGAGAACGCCGTAGTAGAGGACTACAGAAATTTCAGGCACCTGTGGTTCGAATGAAATTACTGGAGAGAAAACCAGGCTATTTTCAAGCACTCATTTGCTTCCCTTGGCTAGAACAAACTGCCTGTTTTAAACACTTTGTTCTGTTTAGCAGAGGCATCTGTTCTGCTCCGTATTGTATTCCTAAATGCTTCAAAACTTTGCTAAACGCAGTCGCAGTTGCTCTGTTTTATTGAAGCTATGTATAAAAGAACAGTGCACTGTACAATGCTAGTGAACGGTTGTAGAGCTAAAGCACTCATCGCTTTCCTACCTTTAACGCTATTGCCAACCAAGCTATGTCCTTACTTGCTATCATTTGGCTCCTTCATGACAATGGTAGCATCACGTGAACACGTAGTGTCGTACAGGAGCATAATAGCGCACGTTTGGCACAAGCCTAAGGCATTCTACGTCTGAGCACTTTTGTTCCCAATCATAAAAAATTATTGATATTTGAAAATTAGAAAAACGCCCTTACTACAGCTGTGGTTGTATATTTCTTGAGCGAAATTTGCTCCATTTAACCTACTTACAAGGAACCTCTGCAATATAATTGCTCCAAAGGAAAAGATCACAGTAGAGTTTCTTAATAGTTCGGAACAATAAATGGTTCGATACAATCCCTAAGACCCAAATCGACACTTGTTCAAGATGTACAGTTTTGGGTTTAAATGTGACAAATTCAGCTTTCCTGAGCTAAACCGGGTATAGATCTGCGTCAGTGATACTTTTATGTATGACTCAGTCAGTCAGTCCGTGACATTTTTTGTTCATTGTGGTTTTGATTAGGGAATTGTCCGGACTGTTCAGAATTTATTGTTTTACAATCCAACATGTGAAAATATTTCTCAGATCCAATGAACTGCAAGTTGAAAATAGAAACCGACAGGGGTATCCCTGTAAAATCTAGAATAGTGTTAAAGCAGGGATTTTCACTCGGTGTAGGTGCTGTGTTTACTCGGTAGAGGCCTGATACAAAATGCATGTTCATAGGGGCCTGCTGCATTGCATGACACCCAGGGGCAACTGCGCAGCAATACCTACAGAAACGCAATAAAAGCGCATGTTACCAACTGGTACTCTACATTCTCCTATGACACCCAAGCAGATGAGCTGCTGCAGCCTCGCACAAACCATTTACCAAGTGTTTCGGTATGAAGGAAGAAGTGTGGGTCCTTGTGTCCTTTTTTGCAAGTCGATAGTGTGAGCTTGTGCTGTGTTCATCGCTACGGCTGTCCTTTCTGCACCGCTATTCCGATCTATGAGGCAGCAACTGACCCCAAAATTTGTTATTCTGGTGCGTTGGAGTTTCATATGTACACTGCTGTGCAAAAGTAGAGAGAAAACGGTTATAACAAAACTGCACGCCAGGTTCTCACGACGGCGAAACGGTTACTTTTATGATATGCATAGAGTAGCCTCACTAATATTCTTGTCATCATGCCCGAGCAAATTATTCAGGAACCTTTTTTATGTTGAAAAATATTACTTGCAGCAGTTCGCGTGATCTCATCACATTTGCGAAGTGGGGTAAATGTGATGTCATCTTGGAGCCGCTGCGTCAAATGAAGAGGCTAACCGTAAATTCGCGACCACTTCCCATGTAACGGCGCGCTTCATGTGGAATAGTGTAATATAGTATCGGCCCAGTAAACTGAGATCGTTGACCCCTAAGTTAACCTGGCTATAACGAGCGACACGACCCACCTTGGTTGCTAATTGGTAAATATAGTAAGCTAAAAGCCCGAGTAGTGGATTTGGAATCGACTGGCGTCCATCTGGGCTGATTGTTGTTTTGCTAGTTTGAGCGTATGGCAGGTGGTCAGTTTGGTTAACGGGGTTTATCGTCCCAAAGCGACTCAAGGGTATCGGAGAGGCCGTGGTTGAGGACTCCGTAAATTTCCACCACCTGAGGTTCTTTAACGAGTACTGACGTCGCACAGCACAACGGCACTTTGTTTTCGCCTCAACCGGAAAACGGCCGTCGCGATTCGATCCCACAGCCTTTGCCACAATAGTCGAGCGTCCGAACCACTTACAGGAATGAGGTCGTGGTCAGTCGTAGGAGCCATCAGTTTTGTTTTGGGCTGTCGAACTTGAAAGAACTACAGGGGAGATTGGGGCGTTGTAGGCGCTATATAAGTATTTGCTTAAATTACCAGCCAGAGGCCACGAGATTGTAACCTCACAAAACAGCTTTACTAATGAGAGTGACGGCACAAAAAAAAGATCGGACCAGATCTTTGGTGAAAGCGTATGAATGTATTCACCTTAAAATGTGCCTAAAATAAGACAGCAATATTGCATCACCTGCAAGATTCCACTGACTGCTTTACAGCAACTCTGTAACTGTTTTGGCTACAGATTGATCACTATGGGTAATATCTTTCATGCAGACGCTTGTGGCTCCAGCGAAGCGTTTTCCAAAAAGACAGTGCAAAATCTCAGAGCACGATAGATTTTAATTCGATAATATTACATCACACGGCAAAGCCCGCCAATAATCGTGTGGCTTCCCTGACCTTGAGGGCGGCCTTAAAAAAACAAAGAAAAATTGAAGGCGGCTCGTTTCTAGTTTCTTGCGAGAAGTGAGAACGACTGTTTAAAGCTATCAGCTCATTTCCGAAGCATGGCACCTACTGCTGTTGGTTGTGTAATGAAAAGGTTTTACACAAAACGCATTTGCAAAGTACTCACATATAATGTGCAGCATCTTCACAGAAAAGGCAATTAAAAGGGCAAAATAAAACGCCTTGTCAACCGCGGATATTAGCCTAATTGAATGTCCTTCTGATCATAAATACATTTTAGGCTTGCGACCATTCGCCAAAAAGCAATTCTGTAAGCCACAACAGGTTCAAAGCTGCTATGCTACACATTCATCTTCCAAAAGTTTTAAAGGCCACAAAGGATATTATTGTATAGGGCTCGTTTGATCAGACTGCGTAACTGAAAGATATCACACACTGCAAGAATTTAGAATAAACTTTAGATTACTTTTCAGCGCGTATCAAGAAAGTTTCCTCTTTGCAGTAATGAAATAGTGTTCAATTGTTTGAAGCACATGGCACAGACGGCAGTAAACAGAAGATACACAAAAATAGTTTTGTTATCGAGCCTTGCGTTGACAGGTGAAGCTTCGGAGTGTAAGTTGAAGAAAAGTGTTTTTGGAAAAGAAGAAATTGGTATCCTGCTCATCAACGTGCGCGTACAATGGCACTGGAGATCAAAGTATAACAAATTATAACAGTCGCGGTGGAAAGAGAATCCTATCTATTCCCCGCATAGACTTGACCATAACAGAATTTAAGTACTCGTTCAGAAACCGGTTGTCAGAATTCGTACTACAGCAAAAACGTCCTGCATTAAATCTTGTTAAAAAGGCATGGTAAATAAATTTTCAAGAAGCCACACAATGTACAACTTGGCCTAGAGAAATTCAAAAGCCACAGCGCCATCATGTGGGCACCATACATGGCGAGGTCGGTGCTACATTATGGCGCTACAACTGCACGCGAACCAAGGAGGAAAATCACAGGAAACGTATGCTACTCGCTTAATTTCGACGTAGCCAAGTTACATATTCTAAATACTCATGCGCGCCTCAGCACGGATTTGGAAGATACGTTTCTAAGAAACCCTTGCATTCACTAGACGCGCCTTTATTCACGCTCAAACGCCAAGCCGCCGCGACGTGCTCCCTTACACTAACTAGCTGTCCTCTACATCACGCTCGCAGCAGTCATCTATATTGGGATTAAAAAATCATAGCATTAGGTGACAAACTCGGTCGTGGACGGGTCGGGAACATTCGATTTTACATGCATACCAATCTGAAAAGCATTCTTGTTTGCAAAAACAGCTTACATCCTGCAGGTTGTATATTTTGCGAGAAAGAAGGTGCAGGCAATCCAAAAAATATTCCTAACTTTCGTATGGTTCTCTTGAGGGAACCCAAGCATCAATAACCCTCCTTTCCATTTAAATTGGGCGGGTCAGATCTTTTCCACCTGTTCGTAAATTAATTAGTTTCGCGTTTTTTCTTTATCAATTTAGCAAACCATCTCTTGCAGGTAGTGTATGCTGACCAGGAAGAGCCACATAGTTGGTTACCACAAATCGAAGCTTGTGCCTACGTCCCCGAATTTTGGTATTTGTTATGGTAAGAAATTACTAGGTTATAGCGGCCTTGAATTATGATGTCTAGTGATCAGAGACATGAAACATTTAGCTTCAATTCCTCAGATGTTTTCCCATGCAATAAAAATAATATTGTCTTGGCATGGTGGAAGTGTCCCCGGTATGAACTCGGGGGGTCCTCGTTTCTAATCCCGCCCCATGCCCAAGATTGTTTTAAATGATAGATAGAGCGGACGCTTTGTACACACAGTTTCTGCGCACTTTATGGACGCTACTTATGAGCCGGTAAATATTTTCACAGTTAAACAATCGCACAAGACACCTGGCGCATAGCCGAGTGTCCTTCAGGACCTCTACTGTGGAAAATAAAGTTTTACCAAACCAAAATGACGAAACGGGCAAGAAGCTAAATCACTCACAAAATATGATAATAGGTTGTCAGCTTGTATCACTTCAAGATTTGATAGCACAACAAATGTGGCAAATACTTGGTGAAAATGCTGAATGTAATCTCTTTCGCACTGAAAGCCCTGAAGGGAATGATATATTCCTACCGACAAAATCATGTTACTGGTCTTGGTCCGAGCAAATAATTAACAACGAATGGGTACAAGTGTATGAGCCTAATGCTGAACAACTGTGACCGGCTGTCTCCAGTAAAATATGCTTGACTTAAATGCATGCAGTGCAGCGCGTAGAGAGCCGGGGGGGGGGGGGGGGGGGCATACATGACCGTTCTGCGTCCGCACATAGGAAGTGGTTAAGCCGCATGAATTAGACCAAATGCCAAAACTTCCGAACTGATCCATCTGAGTATCAGGAAGGATGCAAAAGTATTCTATCGTGGCTGTATACCTTTGTCAATGGTAAATTTTTAGCTCAGAAATAAGCAATAACTTTGACATTATTCGGAAGGAAAGCCTTGAACATTACAATATCGTAGAAGAATAAGATAAACTACACGTAAAGGACAAAAAAAAAGCACATGCATCGGACAGCCCTTCTTTACAGAAGAGAGGTTGGGTACACAGCTTGAAAATTGCCCATTTACAATCAAGTGACGCTAATAATTCCTGTATCAAGCTCCACCCCTTTTACTACAATAGCCGCAAAAATATCTAGACGTAGCAGAGAAAAGAGGAAATAGTGAATAACATGATAAAATGATTTTGCGAGGTCGATCTGAAATAGAGGAACATGATCAAGAAAGCAAGAG